>NC_142283.1:78641107-78978607 GCF_052056855.1 Sturnus vulgaris
CCAAGACTTATATCGTAGAATAAGGTCCCAGTGTTCAGTGCACAGGGAAGAAGAAGGGGTAAGACAATTCAGAAGATTTTAAGCCAGCTAGCAAGATGAACAGAGTAGCCAAGGTTTTCCCTGTGGTGTTTCTACACCTTGAGCAGGTAACAAATCTCAGTTTCTCTCAGATGTTTTCCTCTATATTTGAGGAAGACACTTCTGCTCACAGGGAAGCTGCAGTTCAGTGCGCTTTTTCAGGGAGATGTCTGTAATCTCTCCTTCAAATATTTGAACAAGATACCTGTCTCTCCTTTCAAAGCAGGTAGGGGAGAAGGGAACAGAACAGTTTGTGCATTAGAGACTCAAAGTCAGAAGGGGGAAATCCCAGACTGAGTCCCCCTTCCGCCCATATCCAGCCTGCTCTTGGAGATAGATGTCCCTGGCATCTGCTAACTGTTCTGAGAAGAGGTGTGTTTCCACCCAACAAAATAGAAATTCTTGGCCCTGAAGAAGAAGCCTAAAGGTTAAGGCATTCTCCTTTGAACGAAAAGAAGATTTTATGACTTATTAAAAAAAATTTAAAAAATAAAAAAAAATTACCTGTAACCGTCATGGAGTAGAGAAACACATTTGAGATATTAATGTTACAAGGAGATTGTGAGAATTTTTCAATCCATAAACTAATTTAGAATGGGAAGTATCCTTGCTGGTATTAAAGAGTTGTCTACCTAGAAGAGCTCTAGATTAATAATTTAGAGAGTTAGGTCTATCTAGCTCAGGAGCCTTGGTAAAGGAGTTGATGGTGATATTGCTGCTCCAACATTGCTCTGTACAGAATCACAAACTTAAAGCCAAGCCACACTGAGTCAAAAATCATAAATTTACATACTCAGTCCAGTGTTCTGACTGAGAAATTGCTAGAACAGAGAACAAATAAGACTCTATCCCCTGTGCAAGCAGTCTCAGTATCATTTCAGACTGCTCTACTTCCTAGCAATGTGTTTTCTAAAGAGGAATGAGAGATGACTCAAGGCACACCCCTAGCCTCATACCAGAGCTACCTCAAAGAGAATATTTAGAATATTTAGAATATTCAGTCCCAGTGAGTATAGTGATTTTTTTATTGCAGTACATGGTACCCTTCCTTCTGCCTAGAAACAGAATTCCTTACTTGTTTTATATGCTCTATACTGATAACAGATGGTGGTAATTTTTTTCTGTTCAATAGTCTCATTTTTTTTGGAGAAAAAGTTTTGTAGCGTTATTTCTGCAAACCACAAAGTTGTGAAGTTTTGTTGGTTCTTTTCCTTTTTTTTTTTTTTTTTTCTCCAAGATGAAAGGAAGAGGTAATTTTTCTCCCTAGGAAATTCTACACTATTTTAATGCAGAACTCAATAAACCTTTACTGACAGCTATAATGATTATTTTTTAACTTAAGCCATCATTTATTAACTGAATATATCTGGCCGGCTTAAATGACATTCTTTAGATATTTTTACATGTGTTCTAGTCTCTTTTTTAATATGTATCCTAGGAGATAATGATAGTCTATAAGATTTTCAAAAGTCAAGTCATGTTATACATCACATGGGATACGTTTGTGGTGGATGGCATGACAGAAAATGAACCTTGTTAGAGCATCCAGTTATGTTATTACAGTTTGAAAGATGTAGAGAATTATTCCCCATAGATGATTAACCCACTTTTAAGGGGTGATAGGTGTTATTAATTGACCTGTTCACTGAACTCTAGAAGGTTTTTGGGAATGTGCATATACCACAAATTATGATTCCACATCATTAATCATCCAAGTCTACTTCACGACTCAGTAGAAATAGAAATCAAAAGGCAAAAGGCTAGAAGATGGCTTATTTTTTTACAGACCCACAAATATATTGCAATAAATATATTTTTTCAGGGAACATTTCAAAAATAAGTGATCTCTCTCTATGCCTCCTGTTAGATTTAACCCTTTCTGCCTTCTCACCTCTGTTTTTTTTTTTTTCCCTGGACCTGCAGTCTCACACCTTGTTTGCACTCCTCATCAACATCCTATCATTCCATTTCAGGTCTCCCATTCCTTTAATCCTTCTAATCTTTCTTTGTAGTAAGTTTTTATTTTGTTCCACACATAGCATGTAACACACAAAGCTCTTTGACAGTTCTTGGCGTGCAAAATAACGTGGGGAAAGGGGAGAAGAACAAAGAGAGCACATGCACAGACAGGTGGGCAGAAGTCTTCCTCAGCTCAAGAAGCTTGGGTGGGTTTCCCATGTGCTGTCCTGTGCATCCTCACCTTGCTAATGCATATCTTTCCATGTGCACTTCCAGAAGCAAAGTGTAACTGCTCAAATGTATAATAGATAAGGGAAAGACAGCAGACTGAGACTAATTGAGCTATTCCTCCAACAGAAATGCCAGAGAAGGAGCTATTAATATTCTTCCTAGAGGCTTTGGATATGTTCCAGTATATGATGAGAGATCTGCACCTGTATCCTTTATGAATATTTAAGGATACCTTATTGTGGTGTCAGGACACAGACTTTTGTACTGTTTGTTCTGCTAATGGGATTTATCTTCATCAGGTAATGTTCAGCATGAGTTCTCCTAAAAGATGCCTGTATGGTTAAACTATGGTAACTCAAATGATGAGTTAAAGACTTGACTGAACACCGAGTCTTGCTTATGAAATAATCATGACTTTGAGATGATGGATAGACTTGATTCCCTCAATTTCCTGCTGAGATTTTCAGCAGGAGCTTCATTAGACAGACATGGGTTGAGACTGTTGTAATCCAAATACAAATGAATTTGAAAAACTGTTCTAACCTAAAACTTTCGGATCTGAATAATTTAGATTGCCTGATTGCTCCCTCAACTAACATCTTCATTCCTGTTTTGATGGCAGAGAGAAGTGGAAGAGTCATATTGTTGTACTGAGTTTAAATAATTTCAAGAAAGTTTCCCATCTAATGAGGGAAAATCAAATTCAGATGTTTTGAAGATGAACAAAACTCTGTAATTGTGCCTGGGGAAAATGAGCTAGTCTGAAGACTGATTCTTTTCTCCAAACATAGCACAGGGGACTGATTGATGTAGACAGAATGGAAGAGAAGATATGATTTCTGAACCCTCTGAATTTTTACAATACACTGAAAGCATGCAGAGGAGCCTAATGTCATTTTCCTGGCTTTAGCTGATATTCTGAATGTAGGGGAACCCAAATCAAAGAACATCTGAGGACTCTGAATCTCAAATATTTTTTAAAATAATGATAGTGCTTAAGGTAGTGTTCTGCAGATCCTGAATCCTATTAACCTTTGCCCCAAAGAGTTCAGAATTTAGAAGGGAACAGAGGGTGCCCAGCCTTGGCAGCTCCTCTCCCCTTCACACCCCATTGAGACAAGTAATGATGGAGATTTACAGATCCCTTAACAGAGGCCAACATTTCACCATTTACAGCTTAAAGGACTACTTTCTACTCCCTGTCTCCCCTGCATCTTCCTTATTAAAATCACTTGAAATTTCTTATTCTTTGACCTACTCACAACAGCCCAGTAAAGCTTATTTAAAAGCCCAGGGGGTGGGGTAGGTTTAGAGAGTAAACCTGATGAGGAGTGGCTGATCGAGCTGGTAGGGCTCAGCCTGGAGAAAAGGAGGCTCAGGGGGGACCTTGTGGCTCTGCACAACTCCCTGACAGGAGGGGACAGCCGGGGGGGATTTGGGATCTTATCCCAGGGAACAGGGACAGGAGGAGAGGACACAGTCTGAGGCTGTGGCAGGGAAGGTTCAAGTTGGATATCAGGAAGAATAAGTGGACAGAAATGGTTGCTAAGGGTTGGAATGGGCTGGAGTCACCATCCCTGAAGGTGCTCAGGAAAGAGCTGGATGTAGCACTCAGTGCCACGGTCTTGTTGATGTGGTAGTAGTTGGTCAAAAGTTGAACTTGGTGGTCATGGAGATCTTTCCCAACCTTAAGGTTTCTATGATTCCACAGTTAGAGCTGGAAGATAAACTTTACAAAATTCTCAAGGCTCTTCTCTGTAATAAAAAGGATTTAAACGTCATTCTGGGACCTCCTTGGACAGCGTACTCCTATCCTCAGCTCATAGGGAAGAGCTCTGGCTTGATGCAATCCCTGTTGGGTTTCAGCATTTTACACCAATGTTGTGAAAGCCAAAAACCTCCAAATTTTCCTTAGCCCAACTGCAGTGCCACTGCAGTGTCTGCTTCACTGGGCTAAAAGCATTAACCCTCTCTGAGCCTGCCCTGGGTCAGCCCTAGTACCTTGGAGCCCAGGAATGCAGAGCCTGCTGAAAATATGGCCAATCTTCACAAGATTTTAGGATTTTAGTTGGAGTAATTAATATAGTCAAGAAAAAATGAACCAGTTTGTAGGCAGATCTTTCAGAGCTTTCCAGAGCCCTCTTCAGGTTCAGTGATTACTCTTGTTCATTTCCAGGCTATTGAATGTATTCACTCCTAAAACTCAAAATCCTAAAATGAGATCTTTCTGACCTAGTGTGGTTTCATCTTCAATATGTTCTCACAGCCCAGTATATCCCAAAGCCTTTCTTATTTCAATACAGATAATACTGTATATCTTCAAATTAGCTCTTTGGTTTGAATGTATGAGAAATTATTATTTTAAGACAAATTAATTCTCATCAAAAGCGGGGGGAAGTACATTATAACTAATATCTGAAATCAGTGTTTGGCACAGATCTACAAAATTTGAGAAAAGGCAATGAAATTTTGTTCTGCTTCTCACAAAATATTATGTTTATCACTAATTTGAGCTGCTGCATTTAAAAAAAAAGAGTTTCAGGTAAAAAAAAAAAGAAGCATTTGGTAATTCTATATAAACACTGAAGTTCTTGTGCATTTTTCATGCATAAACAGCTGTAAAATATAGATGTTACCACATAATTTAGAAAGAAAAGCAGAATCTACTATTACAGGAGACTTGCATGGTGCATTTAAATGATTAGTACCAAAACAGACTCCTCAGAGCAATTAAGCAGAAGAATATTTAAGAGCTGTCATTGCATAAAATGTCAGAGAAGTCCATATACTTGAATGAGTGGATCCCTTTGTTAAGACCAGAGCTAGAAACAACCCAATGCTGTGCTGCAGCTGGGATATTCAGATGTGATGTGATCTTACAGGACACTGGCAATGTCTGTCACTTCTCCTGGTGATGCACCAAAATGCCTTGCCTTAATTTTCCCTTGGGCAGCAGGGTGCTACCCAAAATCTAAAGTGAGAGGAATATGTTTTTTAACAAAAGAAGCGGTAAATCAGAAAATTAAATTAATGAAAACAGTGAAAAAGAAAAACCCCAGACTCTTTTAGCTATGATACAGATTAACTTCATGACTTACTAGTAGAATATAATTAGGAGTGGTAGTACAGACATCAGGGCAGTTTTGCTTTCAGGCTTCCGAGTGCCATGTATTATTACATTGCTCTTTATTACTCTCTAAAACTCAGGCCATAAATCTTAAATAAACCACTGCACTCCTCTGACTCTGGAACTTGTTCTGCCCCAGGACACAGTTGGGCTGTGTTGCAAATGTCATCTCATATCGTTAAACTCCACAGAGCATACTGAAAAGCACAAACCAGAACAGTCCAATAAATTGTGAGTCTGTGTCCTCACACCTCAGGTGGAGTAGAGGGTCCCTCACATCCACCTCAATTGTGAGGATGACAATTATAACATATTATAATAGATGACAATATATATAGCGAGGATGCAGGTCTTATATCTGTGCAAGGAAAGAAGTAAAAGCAATACTAGTTTAAGGCATCGTAGGAAAAGAAAGGAAGGATGAGCTTTCCTGTCACCACTACTGGATTTCCAAGTTGTAGCTTTACCATTCCAAGAGATTAATGATAAATATGTTCCTCAAAAAACAGATTTCAAGAAATGCTCCAAAAAGCATCAGCATACTTCCTGATGAAAATATTTTCTGAGTAAATGCAACAATTTTTGCAAATCTGTGATGATTTCATTTACATTCCAATTGAGGTGTATTTTTTTATGTTTTGACTGGACTTTGGTGACAAAATTTAAAATAAATGTTTACGTCTAACAGCAAGAATTGTTAGGGTGGAAGATATTACATGAACAAAATGTTCCTTTTCAGTAATCTTGATTTTTGTTTTCCTTAGAATTTTCAGGCCTTCCCATGAGATAAGAGTTTAGTTTATTGAAATTGTGCAGTGGGGTAAAAAAAAAAGACAATTTAAGAACCAGCTATCTCAATACAAAATACAGTACAGCTAAGTTGCTTGATAACTAAATATGGACCATTACCACACTCTGAAAGGTATTGATCAGTGTTAGACACTAAACAGGGCTAAGATGAATTAAAGAAAACATATCCTTCCCATTTTGAAAGACTCTAATTTCTTTTCTAAGTGCTGTATGTCCTTGCACTGAACCTGTATTTATTCTCATTATAAACCAATGCTGATATCTCCACAACAGAATTCAAAATATTTGATATCAGCAACAGGTTTATCATAGAAACTAACAGCCATGTCCATTTCTAGTAAAATATGAAATATTTTGCTTTTCAGGAAAGGGACACACTCAAATGCACGTTCACATACATGTTCTCCATATGAAATGCACAGGTCTTTGAAGTGAAAGAATGATTAAAAATTGAGTATTCAGATACCCAGTCTGCAAATTATTTTCCCAGCTATCCTGTTCTCCCTGTTTAACATATCCCCCTGAACAGCAAGTTTTCAGCAGTGATGCATGAGGAAAAAAAGGTGGAAGAAGGAAAAAGCAAGATTTTCTGTGCTGCAACAGCTGAATTTGTGGAGTATTTACTTTTGTTTGGGGATTTTGTGCATTCAGCTGCATCCAGCCCTCTCCTTGGATCACCCTGTTCTGCACTCCCGCATTCCAATCCTTGTGTTTGTAGTGGACATGATCAATCTGTTGGAAGATTTTGATAACTTACTGTGTGTTTGTGCACGTCTGGATCTGAGGAAGCTTTGTGCTGGAGACCCTTCCCCACCCATCGGTTGTGCTGTGCTGTGCTGTGAGATGCCCAAAAAGTCACAGTGCCAATCCCAAAACTGTGGAGCAATAATTTTCCCTTACAAGGGGGACTCCCACCTGGCTCCCACCCAGCCTGGGGAAGGAGGAAGGACAGTCTGGTGCCAAGACCTCCTTCCACCACCAAAATCACTGCCAAATTTCTCAGTAATCTGTTGTCATAAATTGTCTCTGAGTGCAACAGGAGTCTGTTCACATTGCTAATCAATCCCAAAAGATAAGAGTCTTCAATAGAAGCCATAAAAAGAGACTACAAGAACCTCCTTATGAGACCTTATCATTTCCTAATTTTGATGTCCTTGGCACTTGTTCTGCTCTCCCACTAATCAATCATTAAAATGGAGGTGTGTGGAGGTCCCAGTAACCATTTGACCTCTTCTTATCAACTTTCCCCCTTCATGAAACTGCTCACTTCCCTGTGATTTGTGTGGATCAATACAGCAGAAAGGTCACAAAAGCACTAAACAGAGATGCCAATCAGAAAGATGTCAAAAGAAAAAGAAAGTTTGACAACATCAGGATCAATCAGGGGCTGCTCAGGAGAACTTGTCAGCAGTGATTAATGGCATATTGTGTAGTTGCTGTCATTTGGAAAATGCTTTAGAAGTTTTGAGATCACTGCACGGAGAAATTGAGTTAAAGCTCTTTTGTCATATTGAAATTTAGGAGTTGCAGGATCCAGACTGGGCCAGGCAAACATTTTCTTTGCAAACAGAAGCCTGGTGGTCTCATGGATGAGTAAAACTCCCCTGTGTTTGGGTAATGATGGAATCCACTCCACACAGCTCTGAGGGAACTGTGCTCCTCACCTCCCTCATGCCACGATTGACTGGGTGACCAAAAAAGTGACAATTGCAAAGGAATGCTCTGAAACATCCGTGCTGTGAAATGAAGAGGTGGCACTTCACAGGAAGTCCCACTGTTGCTCCCTTCCTTCTCTGGGTATTTCCAAAGCCCAAAACCCACAATAGATTTTGGAGCTGTGATAGGGCCCCCTGCAATTTCCCCCAGAGGAGCTCTTCAAGCACAGGTGAGGGTTGTGGGAAGAGTTGGATGACTGTAAATTGGGCTGTCCATAAATCATGTAGTGTGTCACAGGACTGGCAGTTTTACCCTTGGTACTATCTCTCAAACTGGAAGGCAGTTCTGTTGTAAAAGCCAAGGAAAGATGTATTACCAAGCAGAGAGAGAGTGTGAAAAGAGCTGTGTCACATTTTTCAAAGCTTTATTCTTCTAAGTTGTGTGTGTGTGTGTGTTTGGTTTTTGTTTTGTTTTGTTGGGATTCCTTTTCTTTTTTTTTTTTTTAATTTGTTTGTTTGTTTGTTTGTTTGTTTTGGGTTTTTGTTTTTTGGGTTTTTTTTGTTTGTTTGTTTTTGTTTTTTGTGTTTTTTTTGTTTTGTTTTTTTGGTCTAGGGAAGGGAGAACCCAGATTTTGTGCATGGAGAGTCTATGCCATGGTTGTCAGCAGAGACAGGCTGAAACTATCCACTGGCACCATCCCAGTGAGCATGTCTTCCCACTCCTTATTCAGCAGTCGTGATTCGTGTCCTTTTGCTACTGTAAGAAAAATGCCTGGAAAAATCAGATCTAATTTTCAGGCTACAGTAAATTATGGGTTTTAACTAAACGGCTTTAATGGCTGAATTTTCTATATCAATCTGGGAAAATTCTTTATTTCTGCAATGCTCTCTAACCTATGCATGGCGATAAAACAATGCTATATAAGTGGTTTGGTAAGCAGATATTCCTATTCTTTGGTCTTCCAGTAATTTTCCTGGTGCTGAGACATGAATGTAAGTTTTACGGGGCCCAAGGCAATCTTATCTAGTGAAAGCTGTCCCTCTACCATGGCAGAGGGGTTGGAACAAGATGGTCTTTAAGGTCCTTTCCAATTGAAACACTTTTATGACTTTATTATGATAGTGCCACTGAATTTCTGCTTGAGACTGAGTGGACAGAGAAATCTTGAAGAGATGCTGCCCTAAAGTTTACAGAGTGATCTATACCCAGCTGCTATTCACATGATCTGTAGTTATAAAAGCTATAGTAATTCTCATCCAAGATTTTTAACAGCATATTGCAAAAGTTTATTTCAAGGTGACTTGCAGCAAGTGATAACATAATTGTCCTTAAATAAGGAAAAAAATGGATGTTACCCCCACAGGATAATGGCATTAGAAGTAATCTGTTCTTTCCCTTAGGCCACATCCTTCATCAGCTAAAGGTCTTCCCAAACTGTATGTCAATGTCCAGCACTACCTGCCACTGCTTTGATGTGGTTCTCTAAAACTCAATTTTGTCACAGCCCAAATCAAACTAATCCAGTTACAGAAATTAGTTCTTATTTGGCTTGTGGTTGTCAGTTTATTTTAGTGCTACTTTGAATAACTTACATGATGGCTCAAATTTCCATTAATTAAGCCATATAATTTGGCAAGTGCAGTTGTGTACAACAAAATCTCTTTGCTGCAATGGCTAGAAACACTTTAGGCTATCTGCTGTAGAGTCAGGTCTCCAGAGGTGGAGTTTTCCACAGCTATGCCCTTCCCTCCCAATAAATCTGTGCTTTGAGGCTGGAGTATGTAGCCTCAGATCCAAGCAGAAAGTGTCAAAGACCCACAGCAGGTCCACATCAGAAAACCAGGCAACCTCAGCTGATCATCCTGAACACAACCACAGCACCTGAGGTGTATCCAGCTCCAGTCATCTGTGAGCAGAATGTAAGAATTCTGATAACGCCGTGTGTCAAACACACATTGTTTCCCCTGCTTCAAGTATAACAAAATTGAGATTCTGCTGAAGACGTGGGTGGCAGTATATCAGGTGCATGAGATAAATGTCAGATTAGCTGACAGTTGCATGCAGTTTAACACATTTAATACACTAATTTAGATTTAATGTGCATATCAGAGTACTCTATAATATTGGCACAGGAAATTGTTTGTCAGAAAAAGACATACAGGACTAACTAGCCACTGATTAAAGTTGTTTTGAAAAAGAAAGAATTACTGATGGTTTGATAATTTGTCTGACATTAACCTTTCCAATTCTGGCTAATATTTTATTTTTCTCACCAGTGCTGTACAGTTGTAAAGCAAAACAATGCTGAAAGTCCAAAAGTGCCTCACAGGTTTGTGAATTACATCCCTGCTGGTAGGTGAGTCCAAGCTGTGCCACATTAGTGCACTCTGCTCAGGAAAACTGTGGTGAGACCTTCGCCTTATCCTCCTGTCAGCAGTGAGTTGTCAGCAATTAGCAGTTATTTGTTAGCAAATAATCTAAAGCTGGTAGTTTCAACAGAAATCTGAAAGTAGAATCCGTGGGGGAGAAATGCAATGCTGATTTAATTTTTATTTTTATTATTATATTTGCTGTTATTTGTCAATTTTCTTTGATGTCTTAGTGCCCCATTCCCCATCTCATCAAACTCTTCTAGCTGTTTCACACAAGCTGTTCCTGCATTTTTGACCATGCAAAGCTGGAACTGGATGATCTTTCATCTCTCATTAAACCTAAACCATTCTGTGATTCTACTATTCTCTTCTCTGGTCAAGACAATTTAATGATGGTCATCTTTACATCATCTCATGATCCTCACTCCTGGGCCTGATCTCCAGTATTTCAGTGAAGAGAAAGATGGGACTTGACAGGAAAATCGATGTTTCGGGGGGTGTCAAAATAGGCACCCTGCCATGCAACAAAAGTGCCTTTGTCTGCTGCAACTTGTATTTCCGGATGTCCTCAAAAATTCTTCCTTGCTCGTGTGTCCTCATCTTCCAAGAGGGTCTCAGGTCCCCAAGTGGAATTATCAAAATTTCCACGATGGAACACTGGCCACCAGTTCTCTCAGCTTCCTGATTTCAGCTGTCAGTCAACACTGGAGCTGGTTATTACTCTCTTCTGTGAGTCCCAAAGTGGGTATGCTGCAGGCAGTTGCTTCAGTATCCTCATATTTTGGGATGAGTCACTGAACATTTATATGTTCTTGTTCCCAGAACAGGAAAATTAACCTTGAGTTTGTCATAACATTTCAGATGCTGACTGTTGTTTTGGGCGTGGACATCCTTTGTTTACAGATTACCCAGATATCTCCTATGAGACTTTGCTCTGTCTTTGGAAAAAAAAAAGAAAGAAAAACAAAACAAAACAGTTTTTTGAACAAAAGTCCTCATACAAAGTACCACTAAACAGATAATTTGAAGTATAGATGTAAAGCTATCTCAGGATCACACAGCAGAGCTGCACTAAGATTTGTAAAATGCCAATGGACTCAAATATTCTCTCCCTTATTAGGCTGTTCTGACTCCAAAATTTCCCCCTTCATCAGACTCCTTAATTGCCACTTCTAACCTAGGGGTTTAGTCAAAATCAGCTTCCAAAGTCATTCTGATTTAATGAAAAGCTGATAGGAACATCGTCAGCCTTCTAATTGAGTGAATCCTCCCCATTAAATAGCAGAGGGATTTGTGGTGAGTTCCAAAAGTGACTAGAAAACACACCAAAAAAATCACTAATATGTCGACTCCTTTTTCACATCTTCTTCCCAGCTTTGGCAGCTTCTTGGCTTTCTTCATCAGCATTGCTTTGTCAAACCCACTCCACTTTCCTCTGAGGGGAAACTCGTTTTTCTTTGCACTGTAAGAGCACATGTGCACTCCCCGGGACAGGGGCTGCACTACTTTGCCCCCTTTTCTACTCAGTGTAAGGTTTCATAGGTTTCTGGTCATTGAGTTGGACCCACAGCAGGTGTAAACTCAATTCATGTCACTGAATCCATGATGGTTTGTGCCAGCTGGAGATAAGGTTTCAGTCAGATTGGTGAGCGGATTTTTCCAAATAGGGAAAGAAATGTTGAAAGTAAAATGAGCAAAACACTGCTTGTCCTTTTATTTTTTGCGTTGGCTGTGCTTGGTTTTGTTTCATTTCACAAAGTCTTTCAGACCTAAATGTCATCAGCTGTAGCTAAAACGTCCTCCAGAAAACACGATGACAAATTGTTAAAACAGAGCTAAGAGCCATCCCTGAAATTGTGGTTACTCTTGAATTTAACTCAATTTTAACCCAACTGACTGATACAAAAATTAGAAAAACACGGATACAGAAAGAAAATGTGACAAATGGATTAGTTTGTACACTTTTCATGGTGATGTGTAACTCTGGGATTAGTTAGAACACTTATACATGGAGATTGCACTGGCCAATTCAGTGATCTATCATATAAATACAACACTGTATTCTCAAAATTGAATTTTCACCCCATGTAGGGCTTCAGGCTGTTCTGTCACCTAAACAGTGAACAACCACAAATGTGTTTGCTATTTGAATTTTTCCTGTCCACTTCCTTCTGTTTTGTATGCTTAGACTGGAAATGAAGAATTATTTCTTGCAATGTATATATGATATCCTAATCAGGGTCAGAAAAACAAAATTATTCCTAAACAAAATTTCCTAAATCCATTGTGACTCTTCTAATCTGCCTTTATTTCTTTTTCCCTTCATGCTGGTATAGTTATTTCTTTTGCTGCTCACTGCTTTGCCTGTAGATCTCAGAGCAGCTCTGCTGATTCCTTTCCTGACTGACTTAATCCTTGGTCTCACTTCTCTGCAGCTTTCTTCTATTTTAAGTCAGGGAATGGAGGCGAAGTGGGGGAGGGACAGGAAAATCATACAGTCTAACTTCTATAATTTTATGTTTTTACTGCTCGGAATGTATGATTCATGCACTTCCACATTTTGTCTTTTTTTTTTTTTTTTCCTAGAGAGACTGGCTTTAATGATCATAAATGACTGCAGCTAGGGAGGGAGCAGGGCCTTGCCAGCTCTTAGCATTCCCGGCCAAATCTCCCTGCAATTGTTTAGATTTCTTTTCAACTGTATAAAGTTCCTAGGTAGGGTGGAGGGAGGAAAACAGAGGCCCTAAGGCCCAGGTTGCTACAGCAGTCTGGGGGGAGCTTTTTCCTTACATAAAATTGCCTTTCCCAGCAGCTCGCCTTGCCACCATCTATCATTAGACTGGTTTTATAGAACAGGAGAGTAAAACTGTATTCAAAACTTCTAAGAAAACTTCTGTCTGGACCAACTGAGCTTTGCTCCACATGAACTAAATCCTGTGAGTGACAGCTGCTTTTTCAGACATCTCTGACTTTGGCCATTCACAAAAAAATAGGGTGTTGAAAACCATCCCAAGATTTCACTGAATCTCACTTTAGGATTTAACTTGTTTATCAAAGAGGAAGCTTCAACCTGGATCCTTTGTTACCCAGGTTATGGAATTAATTAGACCTGAATGTGTCCACAATCATTTTAAACAGCCTGAATTGACATGATGCATAAACACAAATGCTTGTTGGTACCTCTTTTCAGAAGGCATACTCAGGTCTCCCCTCTCTTCTTGTCTTTTCCTTGGAATTGCTCTTATGTGGGGACCAAAGAGTCAATAGGATGCCTCTGGATTCAGTAAGGACAGAATGTCATCTATTTCTCTGAATCTGCAGTTTCCTGAAAATTCTTCTAAATGTGTCTTAGAAACCCCCACGAATAATTCAAGTTACCTGCAGTTCTTCATGGTGTTCTCCCTCAAAAGGACAGGAGTCTTGCAAGGGATCTGACATGCAACACACACAAAAGAAAAAATTATAAAATAAAATTTAAAAAAAAATAAAACAGAACAAGAAAAGACTGAATGCCCTTTCTCTCTGGACTTCTTTTGTCCTCCTGCACTCACTTTCCAAAGGGACATATGCTTTTATTTTCCTCAGGAAATGTAGTTTATAATCACTTTCTAAGTTTCATTCTTCCTACTTTCTTTAAGATGTATTTTGCACTAAAATCATTCGAATTTGACTCTGTGGAGTTCTTGTTCCTGTGAAATATTTGTTACCAAAAAGAAAAAGTCACCTGGTTTTAGATTTCTCTCTTTCCTCCCAGTCATGCCCATGAAAATTCTTTTTCCTTCTATAGCTGCTCTGTGGACCCCCAGTCTGAAGGGGGCTGGACCTGCATCTGGGTACATGCTGTATGGTGCTTTGACCTAATTCCACTTGGGTCTTGCCAGGTGCATTCTCCTACTTACCACTCTAGCTGACCCTTTAAATTCCTCCAGTGTGCCAGATGTTCCCGAAATTGTGTTCTCCCTGGGTGGATTTTAAGGCAGAGCTCTCCTTCCTCCCAGGCTCAGCCACAGCTGTGAGCTGATGGAGCTGCCTCTCCCCACTGCTGTGAACTTTAATCGGGTTCTAAAGTTTCATTATCACAGTTATCCATTCTGGAAGATATTTCACGTTCCCCAAGCCCCAGGCAAGTCCTAACAATCTTGTTTAATATTCTTTTTGGGCTTTTTTTTTCTTTTCTCATTTTTTTCTTCCTTTCTCTTTGATGCTGTTCTGCAGGTGCTGGAGAAATACAAGGCTCCAAGGTCTGCCTCTCCCAAGACTGCTGCAGTTTTTAGCTCTCAGCCACCATTCCAGGAGCCACTCTCCTTTTCATGGCCGACAGCTGGTCTTTTTCAGGAATCACTGGCTCACAGTCAGGGAACTCTGATCATATGCCTTGTAAGATTCTTAGCGGCTGACATAATTTGCCAAATGCCAGCTTTCTTTCACAGATTTTTTTTCTGGTCTTTCCAGCTCCACAGATACTTGGCTGCCAGGTATAACTCCCCATCATTAAAATATAACTTTGGCCTCCCTCATCACACAAGTGGGTGCATGAGGATGTAGATAGTGAAAAAGAAAATTATGTTAATTTTCAGTTCTGTGCAGGATTTCTGTGCAGGTGATTCCCCTGAGATCTCCAGTTTTTCATATGTGCTATGCCAATAGCTGGGAACATTATTGAATGCATGCTAGCTAGTGAAAAATGCAAGGATGAGAACTGTAACTGACCCTATCATTGCAATTATTGCCCATAATAATTAGTTTACTGTTACAGGAATACATTAGGAAACATGACTGCTACACATTTGTTTCAGAGCATGGAGGACCACCATAATACTGTATGGATTCTAAGAACACTGCCAAAGGACACAAGTCGATGGTTATTTCCTAAATGTCACTAATTCATCTTGATGACCCTGAATTAGGCAAGAAGTTAAAGTCCATGTCCTTTCACAGTTTGAATCAGTAGTCTTTTAGCTAGAAAACAGAGGCCATTTAGTGTAGGCAGTAAAGAGTCATTACTTCAAACATATCCTAAATTTAGTCCTTGCTGCTGTGATGACTCATCCAGACATATTGCACTGCAGGAAGTAATGAAAAAGCATCAGAATAATGCAAAGTAATTCACTACTCCTGTAACATCCCTCTGATTACATGTTTTATCTAGCTCCTTGGCCTAGAGACTCCGACCTTGACTTCCTTATATTTTTATTAGGTTTTTCACTTGCACCAAAATATTCAGGATGGTCTTAGTATCTTCCCAATGAATCATCGTGGTCTAAGCACACAATGAAGCACAATAACTCAGCATACAGAACACACAGAGGATGCACAAGGGGTGGGAAAGTGTTCATGTTCACTCTGTAGGGCTTAAAGTTTAAAAAAGGGGACATCATCTTGTCTTGGTTGAATCCATCCAAATCAGCACTGACCAGAGGAGTGGGCTTTCCATGGTTGCAGATGAGCAGCTGCTTCTTTGCACAGTTTGCTACAGTGAACAAAATTCTTCTGATGATCTTAAGAATATTTAAACCATTAACCATTTCAGTCTCTAACAGCATGGCATTACTTCTATAAAATTAAAATTTTGGTATTTTCTTTGGTGGAATCAAAGAATTGAAAACCTTATAATTTCCCAAATCATTGTGTTACAGCTGAAGGAGGAAGAAACCATCAGGATGTAGTTTTCCTCAGGTAACTGGACCAGTCCAGGAGATTTGGGGGGAAGCCTGAGGTCTCCATTCTTACATGCTTTGACTGGGGAATGTTCTCTATCAAATGTTTGTTTTGCAACTTCATTTCCTGACTTGGGAACCAAAGCTGCCCATGTAGACAGTGACCTGTCCAAAAGTCCATTTAGAATCATGGAATCATAGAGTCACAGAATGGCTTGGGCTGGAAGGCACCTCTCATTCCAGACCCCTGCCATGGGCAGGGACACCTTCCACCATCCCAGGTGCTCCAAGCCCCATCCAGCCTGGCCTTGGACATTTCCAGGGATCCAGGGGCAGCCACAGTTCCTATGTGCCAGGACCTCACTCCCCTTTGAGTGAAGGATTTCTTCCAAACATTCAAGTACTGAAAGACCATGATGAGGTCTCCCTAGAGCCAACTCTTCTCCAGTCTGAGCTCCATTTCTGTGTGCTAAAACACAAAAATGTGCACCAATTTATTTTAGTAACAATCTGTCAAGGAAGAACAATGGTTCAGAAAGTGTTCTTCACAATAATTACAAATGTAATTGCAACAAGTACAGGAATAATTGTTCTTGAGAACAAAAGAGTGACTCCAATCTTTAACCATATACAAGAAAAGACTACTCACTTTAAAGCTTCAGCATGTTCCAGTTCAAATATCTAAAAATAACAGCCCTTTCCTGGAAGAGAAATGTGAGCCCTGTGCATATGAGACCAGCTCTCACCTAAATGTTGCTAAAGACTCCTTAAAATCAGAATTCTGTAACAAAGGGGAAATTAGAGTAGCAAATTCAATCCTAACAATTCTGACATTAAATCTTGTTCTCTATTGTCGCCAGCAGTCAAATTCATTAAAATGTCCCTTGTTGTACTTCAAGCTGAAGTAGCTGACCAGTTTTAAACAGGATTTTCTTGGCTTAAAAAGGTTTCTTTCCTGAACAAGACAGATTGGGATTAGTGAAAAATACTTGTTTCTGCCCAATGCACAAAATCAGGATGTTTTAGGTTATAAAGAACTTCATGAGACCTCCAGCCCAACTTCAAGGTAGGGTCAACACTTAATTCAACCCAGTTCCTTGGGGTTTATTCCAGTTTGACGTTAATAAATTCCCAAGGACCAAGATTTCACAAACTCTTTGGGGTACTTCCAATGTTTCCCTGTCCTTTGAAGGGAAATATTTTATTTCTATCCAGTCAGAACCTTGCCTGGTTAGTTCATGGTCATTGCCTGAAATGTATGCACCATGTCTCTTCCTGAAAGACCTTGATACCATCCTGATAAATTCCTCTATGGTTTTGGAATACAGAGTTCAGTGTGGAAAATGGTACACTTCTCATAAAACATTTAATACTTTCAAAACAAAATGTTTTCATATTTCAAAATAGGATATTGTCGCTAAAGATACGGGGGGGAAAAAAAGGAAATTATACAGTTTGGGTCATGTGAAACATTTAATTTAGACCAAAAACTGAGTGTTTTGTTTCGCTGCTTTTCTCTTAGGCACTAAATTGAAAAAGTAGGTATCCACAAACCTCTAGATAAGCTCTCTGTTTATGATGATTCATGAACTGCTGGTAGGAAATCAGTAGAAGTTATTTTCTGTTAGCTAAATAGAAAAATACAACCTTCAATCTGCAACAATGAAGAGCTGTAATTTGGAAAACACAACATGTGATAGAAATGGATTATGGTGATATTCCATTCAGATGCATGACTTCACTGTTTCTTTAAGCTGTGTCCTTTTAATGTGGATTTAATAACATCAGGCACCAGAAGGAACCAGGTCTTTTTCAAATTGAAGAATACACGAAGTTTCCATAACTGAGCCTTTTAATTGCTGAACAAGGAGCAAAGCCATTTTCTGCTTTGGATTGGAAAGTGTTTTCATTTTAGGTGTGTAATGACAGAATGTATAGACTTTGTGTCTGAGTGTAGGGATGGAAAGTAAATTCTAACATACTTTGAAGTTTATTATAGTGGCACCATGGAGGTTCCTCCTGTAACACTGCAAAACTGTGCTTCCATTTCCTCATACTCTTTCCAGAATAAAGGGATAATCACTTTTTTCCTACGAATATATGTTTGAATTATAAAGTGGTTCATAAATGGCTTTCTTTTTTTTCAAGACTGGGGATCTTTACCTTAGAAAATCTGAGAACAATGACATCCTGGCTAGTTGCTCAGTGTAATAATGTCACAAGGAACATAGGAGCCATTGACTATGGAAAAGGGTGAAGCAAATGATACTGTCTGGATTTTCAGGAAGGTCTTAGAATGAGTACAAGTGTTTGCCCAGTTTGCATGTTTCACTCAGGGTTAATGCTGATGGGACCCACAGACCACAGAGTGGAAGAAATGAAGTGCCAAAACTGATTGAACTCAAAACAGCAGCAGCTGCTGAACAACAACAACAAATGCTCTTCTGTGTGGATATACTCACTCACACAGAGGAGCAATGGAAGGAAAAGGCCTTTGTTTCCAAAATGATGTGATGCCATGGGCAGACAGGCATTT
Organism: Sturnus vulgaris; assembly: GCF_052056855.1. Lineage (NCBI taxonomy): Eukaryota > Metazoa > Chordata > Aves > Passeriformes > Sturnidae > Sturnus > Sturnus vulgaris. The sequence goes on from NC_142283.1 coordinate 78,659,534, forward strand.
GGACTGGGGAAATTACATATATTGTGGACTCAGAAGAGTGTTCCAACAATATTTTTGCCCAGTTCCTACTGTGGTTGTTGGAGGCTAAGACTGATTTATGTAGTCCAAAATTAGATCTTGGATGACACAAGGAAGGATCACTGTAGAAAGTCTCTGGGGGCACGCAGCTTTTATATTTTTACTTATCGTTTGCTACCACCAAGTGCTAAAGTAAGGAGACCAATAAGAAGAGACCTTTGACTTAACTCAGTGTGACCATTATGATTTTATTCCTCTTTATGCCCTCTTGTCTTGCAGTTTATAGAGTGTGTGACTGCTCTGTTGTCAGCAGGAAAGAAGAAGGGATATGTTTGACAATTTGCATCAATGGGGCACAGTCCTGGCCTGCAAAATCAGAAGAAGAAGGTTGATTTACATACAATGTGCTAGCTCTGGAGCCCCAAGTGGGTGTCGTTTGAATAGCACAGAAATCAGGGTGTTTTCCAAATACACAAAATGCCCAGAACATCACTGTGTGGAGACAGTTGACAGAACTATTATCCTGGTCAGGTTTCTGTCTCCACTGACACTGCTCCAGCAGGGAAGAATCTGAGGCAGACCAGTGCCTTCTGCACTGCTCTGCAGGACCAGTGCTTCCTCCTGCCTACTGCCTGCAGCAGCCTGAAGTGACTCAGAAACTCCAGAAAATAAGCAGCATTTTAATTGCTGCTGTGAAGTGCAAGGGGACACTACCATTTTCCCCCAAGTTTGGGTAAAAGGGGAAAATTCAACTCACATGCTTCTCACACTTGCAATGTTTCCAACGACTCAGCTCAGCAAGACAGATTTTCTTCCATGTTCAGTCAGCTCTCTAACACCTCTCAAGAATTTCAGAAGTCAGTGCTCCGTATAGTTCTCAGAAGGTGGTTCACCACTGTGAAGAGATTTGAAGTGCCCTTTAACTCTCTCATCACCCTTCTGTATGGAATGTAGCCAGTGTCCTACAAAAGCTACTCTCTTTCCTTATCTCCAGCCCACCATCTCATCAGCTCCCAACCCAGGAAATACTTATGCATATCCTCCTTCTGTAAAAAAGAACTAGGGCTCCAGACAAGTTCATAAATAAATAAACAAACAAACCAAACAGCCAAGCACCAATCCCTTTGCCAGATCTGAGCTGTTCACTTTGGGTAAGTGAAGTTTTCACTGAACAGCAGAGGGCTGGTGGCACGGATTCCACAGGTGGGGTCAGTCTTGGGCAGATGAAGGTGATATGTCCATCAGACACTGAACAGCAGGACAAGCAAGAAGAGGTAGAGGAAGGATATATAAATATCAGGAGTACTGTTAGGATAATGTGGCAGACAAAATCCCACCTCATGGAATTTTCCTTCTTTTCATGGCCAGCTCATGAAGCAAGGCATTCACCCTCTTGAATTTTGGGACTTCAGTTGCGGTTGTTTAATCATATTGGCTTTCCCTGCATGCAATACGGAGTCAAGAGGATGCACAGAATAATCCTACCCATAATAAATACATAAGTACAGAAGATCAGCTCATGGACATTTCTTGACTCCACTGGATACAGAAGATCAGTGATTGCTCAGGTCAACTCACTTCTGGGTGGATGAAATTAAAACCAACAAGTATTCCTATTCTCCTCTTGCCAATTGCTCAGAAAGTGAGATTAGCAAGTGGGATTAGAATAGAAATGAAGGAATAAACATTAAAAATTAAGATAGGCATATAAGTAAGGTCTTACTGATGTGGAAAAAACCTACCATATCTCACCAAGGCTTGTCTGTGGAGCAGGATACAGCATAAGCACTGTTACTCACACTTGTTCTTCAGGCTAAGTGTACTGCTTAGTCTTTCTTGTTTAAACGTTACAGCCACAAAACTAGCTAATAAATTTCTGGCTGACAAGCCTGACAGAGCAATAAGTAAAAACAGGAAGGCATCTATTACATATTACCCTGAATTTATCAGCTTTGCCTTCGAAAGGGGAAATAACACAAAGCAAATTGTGGGAAGTTTTTTTATCTGCTAGAAAAATATGCCCTGTGCCCCAGTCAAAAAACAAGCTGTTGTGAAGTAACCGTATTATTTAAAGATACAAGTCAAACAGGAAGAGGAAAACCAAACAAGCATGGCTTGAAAATTTCCCACAAGTGAGCTCTTACAGTCAGAATGCAGTGATGGAATTGCTGACAGAGCCTGAGCTGCAGGGCAGCCATCAGGTTTTCCAGTGCCAAAGGGCAGAGAAAGGGAATGGAAGGGATTCTCTTGTCATTTGAATATTTGTCTCTGGCTATACATTCGTGACATTTGCTTTATTACTGTTTTTAAATCCAAATCAATGTCAGCAACCGAGATTTTATCTTTCTTATCTTTATCTTTCCTTTCAAGGTGAGGTCATTTTTGAACATCAAGATGTGTCTGAAATACTACAACTTACTGAGGCAAGAAACCACGGGCAAGGAACCATGGATAATTTAGCCACGTTCCTTTGAAGCACTTCAGTTCATGCATAAATTTAGACAAACAGGAATTAAAAATAAAGACTGTGTGGGACTAATGGATATTTTAGGCTGGATAGATATTTTGGGTTTAGGATCTCTGTGAGCCTGATAGCTGCTGAAATGGTTATATGGAAAACCTGTTGTCTGGAGCCATCAAGCCACATGACATGAATCTGTTCTCTGAGAAATTGAGTGGTGGAAAAGGTGCCTGTGTAGCTCACCTGTTCCTGGGACAGCCCCACCTTTCACTCCACAGTCTGTTTTCAACCTGGCAACAGAGCTCATGCTTGAAGTCACACTCCTTATTGCAGTGCCGAGGGGGTTTTTTGGGGTTTTGCTTTTGTGGAGTTTTTTTGTTTGTTTCTTTGGCTTTTTTTTTTTTTTTTTTTTTTTTTTTTTTTTTTTTTTTTTGTGTGTGTGTGTGTGTGTGTGTTTTGTTTCTTTGTTTGTTTCTTTGGGGTTTTTTTTGTGTTTTTTTTTGTTTGTTTGTTTGTTTTGTTTTGTTTTGTTTTGTTTTGTTTTTTGGGGTTTTTTTTTTGCGGTTTTTTGTCGTTGCTGTTGTTGTTGTTGTTGTTGCTGGTTTGGGGGTTTTTTTTTGTTTGTTTTTTGTTTTGTTTTCTTTTTATCTTCAAAACCCAATCCTCAGAATAGAAACATTTATAAGCAGCAAGCTGACAAGCACTAGCACTCTGGATTTTTGTTTGCTTTATCTTACCCAAAGACACCACTTTGCAAATCTCCAAGATTTGCCAACTATCCCTGATGAATCATCTCTATTCAAAAGAATGAGATGTTAAAAGCGTTTTCTTCAGCAGCAGAGTTGCCAGATCACTTGCTACACATTTTCTTATATGCAGAAGCCTGTTCAAAGGATATATTCCAGCACATCTTATGTAAAGTAAATTAAAATAATGACATTACATTTGTTAGGATATTAGGCCAAAAAGGATATTATAATCATCAATATCAACCTATGGCATATGATTACCCAACTACATAGTTTTCTACAACATTGAAATCTACTCTGTAACATTCTACTCTATGATATTCTATCCTATATTATACTCTAAAATATTCTAATACCTATAATATTCTAGAATATATAATATTCTTTAATATTACCCAGAGATTCCTGGATTAGACAAAATAATTTCTTCTCACATGCTTTGGAAAAACCAAAAAGAAATTGGTTACTTGTCAGTATGGCATATCTTACGTGAAAGAACCAGTTTGATTTTAGAGTGTGAAGTGAAAGGATAAGAGCTAATTTTTTTGGCAAATGGCACGGGTTCAATAATTTAGACTAATCTCAACTCCAAACTGAATGTCAGATCCCAGTCCAAATTCCATTTTTTATTCCCATTTGATATTATAATAATTTCAGTGTCCAGTTTACTGTGCCTTTCTTAGCTGTACTAGGCTATCACAACATTTATAGTTTAATTTTAAAAGTCTTTTCAAATAACTAAGAGGAACACATTCCCTCAGAGTACACATCCCAGCTCTGTCATACAATGAATCTAAATCAAAAATGAAAACAGGTATTTGGCCCAGGAATCAAAGTCTATGTAATAATATGAGTACTAGATTATATTTTGTAAAAGGCACTGGAAACCTGAGTTTATTTTAGAACTGACATTGCCAAGAAGTTATTTTATAAACGTATTCCTTTCTAGGGAGCCTTCCCATGCTCCTAAACAGAAGTAAAGCCATGCAACACAGAACAAAAGGTCATAAATTACTTTACCGACAATTTTCTTAGTCTATGTTTTCACATTTGCTGGGCTGCTCTGACAAGATGTATAGTCATGTAGAACCAAATTAATACACAGGGAGGCTTTGTCATTAAAGAAATGCAAGCTGATTTCTTTCATTATGACCGTCAGGAGAGCTGCTTTTGCTGTGCAAACAGCTACAGTGTTCTCTGAGCTATTATTGCTGTGGCACATGGCTAACCCACAGCAACCTGGATCCTTAAACTGGGGCAAAGCCTTTGTTGAAATCCTCAGGGAAGAAACTGCTTCAAATCCAGGTGCTTAATGGCAGAACCATGTGTAAACTGAAATGCATAGCATACATTCATCCTGTATTAAAGCAGTACATTAAAAGGAAAAGAATGAGGAAAGAAAGTCATAAGAAACCTCAAGAATTTTCATCTTGCTAACAATTCGAATATTGTGCCTAATGTTACGTGTAACCAGATTTTTACCCTCGAATTGAAGCTGACATAAAAATATTTCTTGGAGGAGAAACTCAAGTCAGATCCTGATGTTATGGAGTCAGTATAAAACAAACAATTTGGTGCAGTTCCTCTGCTCTGACCCTGGCTCAGGAATAGATGTAAACACATGCTTCACTCTGCCTGGGTGCACTAAGTGCCCTCTCTGCATATTTTCCTGCCAGCAAGTACAGAAACTCACAGGCAGAAAGTCAGAAACCACACAATAATATGCCCAGAGCAGAGCTAGCTTCCCTGCAATCCCATGGGAAGAAAGTCGGTGAATTCACAGCTAAACACTGCAAAACTGCAAGGTACATCAGAAAGACCCAAACCAAGGAGTGCTGGAATTCTGATTAATCCCAGCCTTCTGAGACTTGCCAAATTTTTCAGCAGCAGTAGAAAAGCACACAAGAATTTATAGAGTTGTTAATGCAGTTTGAATCCCAGTCTCAGTGATTCAGATGGGATGAGTTCCTTTATCTAGTGGATATCTTCGATTCAGAAACTTGGGAGAAAAACTGCAGAGACAGGTTTGATAACTAGAGTTTAGCACAAATAGAGCCCCTGCAGACTCTGATTAGTGGTGAAGAAGTGTTCAGACCAAGCAAATCTCTAGTTTCTTTTTCACAATTTAATTCCTTCCTCCTTCTGAGGGGGGAAAAACAAGACAAAAATATTTTTTTTCATGGTATTTTGGCACTTCTGTTTCCTGTTGTGGACAGAATCTAGAAGCTAAGAATCTTCTGACTGAAACAATTGAAGTAGTACTGGAAAAATCAAACAGGAAGAGAGATGTAAATTTTTTAACAGTGAGGGCAATTAATCACAGGAGCAGCTTTGCCAGTTCATGTGGTGGATTTACCACCCATGCCATTCCTTTAATCGAGTCTCTCTTTCCTTCTAAGTGTGATTACTCTAATTTAGGGCATCTGTTTTAACACAGGAAACACTGGGTAAAATATTCTGGTTTAACAAGGTTGTTGCAAGGATTCCCTTGGCCTTAAGACTAAGAAAATATTCACATGACAGATTTTAGGACACATTTTTTTCACAGACAACATGAATGTGGAGGACAAGAAGAAGAGATGTGGATACATTCCAGACTTGAACTCTCTTCATAAATAGGACACTTCACTGAGAGAAAGACCAAAAGATTCCAGGCTTTGTTTCAGGTCAGGTACTGGCAGGGCCTGAAAAAAGTTCCAATTCTAAAGGAGCTTCCTCATCTGTGCTTAATTTACTAGACCTGAGGGCAGTCCAGGTGTGGAGTGTGGCACTTTGACTTTAGGAGAGGCTCATGTCAGAAAAAGCTGAATAGTAGTAAACTTTATTTTCAGCTCCACAGTTAGATGCCTGGCTACTTACCTGTCCTTGAGTACAGTTCTAACTCCTTTTCTGGGCATTCATTGTGGCTATTTCAGGCATTTCATTGCTAGTGGCCATGGCAATCTAAGTTGAACCATTGTAGAATGTTTGGGTAGGAATGGACCTTAAGGACCATCTACATCCACCCCCCTGCCACGGGCAGGGACACCTTCCACTAGACCAGGTTGCTTCAAGTCCCATCCAACCTGGCCTTGAACATTTCCAGGGATGGGATATCTTTCCTCAGACTTTTTCAGAAGAATCCTGAGTTTCCAAGTTATGGCTGGATGCTTCACAAGGCCCAGAGCCTTGGATAACTGTTGTTGTTTTGAACCATTAAGCAAAAAAAAAAACTCACTAAAAGTACCCTTTTGCAGGTATTCAAAAGCCAGTTACTTCAATAATAGTTAGGTGTCTAGACATCTTTAACACTCTGACTTAGAAACCATAAAAATGCACCTGTTGGCCTACAAAACACTGATTTTTTTATCTCGTGATAATCTGATTTTCTTTGCAGGGAGCAATCTGTTCAAGCTAAATATCTGCAAATGCACATAAGAGTTTGCATGAACTGAATAACTGGTTCATTGTGAATCAAAGCTATGTTTGGACAGAAATCCTTCCCACATCTTAAAGATAGTTCCAGTAAAGAAATGTTCATCTGTGCAAAAGCACCTGCACACAGAGTAATCGAGAAAGACTTTCAGTTTCACTAGAAACTGATTTGTCTGCTTCTCCTGTCGAGGTGGGGGGGGAAAGAAAAATAGAGTTGAGCTACTTTATAGAAACATCTGGGTGAAAGAGAACTGGAGGTGTCAACAAAAGTCAAAATAACAACTCATATCACATGGTTTTGATGTGAATGTTTTTGACACATTTATCATACTTGCCATTCTGGAGGAGCAGGGTTTGATGTATGCCAGGTAAAAAAAGAAACAGTGAGAGACCTCTCTTTTTAGAAGGAGACAGCCTCACTTAAGGAATCTAAATTGCATTTCTGAGCATTACAAATCAGCTGTAAATGCAATTTTACGGTTGTTTTAGGGAGAAAATGTGGGTGGAGCAGACAGTAAGAAGAGAGAAAATAGGCAAATTGAGAAATAAAGACACAGACTAGTTGTAACAAGCTCTGGAGTGCTCTAAAGTAAAAGTTTCCTCTGATCTCATTAATCTTGTATAAAAAGCACAGCAGTTATTTTCCACCAAGACTTTGTGGCTGAATACCTTTTTTTTTTCTACCATCTTTGAAGCCCAACATTTTTGTGAACACTCAAACCAAAAAAATGAGCTGAATACTTGCACAAGCAGAATTTCTTTTTTTTTCTTAAACTATCTGCATACACAGCTACATAGCACTTATATCCACAGTACCTCAACAGCTGCCTAAAGCAGAAATAACAGCATGTTGGTGAAGAAGGTGTTTTCAAACTTACTATGATGACCAGTGGAGATTATTGTAACCAAGTGATGTTCATCCTTACTATCTGTATTTTTAAAAATCCATTATATTCTTCACTCTGGAATGACCCTCCTTGAACAGAGAGGTTGAACCAGAAAATGTTCTTTCTGAGCTTATCCATTCTGTGATTCTTCATCCTCAACATCTGACTTGAATAAAAACCACAGGGCCAACCCTTACCATGAAATAAATAAAAAAAAGAAAGTGTAAGAACTAAAGCCACCAGATTGGTAACTCTCTTTTGACTCAGCCTTGGACCAAGGCAATGAACTAACTCCAAGGCAATTTTGCACGTTTTAGATCTCCAAGCAGCAGTGGATGTGAGCCACTGTCATAACCCCTGGGCCAGAAAATGGTCCTTGACTTATTTTGTTCTGAGGCACAGACATATCAATGACTCACTCAGGTGTGAATGGCTCTCAGCACCTTCCTAAATTTTCTTGCACAACTTTTTCTGTCTAGAAAAAAAACAGAGAAATGTCTTTTCATTAGACAGAAGGAAAATGAGTTTCTAAGAGAAATGTCTGTGCAAACTAAAGGTTACCACAATAAAAAGGCTTTGGTAGGGGACTCCCTGAAAGGGAGGCACAACAGTGCAAGGCAGAGGAGGAGTGCAGTGTCAGAGATGGAGATGAGGAGAGAGGGATACATAAAAGAACACAGCAGAAAAAAGAATCAAACCTCTGACTCTGGAAACTATTTATCAATGAGTTTTTCTTGGGAGTGTAACAAGGTCAGCATTTCAGTCGGCATGTCTATATATTTTCCATCTGGGTGCTGTTCTACAAAGAGTGGGATTTATTATAATTTCACTTCGTTAGAGTTCATTTACTTCATCACTACAGTATCCAGTGAAGAGCTATATTTTCCTTCGGATCAAAGAAAAGGTTTGACTGTTGTTTCTTTCAAGTCCTTCTATGAAAAAAAAAAAAAAATACTTCCTTTTTACTGTAAGTTCCCTTTCTTGCTTCATTCTACTAAAGCTAAAAAAAGCTTCCCCCCCACCCCCAAAAAAAGAAACCCAAGCAAACAAGCAAACAAAAAAATTTGGAAGAAAAATTTTGTTTTTATTCCTTTTTTATTATTTTAATTTTTATTTAAAGGAGTGTAGTTTAAATAAAATTCATGGCAAAGAGTTCAAGTTAGTAAAAAATTAATTTGGGATCTTTTTGCTAAATTCCTCTCTCCCGCCTCAGCTGTTTACCATGTAGGTTTTCAATCTCAGTCAATCATCCCAGAGATGTAGCTCATGAAGTCCATGGAGCTTGCAGCATCTTTCATGTGACAAAAAATTATTTAATTGACCATACTGCCAAGTCTTCTTCCAAATATCCTTGCAACCTATGAGGGTTAAGCCCAGGTGCAAAAAAATCCCCTACAGATGATTTAGGCATCTGAGCTAAACCAGAGTCCAACCTTTCTTTTTCATAGGCTTCCCTCATGGGTGTAGGGGAAATTAGAAAGATATTTGGAGTCCTATAATTTGATTTGAAGGAGCTTATCTCTTTTACTGCCTGTTTGGAGGTCCTGCAGTGACTGTTCCAAGGCCTTTGGAGCTATAAATGGTTCCACTTCTGGAGTCAGTGGTAACACTTTTTCTGGAAAGTGTCTCTGGGAAGAAATCTACAGTAGCTGCAGATTCATGGAGCCATGGAATCACGAAATATGGAAAATCCCTCTAACATCACCGAGTCCAACCAGTAACCCAGCACAGCCAACCCATCACCCAAGCATGTCCCCAAGCATCACATCTACCAGCTTTTTCAACACTTCCAGTGGACAGTGATTCCTCCACTGCCATGAACAGCCTCTTCCAGGACTTAACAACCTTTTCCATAAAGAAAGTTACCTTAATGTCAAATCTAAACCTTCTGGGGTGGAACTGGAGGCTGTTTTCTCTTGTCCTGTCTCTTGTTACTTGGGAAAAGAGCCTGAGTCCCATCTGGCTGTACCATCCTGCCAGGGAGTTTTTGGGAACAATTGTTCAGAGGGGGACTAAGAGTGTATTTATTCCTCTGAAAACTGCAGATGAAGAGCCTTAATTCACTTTGTTATAACATATTAGACATAGACATCCTGGTCGTCAGCAGAGAGAACTGTGTGTTTTTGAAATGGGCATGGTGTAAGCATTTGGGATCCTAAGGAATTTTGCATTCCAGGGAAAGAAGTTCCCACCAGTGTCTGAAATGCTCTCCTGAAGCCCATGTACAGGACTGTCATGTGTAGACTACAGTTTGTGCAGTATGTTATTACAGAAAAACTCCCCACTCAAAAAAATTTTAATAGCAGAAATAAGAAGAAACAAAACTCTCAGACAACTCCATCTTGCTTCATAACAGATAAGGAAACATAGAGTCGTGTTTCAGCTTTTTGACTTTTAGAGTGATGGTGCCTCTGTGTATCTGGGATGTAATCCAGGGAAAACAGACAGGAAAAATGCTGTAATACACTTATAAAGGTGTCTTAGAAGTATTATTCATTAAGTAAACAGCAGCAAAAATTACATTTTGCTAGAGAACGAGAGGAAGTCCCACTAGTAGTTATTTAGTTCCCAAGGTCACCATCTGTTCTGTAAAGAATGTCCATGCCTGGTTTTATGTGTGTGTGCATATAAATAACATATTTATTAAATTAAAAATCTATATAAACATATACGGCACATATAATGATGCTATGTAATAAACAGAGTATTATTATATGATCATTATACAGTGGGGAAGTGTTCAAAACCAGGTTGTATGGGGTCCTCAGCAACTTGGTCTAGAGGGAGGTTTTCCTGGCCATGGAAGATTTGGGAACAAGTTGATCTTTAGGGTCCTTTTCAACCCAAACCAACCCAAGATTTTATGTTTAGTATCTAATATTAATAATATATTAATGTATTTCAAAATACATTAAAATATTTTAGCAATAGGCACCTATATTAAAGTCAAGGTTGTTTTGTCAAAAGAAAATGGACAAACAAAGCCAAGCACAATTAGAATACTGAAAGACAGAACATTCCTTCTCCTTATGATATTTGGGATGCTTTTGACCTTGCTTGCAATCAAGTGAGCAAAAAGGACATAGTCTCTTGTCATTTGTTTGCAAAAGAAGTCAAGGTTGTGTTTCCCAGTGAAAGAAACGTAGGATAAATTAGAAAATGAATTTATAAATTAACAAGAGGTCACAGAACCGGAGTCTAGAGATATCTATTGCATCTCACAAAGCAACGCAGGTCTATTTCCTGTGACCCTTCCTTTGTCAATTGAATCTTCTTATTGCTGTGGCCACCCTCCCTCAGCTCAGGGTGGCAACTGTGCTTTATCTCAAAAACCTCCTCAGCTCTGAACAGAACAGATCAGAACAGAACAGAACAGATATCAGGCAGAAATAAAACTTACAGGGGGTTACTCAATAAATTACATATAATTAAGTCAATCCAAGAGGAAAAGACATGCTCAAAATAGAAATTTGTCTGTGAGATCAATACTTCTACATTTCAACACCCAAATCTTTTAAATGTTTAAGTTGGATACTGGGGAAAATTTCTTCACTGAAAGGGTTGTTAAGCCTTGGCACAGCTGCCCAGGGCAGTGGTGCAGTCCCCATCCCTGCAGGAATTTAAAATCTGTGAGGATGTGGCACCTGGGAACATGAGTCAGTGGTGGCCTTGGCAGTGCTGGGGGAATGGTTGGACTGGATATAGAATAATGGGATTTTTAAGGCTGAAAAAAGACCAAGTCCAACCGTGATTCTATCCAATTTGGTCCAGTCTGTGATTCTAAGATTCTTGTTTAAAATAATTACAATTATTAAAATAATTCTTGTTTAAAATAATTTAACATTTAGAGTGAAGTGTAGATGCCAAGCTTACCAGCTTTCAGCTGGTTTCCTGAGGTATTTAAACCATTTTAGATAGGACTACACAGTGCTGTGCACATGACCTCCCTGGGTCTAAGTTACTGAAGAAAATTATTTAATGCTAGGGAATAAAGGTAAACATAGATTCCTTTCAAGTGCTGAAAAATAAGAGCCATTTTCTTCCTTGAAATTATTAGCTTTCTAGTTGTAGATGAGGGATAATCGCGACTAGGAAAAAAAACAAGTGAGATATTAAGCAGTTAGAGAGCAAAACATGTATTTTTTTTTTTTATTTTCTACAATTACCAGATGCACCAGTGAAACTCCTTCTTTCCAAGGAGACATTCAGCCATGCAGGGGTTAATGTCTCCTCTTTCCCCCTGACTTTACAGCCGAAAACTTAGGAATTTGTGCACACTTATGCATGCAGCAAACAAAGACACTGCTCACATTATAATCTCCTCAGGGACAGCCAACTGGGAAAGACAAATTTAGCAGTGTACTTCTGGCTTTTTTACATAGTGTAATGCCATTAAACTCGACATCATGTAGACAATGAATGCTACAACAAAATACTGGTGCTGTTTATTAGCTGCCTGACTTTTTTTTCTTTTTTCTTTTTTTTTTTTTCTTTTTTTTTTTTTCTTTTTTTTTTTTTTTTTTTTTTTGAGGAAGCACATGTCACATTTGTTTCAGACAACCGCATTGGGGTCCCACAGCTCTGATTAAATATGTATCATTTGTTCAGCTGCATCAGAGTCAGTTTTGGTCTACATACACATTTCGTTAATATTTTAAATGGGAAAAACAACAAAGAGAGGAGAAATTAACAGTTGCTGAACTTCTCCAATTACCGCTAATCACATTTACACCCTGGGGTTTGCAGAATTAGAAATCAATTGGTGGTTTCCTCTTTCTACAGCAGGCAGTAAATGTGACAATTTAGGGAAAGAACTGGAAGACAACTGAATTCAACCTGGATACCCTTGGAAGTGCCACCCAGTGAATTTATTGCTTTGTTGTTTGATGTGACCCAAAGATTAAAAGGCATCACTTGCTAAAGTGATAAATCATTGTGTGTAATTGATACAAAAAAAATGCGGCACCATTCCTTTTCATATAAAAAATATTTTTTTGAATTTCTTTTCAGACATTTGGAAATTGCATCCTGGGCAAAACTCTGCAGTGAAGTCTTCCTGGATCATTATACGGTAGTTCACCTTTTCCTTTCAAATTGTGAAAAATTACTTCTGAGAAAGAGCTGCTCCAAACATTATTTTCTCTGGTGTGTGTGTGGGGGGGGGGGGTTGTTGTTTTGGGAGGTTTTTTGTTTGTTTGTTTGTTTCGTTGGTTTTTTTTTGTTGTTTTGCTTTGTTTTGTTTTGTTTTTCGTTTTGTTTTTTTGAAGAGGACGTTTCCCAGTATCTAGTGTTGATTCAGCTGCACCATATTGGTTAGAGGGTTGCTGTCAATGTCACTTAGTATATATTTAATCAAAGAGCTTCTCCTTAAGTGTTTAGATACACTCAAATTGGCCATGTACATGTTTTTGAGCATCATAAATGATGAACCAGCAGGGTCAAGTGGTCCAAAGCTGCTTATGATTCCTTAATCTGGGAGTAGCCTTAGCTGGGGGCTGTCAAAGCACATTTTGCTTGGGTAAACTCCCACGTGCTCCTAAAGACATTGCTGCAGAGCTCCACCCATATCCCCTGCTCATAATTAGAGGTGGAATGAGAGGAGATCTCAGCAAAAATTAGTATTTGGGGAAAGAAGAACAACCCTGTGGGTAGTTCCTTCTACAGCAAGCTCAAAGTAGAATAAATTAATATGTCTGGCAAAAGGCATTGGTATGGAGCAAAAGCCTCAGCTAGCTGAGCATTTTCATTTTTCAAGATAAGGATGAAAATCCTGTTTTCTAAGAGAATATGAAGTCTGAAAAACTTGTAGAGTCTTTATCTATACATGTATTTGTACTCTTTCCTGCAACTAGAAGCAGAATGAAATGAAAAATAATGGTGAGGTGAGGAGGAAGGATGACTCAATCAAACCTTTTAAAACTTGAAATTCACTTCATGGACACGCTGACTTGATATTAAACAAACAAACAAACAAACAAACCCCAAAAATAAAAACAAAACCAGACAAGTTCTTTGTTCATTTGAACCATTTAATATACTGCTCAAAAAAGAGACTTTACCAGAGAGCTCTTAAACTAATCTATGAATAAACCCACTGATAAAATGCAAGGGATTTGATCTAAAAAGTATGTAATGAAATGTTTAGCCAGTTAAATAATTCTCACTCTATTTGTCAAAGAGTCACTCAAGAAGCAATAATGATGTCTCCAGTAAAATAACTTAAATGACAAATACTGCTGTGCAGTTTAAGCAATTCTTAACAAGATTTATTTTGAAGACTTATTTTGAAGGCAAATATTTTGTGTGATTACTTTAAAAAACATACAACTGATCTTTTGCAAATTCAGAGAATCTGAGTGTCAATTTCAGAAAAGCAAAAATTTTATCATCAGACCTATTTCCTTGAATCAGTCAGTTCTTTTTCTTTCATTTAGCCATTATTGAAATTAATGCTCTTTTGACCCTTTGGACCAGAATAAGATGGCTGACAAATATTTTTTTTTTCCAATTTTACTTTTTAATAGCAATGGAATAAACTATCACTGAGTGCATTAAGAGATTCTTATTTTTAAGACAACACACTGGATCCATGATAACATCTTAATAATGTACACAATTACATGAATTTTTTAATCATATGCAAAAGATAAAATATATGTCAGAGAAACTGCTGAATAATTTAAAGTTAATTATGTGATTGAAAGTTCAGAAGTTTACTCAAATCTAATACAGCTTGTGTTTTTCATTCTTAAAAAGTCGTCTCTGTATGTCTCTTTCATTCTGCCTGTGAGTAAGGCACACTATCTAAAATTCATGTGTGAAGCAAGATAAAGATACCAAAATTAAAGCAACCAAAAGAATAGTTGTGACTTATTTCTATAACAAAATGATGAGAAAACATGGATGCTTTTCAAAGCATATCTGTAAGCCATCCCCCATGAGCTGTATCTGTGATTTTGTTCTCAACAGAAGTGGTAGATTCTACCTAAAGATTTGAGCCAAGCTCTGTGAATACTTTCCATATATTTATTGAAATGGTCATGAACATTTTTGAGTCTTTCAGCAAAACTAATCTCATCACAAAGTTTACTGTTCTGGAGCAGGGGGGCAGTGATTGTGCAGACCATATTTTGTTTTAATATTTTTTCATATTTAGATAGAGTTCTGGATCCATGATATGATACAAGACACTTAAGATGATCATCAAGAACCTTTGTCTTGCTGTTTCAAATAACAGCTAGACACCTAAATTCAGTGTTTTGCAAGACAAATAGATACAGAAGATCTGGAGATGTGTGGAACAAACTTCTGATTCCACCCCAGTAGCTATGTGACATATTTCTTTAGCGACCAGGATTCACCTCACCAAACTTTGGATTCAGTATCTATTTGTCTAATCCAGAGCTTGACATCTCAGCTTCCTTTTCCATCCTGGAGGAAAAACATCAAAACTCACACAGGCATCTTACTGGGGCGTAATAAACTGCTCTATAAACGTCTCATTTTTATACAGGATGTTTTTTCCCCTAACAGAATTTATTTCTGTTATTAGTATTGAGGCTGGAAACATATCCTGCATCGTGTCTGACAGCAGTGAGATATTTGGCCTTTCCTACCTAGGAAGTGAAGCACTGGAACCAGCAGCCAATTGTCAAGACAAGTCCTTTGAACTCATGGTTTTGATCCTGGAAACTGGCAGAAATCTGAATGAGCTCACAAACCCTGTGGGAGGAACACTCTTTCACAAAGCTTGGGCTGATGCCATTGAGGACCATAGATGTGATGACTGTGTTTTGTTAATGACCCTACTATTCTCCTAGGAGCAATATTACTGAGTATTATGAGTCAATGCTTTCTAGTAGTAGCCTTACTATTTATATTTGGAATTGCAGAAATGAAACGGTCAAAAACCCAGCTAAGAAAATAGTAAACTGGGAGGAAAAATTTTAACCTAAAGTAAACTTTTCTTTCTAGTTTTGTTTGTTGCAATACAAGGTGATGTGTTGCTCACAATATGTGTGTTTTCAATACCCTGTTTTCAGTTTATGATGCTGTGTCCCTGACCAGAGGTGACACTTTGGCAGGATTCTCATGATTTTTTTTTGCAGTAAGTTACAGAATGGCCAATAAATAAAAATAATTATTCTCTAGAGATATTAAACTGGCGGGTTTTACAGGCAGTAACTTCACACACAATCAGAACTAGGTCAGTGCATGGAATAACAGCAACCCCTCTTTTCAAATCATTTGAGCCAAATTTCCATGATTGTGGCACATATCTCTCTCCTCACCTTTTCAGTTTTTCTGGTATGACCCACCTTGAGAGAGTGGCTGGAGGCACAGAGGGCATATGCACATGAATCATTGGAGTAAAATTCAGTTACCTCCACACCAATGCCGACCTCAGAAATCCCATCCTTGGAGGTAAAATAACTCTGAGAGTTGTCCCAGGACTGTCTAATTGACTGATTACAGATGTGTTTTAGAATTTTCAATATAAATGCAGGCAACTTCTGCGTTTGTTCTGCTCTGCATTAATTAGGAGGCATGTTTAAAGGTAGAATCCCTGTCCTAATAATCTCATAGTCCAAACAGACAGGTTGCTTGCAGGATAGTTCAGTACCTTGCCCTTTCACTTCATCCAATCAGCCTCCATTCCTCTGAAAACAGGTTTCTTTCGTGGCTAATTAGCTCTGAACTGCATTCCACCATCACATCTTCAAGTTACCCTTTAAATATTTTGAGCATGTTAGTGAGCTAGTGAATACAGATTTCAGATTCTCTGCATTTTCCAGGTGGAAGAAGTGAGACAGAGAAATGTTAAGGTTATGCCTTATCTAGCTTTAAAAGTCTCAGAGTAAGACCTCTGAGTAATTTCAGACCACCTTTACAGTCATAAGGAAACTGCAGAAAGCAATTATTCACCCTGCCTTATGGTGACATGCATTGTGCTCTCACTTTTATTAATTACAAAAATCTATTTTCATCAGAGTGTAAATGTACACCTATACTGTATGTAAATAAAAGTGTCATCAAAACAAGTGTGTGACTGAAGTGATAGCTTATATTCCTTGACAATATTTCAAAGTAGGCAATTCATCATCTGACATCTTTCTGTTATATTTTACCCATTACAATTATTTAGGTACAAAAATATACTCCTGAAATACATCTTGAAGTGTGGCATCTTCTTGGCTTAAGCCAAGCCAAGTTATAAAGCAGGTAGGATAGCTTTAGATTTTGTTGGGTTTTTTTGTTATTAGCCATAAAAAAGGAGCAGAACTGTTGGCAATTACCTTGTTGAAGACATAGGAAAAGCCAAATGTTTCTGTGCTGTCATTGCACTATAAATAACAGCACAATAAAAATCACACAGAATCACTGGGTTGGAAGAGACCTTCAAGATCATCGAGTCCAACCCAGCCCTAACACCTCATGCAAACCATGGCACTGAGGCCACATCCAGTCTTTTTTTAGCTCATCCAGGGATGGTGACTCCAGCAACTCTCTGGGCAGACCATTCCAGTACTTTATCACTCTTTCCACAGAAAACTTTTCCTCATATCCAACCTCTATTTCCCTATTTAGGACCGAGATATCACGGGACTCACCTGTAGAGGAAATAAAGTGCACTCAGGACCACACTCTGGCAAGGATGGAGGATGTCATGAAGGGTCTACACATGTATTGTTAAGCTCTTTTACCCTCCAATCTAGAGAGACCACCAGCTTTCTTTTTAGTGTTGCCCAATAACAAATAAATTTACAAATTTCTCAGAGGAAATGACAATGACCAGCACCAAATCACAGAAAAGTCTAGCAGAATGCCAATATAGACTTACTATGATTTATGCTAAATTAGCAGGAACATATTAATAAGAAAGAAAACTTAAAATTATTGCAGTATTTTCAAAGAATTTGCATTCTCTAAGTAAATTATTCCTATATCTTTTAGCTATCAATTTAAATTTTTAAATTTCCTCTCCAACACGGTATTATTGTTAGTGGTATGCTTCTTGGAGATGAGGAGCTGATCACAAGGATAAGATACAATAAAATCTGGAATCAAAATCATACCCCTTTCAACACAAAATATATTTTTAATAAAACTATTTTCCTTTAAATTTATTATCAAAAACAAAAATTAGTCATGCTTGAAGGACAATGTATCATATGATGCTGACTGCTGGTCTAATAATACATGAAGAAAAAGGAAATAAGGGAACAAAAATATGTGAACTGAAGAAATGGTTGTTGCAGGTGAGTATGGTATGGTATGGTATGGTTGCCCAAAAGACTAATAAATAAATAAATAAATAAAACTGAGAAAGTAGCTGATTCAATTTAAAATATTAGGAATTTCAAGTGAATAAACAAGTGATAAAACAGAACTAGAAGTAGATATAAACATCTTCAAGGTTATCCAAATTGCTGGAAGAAGAGACTACTATAAAGGCAAATAATAACATCACTGAGAGAAAAGATTAAAGAGAGAAGGAGGGAGAAAAAAGGTAGAAACAATTAGGTTAGAAAATCTGAGATAATCGAGCCCAACTTATGACCAAACACCACCTTGTCAACTGGACCTGAGCCACATCCAGGCTTTCCTTAAATTCCTCCAGGGATGGTGATTCCACCTTCCTGGGCAGTCCATTCCAATATCTCATCACCCCTTTTATGAAAAAAATTCTTCCTAATGTCCAACCTAAATGTCTCCTGTGTCTTGTGTCCTGCTGTGGTTTTGCTAGTTGCTAGAAGCTACTGACTGTAGTCCTTGATGAGGGTATTACCTGAAAATGAGACATCAGGTTTAAATAGATGACTTTCTATATTAATGATCTCAGATTTCTTCCTACATTAACTGGCAAAAATGCTTTCTAAAACAATACCTTTAAAGTAAAAACTGTAAAACGTTCACACTGCACTAGTAAGACTTTTCCGGGAAATGATGTCTTTGTCAGGAAAATATAGACAAAAAAAGTCACAGCATTCTTATATGTGGATAAGAACTACATCATGTGTTAGAGACACATATTAAAACACTCCTTCTCTGAAAGATTTAAGAAATTCAATAAAATATCTATGTGCCTTAATCCAGAATGCATTTATTTCCTTCCATTTACTCCAGAAAGTTTTGGAATAGATCCCGGATGGAATAATTTGACACCCTTTCTAAGTAATTAATGAACAAAAAAATGAGATGCAATTCATGAAATCACTTGTTCCAAATTATTCATCCAAGCCTACTTAAAATCTCGTAAGATTCTCTTAAATCAATGCTAGAAGTGTTTAGCTTGAGACCTGAATTTCAATGGCTTCCAAATTTCTCTAATGTTCAGCTTCAGTAGAAAGCAGGAACAGAAATTAAAATGGACTGTTGATGAAAATTCCCTTTTTTTTTCGCCCTCAGTACATTTCTCTGTTGTATAACAAAAGAACTAAAGCAGAGTTGGGAAATGCTTTGTTGAACTTATAACAGAGAGGCAAACCCTGTGTGAGATCTTCAAGGATGGAAGTGACCAGAAAGGGTCTGCACCTGAAACCTTTAGCAAAATTTAGATACAGGTGAAGAAGTTTTGATTCCGGCTGCAGGGGAGGAAATCACTGCAACCTAATGCACAGGAGACAGTGAAAATGAGAAACCACTAGAATGAGAGGAAATGGCCTTGAATTGTGCCAGGGAAGATTTAGATTCGATATTAAGAGAAAATTCTTCACTGAATTTTCAAGCATTGGAACAGGTTGCCCAACAGAGTGGTGAAGTCAACATCCCTGACAGTGTTGAAAAAACATGCAGGTGTGGCATTTGAAAATATGATTAGGTTAGTGGTTGGACTAAAAGACTTTAGACATCTTTTTATGTCACTGTGAAAAAAACAAAAGCAAAAACAAACAAAACAAACAAATAAAAACACAGAAAAACAACCCAACAAAAACAATGATCGAAATTTCTATTTTAAAAATAATAAAAACTTTAGAAGTTTTCCCTCAAGTCAATTAAAATTAAAAATAACCTACATCTGGACTGCAAAGGGTAGAAGTGTGTGAGCTATATCTTTAGTGTCTTTACTCCAGCAACATATTTTCTATATTTGAATATTTTGTAAAGAGAAAGAAGGGTATGGTACTCACTGGCTGCTGCCTTCCTGGAAATGGCTTTGAGGCAACTGTAAAAGTTTCCTTAAAAATTTACATTGGAGCTTCCAGTTCCCACAGCTCCTTTCTGATCCCTGTTCAAGTATTGTGCCAGAAAACCCACTGCACTGTCCCCTTCAGAAGCAGGTGCAGCAGCCGGACAATAATCCAATAAAAATCCTATTAGCTGCGTCTCCATGACACTCTTGGTATCCATGGGACCCACAATATCTTTAATGCAGACAATAAATCCAGACCATTTCCTCCTTCAATTGCTCCCAATATGGCTCCATTTCTAGCACTGTTCAGCTAACCCTTTTTTGCCACATTTTCTCATGAATGCTGAATCACTCTCTAATCTTTACAATGAAGCCAGTGGAGCCTTCACTAAATGAAACACATCACTCGGGTTTAGTTATCCAAGCACAATTGCATCCAGGTGCATTCCTGTGGATTATGACCAGCAGTGACTCAGTGCTGACAGTAAAAATATCAGTTCCATGCCTGCAAAGTTTGGGGAAGCCTTTGAGGCAATTGTTCCCTTACCAAAACATCCCAACGTAACCCTTAATTGGCCAAAGCAGGGAAAACATCACTGGGTTAAAAGGGTGTCAGTGTATGGGTATGAGGCATAGAGCCAATTGATGCAAAATTAAGCTGCCAGGACAACAGTTCAGCCAAAATTGTAAATAAAAGCAAAGCAAGGACAAGTGCATGAAGGAGAAGAATTGCCAACTACTTGCCTTCTTGGGCTCCTTTAGAGCAATGGATGCTCACACAAGTTTTCTGACTTACTGCTTTGCTAATCACAGTAGCTTAATCCAACCAGTTAACTCTTCATGAGTGTGTCTGGAACCCCAGGGCAGGCTGAGGGAGCTGGAAAGGGGCTCAGCCTGGAGAAAAAAAGAGGTTCAAGGGGGACATTCTGGCTCTGCACAACTCCCTGGCAGGAGGGGACAGCCAGGGGGGTCAGGCTCTGCTCCAGGGAACAAGGGTTGAACAGGAGAGAATGACCTCAAGTTGTGTCAGGGGAGGTTTGGATTTGATATTAAGCAGAAATTTTTCACAGAAAGGTCTGTCAAGCATTTGAACAGGAAGCCTGGGTAAGTGATGGAGTCCTCATCCCTGGAGGGATTTAAAAGCCAAGTGGATGTGTCACTTTTGTTAGTGGTGACCTTGGCAGTGCTGGGTTAATGGTTGGACTTGATGACCTTAGAAGGGCTTTTCTAACCTCAATTATTCTGTGATTCTGTGAGGCTATGGGACGAGGTGGCATTGCTAAATGAGAGGGAAATTTATCATTTGAACATAACCCTGCTGATATCCAGCTGCCCTGTGCACATCACTGTGGCAGTTCCGAGGTAAAACTCATCCCTTTTGAGAACAGAAGAGCCCAGCAGGCAGTTCCCATGCACACCAAAAAGTTCTATACACCACTGGCTGCCTACTAAGTCTACAGGCTCCCTGCATGTAATCTGTGTGGCCAGGTAGAGGATGGGAGGCAGAGCCTGATGGACTTAGAAATTGTTTCAGAGATTGCTCTTTCAAAGTAGGAAATTATTACCCTTCATCTCTGCAGATCCTGAAGAATCTGTGACTGGTAATATAGCTGCTGAGAAGGAAAGTCAAGCTGCAGCTTGGTTATTTGCGGACTGGTCCCATCAAAAAGTTTAAACCAAAAAGTTTAGGGAGAATGGATCTGATCCCTGTGTTTTTGTGCAAGCTTATTCTGTAGAAGACATAGGTTTTAATGCATAGTTAAAAGAATCAACAAGTTGATTGCAAATGACTTAGCTGGAGGGCAGGAATATATTTAGACAGGTTATTTAAAATACTATGCACTTTATTGTGATTTAGATGTCCTCTTTAATTACTTTTTCTAGCTGGCTGCTTAGAATTGCTCATTGTTTATAAACCTATTTCCTACAGGTTTTGTCATACGATCCTGTTTTGCAGGGAACTAAATAACTTCTGTGCCTCTTCTTCCAGCAGAGACTCAGCAGCAGCAGCTCACTGTGAGACCACCTGTGAATGAAGAGATAGTGGAGAATCTCCTCCTGGGGCACAGGAATACTCCCCTAGAAACCCTCTGGGTTTCATAATATACTCATTATATATGGTCAATAAAATTGTCTCTGAATGCAGGCACATTAGCAGTGAGTATGTACTGCTTCCTATCCCCCCATCACCTAAGCCAGAAAAAAGAACCTGTAGCAGGAATGTCATAAAGCTCCTTGAAAATGACTGCAGGGCTGATCTTGTGGGCTCCTACTATTCTTTATTTGAATACAAATGTGTACACAAAGAAGATATAAATTACATCTCAGTTCAGGACACCAAACTTTTTCCTGTTCAGAAAAGAAATTTTATCTGCATCTTCCAAGTCCCCATATAAAAGAGCAGTTGATTGGCTTAGCAAATTGAATTAAAACAAAGGAAAAAAATAAAAAAAGAAAGCAAAATGTGAAGACTTATAATTTAAAACTTGCAAATCATTTGCACAAGAGATCAGAGTAATTCACCCGGAAGGTTTTCGTGCTAATTTTTTACTGAGTTCAGTGTATTCAATATTCATTGCAGTATTGACTGCAGTCATTTAATGTAATACTTAAAGCAAAAATAACTGGCTGGAGTCACAAAAGGTGCTGGCTAAGTACCTAAGGAAAGAATCTCAAATCCAAAGACCTCTATAAGCTGGGATGGTTGGAGGAACAGAGGAGGAAGAGATGCCGGCAGTGAAATTGGTGTAAGTTGGGTGCACAGTGCTCACGTTGCTGAAGAGCCAGAAGATGTGCTGTGTTGTGCATCAGAAGACCAGAGCAGACACTCTTGGTCATGAAGCAAATGACTTTCATAATGCCAGCAATCATCTCAGCAAATCCTTTATGAGGGGGTGAGGGTCCCATCCTTGTCCTGTTAGAGGTCACTGTTAAACTCCTTTTCTTATCTGTTGTCCATATTGTTTCCAGTTAAAAATTATTTATAGTCAGGACATACTCATTCCCTGAGTGACTGCTGTCCTTGAAGTCCTCTTTGCTCCCTAGAGACTGCAGTAATTTCCCTGCCACCTTTGTCTTCACTGGGATGAGCAATCCCATGAGATTTCATCTCAATTCAGTAGCTCCTTTTCCTGAGAGCTCCTCTGGTCCCTCTGCTTGTCCTGGAGACCTCCTTTGCTTCAGTTTTGTACTTGAATGACCTCGTTTGGCCACAGATAAACAGAAACACACACTCCTTCAGTCCAGGCTACATAGACACCTTGCATTTAGTGCAATTTGTTGTTTCTCTGGGATTTGTCTCAGCTTTTTATAAAGTGATCTCCACTACCCTCTACCTACAGTATGTTCTCCATAAATCATGGAGGCAAGAAGGAAATGAAGGCATTTTTATGGGAAGATAGGCTAATGGCATATCAAAAGTAGTTCCACTTTTTAGAGTCTTTTCAGATAATGCAATTATCTCTAACTTGATAAAAATCTTTATACATTAAATGTACCCACAAAGGCAAGAAGAGGATTAGAGGGATGGGGTTTGAAGGAGGAGAGGAGAGGAGAGGAGAGGAGAGGAGAGGAGAGGAGAGGAGAGGAGAGGAGAGGAGAGGAGAGGAGAGGAGAGGAGAGGAGAGGAGAAGAGAAGAGAAGAGAAGAGAAGAGAAGAGAAGAGAAGAGAAGAGAAGAGAAGAGAAGAGAAGAGAAGAGAAGAGAAGAGAAGAGAAGAGAAGAGAAGAGAAGAGAAGAGAAGAGAAGAGAAGAGAAGAGAAGAGAAGAGAAGAGAAGAGAAGAGAAGAGAAGAGAAGAGAAGAGAAGAGAAGAGAAGAGAAGAGAAGAGAAGAGAAGAGAAGAGAAGAGAAGAGAAGAGAAGAGAAGAGAAGAGAAGAAGAGGTGTCAGGGAGCCCTTCCAGTGCCATGAGATCTTGAGAGGGACTTTGGACAAGGACATGGAGTGCCAGGCTTCACAGTGACAGAGGGTAGAGATAGATGAGGTGTTGGGAAAGAATTCTTAATTAAGAAAGTGCTCAGGCCCTAGCACAGATTTTTTGAGAAACTTGAGGATGAAAATTACTGATTTAGTGTAAAATAGTATTATTTATCAAATGTGCAGAATGTGCATGCATGCAAAACTTAATTCCTTTCATATCTTCCTATCTTGTACACCTGACATCTTCAATTCAGTGTTTACCTAGGTACATATTGAAAAATAAAAGAATTCTTTGCTTATAAAGCTTTGCAAAAGTTGTAAAATAATTATAATAATAATAATAGTGATAGTAATAAATACCGTTTCTGACATTTTTGTTCTTGATGTCATTAATTCTGAATATTTATTTCACTTCCATAATTCTTCCATTTTCATAGCTGTCTTCTCTGAGTCTCATCTTTTCCCTCCTGGATATTTCAGAAATTAATATTCTCAGAAAAATAGTTCTTCAAACACCCTGCCAAATAATCTTCAATACATTTTTATTCTTGTTATATTATTATTATTATTATTATTATTATTATTATTATTATTATTATTATTATTATTATTATTATACATTCTTTTAGGCTTATTATAATCTTGGGATTCACCATTTCCTGTGTCAAAGGTGCATTTTGTCACTAAACCCATCTCTCTGATGCAGTCTACACCTCCTTAACAGTTTCTGGTATCCAACAACTATATCAGATAGTTGTTGGATTCCAAAATAATGCTTTCTGCTCTTCTTGCACTAAAATGCTGCTTCTGTCTGTACTTGAATGACAAATAGAAGAAAAAAAATTAAAACCAATTAAATTAGTAAACATAAAAGATACAGGTGGTAAAATATTTTAACAGCTGAGTAGAAAGAGTATGACAGAGCCCAGTCAGAGCAGGCCAGATGTTTAAATGGTCTTGGCTTATAAGGAAGGTCAGCCTCCCTAAAATCTATAGACCACTCAATAAAATTACTAACCAAATTATTTGAGATTGAGTGATACTGAAAAAGAGTGGACGTATTTATTTGAAGTGTCATAGAATTATTTAGGTTGGCAAAGCCCTCCAAGGTCATCAAGTCCAACCATTCCCCCAGCACTGCCCAGGCCAGCACTGACCCATGTCCCCAAGTGCCACATCCAGGTGAGGATAAGTGTTCATATTACAGTCTTATTTAGCCTGTTATCTGTAATAGCATTGATGGCAGATGCTTAGGAACATAACTTAGATCTGAGTAATGAGGTAATAGAATATGACTCTGCTCTTGGTATAACCTCCCTGTTCCACCATCTTATGAACTTTCCAAGCAGCTTGTTTCTCAATGACTAAATTTAATAATTAATGTCTGACCTCCACAATATGTTCCGGCATCGAGTTAATAGTTTAACCATGCATTTCATTACAAGTAATTCATCATCAGATTTGCATTAAAAGTTCTGCCTGAAAATTCATCCAATGCCCTCTGATAATTATTTCTTAACTGTGAAAACCAAACTAATTATTATTTCCTATGTACTTTTCCCATAAAACATTCATGAGTTCCTGGACATCATCAACAGCCTTGGTCATCTAATATTGAAGCTGTTACAACCAAAACCTTGCACCTCCTCATGGAGCTCAGTCTTCATCATTGTACTTTCTGTATTATTTTCCCACACCCTTTCTGAGAAAAATTTCAAATATAGGCAATCCATGAATCTATAATATAACTGATATTTCTAGTTTCCTTGTTAGCTTGATTTCCCCATGTAATTTGTAGCATTTTGTTCATATTTTCACCACTTTTGAACACAAAATATTATTAATTATGCTTAACACACACTTGAAGATGTTTTTTCTGAGTATTACTTCAAATTCCTGCTTTCAGTATGCACTATTTTTTCCCCTCTACTTTCATATACTTGGAATTTATCAACCAGTTGAGAGGTTCAGTTTGGCACAGGGCAATTTGAGTGTGGGGAGGACACCTAGCCAAAATACTTTCCAGTGACCAGAAATATTTCCACAGCTGAGCACAATATTTCTCCATGTCCTATGCTGAATAATTGGACAAAATGTAAACCCAAAGCATAAACGTTGTGGGATTTTTCACGTGTCAATGCATTCAATCTGTTGTTCTTGTTAGTTGGTTTTTTTTTTATCCCCAAGGTTGTTGCAATATTGTGGTGGGGTGGAAATGTCCAAGAGGACCAGAATTCTCTTCCTCATCCCATTGTTGAAGCAGCATTATAAACCCATCTCTCTCTCTTTTAGAACAAAGACCAAAATCTGTGTTGACTCATTTGATTAAGTCTTTGTGATTGCTGTTCATTAGGAAAACTTTTCAAGGTCACTTTCACACTTACTGTGAGATTCAGCTTGAATCTATCTATTCAGATTTTTTGTGGAAAAGCAGAAACTATGCAATCCCTAGGAGATCTGCTTATTAATTTCATTATAACAGTGGGTACCATCAGAGTCCTGAGATATTTTGTCTCCTCCTGTCTCTTTTACTCTTCTTAGAAGTCCAGCTGGAAGTTCTAAACCATTTAATGGCCCCATAGGCACTCTACACAACCATAGCTAGTTTTGAGAGCAGTAAGATAATGATTTCTGAGCTGTATCCTTAAACAGACCTTAAATGAGACACCACTCATAAAATATAAGAAGATCACAATAGGAAAGTCAACTGAAGAAAACTGACTGAATACTAAAAGGAATATAGTTAGACTCTCTGGTCTGTTTTGTTGTTTGATTGGTTTTGTTTTTTGTTTTTTGTTTTTTTTTTAATATAAGCTGCAGAATTATGCAACATGGGTATTTTCCTCTGCTGAAGCAACCCTCTTTTCCAGAGTGTGAACTGGACAGAGAGATTCAAGCCTTCATTACAGATGGGTTGGGTTATTTTCCTTGCACTCTGAATGAACCCAGATTTACCTTGCATTTACATTGATCACATCACAGGAAAACACAGGCAAATTGATACCACAGGTGAAGACACCTGTGGTATCAATATCTACCTGTAAAATCTATCTAGGTTCCCACTACGAGTGAATGAAATCTGAGAGTATTATCAATAGCGTTAAAGGTAAATTTTTCTCACCTCATCAGAAATAATGCCTAATTTCTGATGAAGTGAGAAAAAATTACCTTGAAATTTACCTTGAATTCATCAGAATTAGGCATCATTTCTGATGAGCTGAATCACACCCTCAAGTTTATATTTCTCCCAGATCAGACACACATGCAATACAGACATTTTAAGAAAGGTGAGAGAAACTGCAACCTCGGTGCCCAAGAGCAGGCTCACCTCTTGGAAATTCATGGGATTCTGAAGACCTTGGTGGAAGAGTGGAAAGTCATCATGCCATGAAGACATGACAGAGGACATGGTAGACAGGGAGGATAAAGAGGTTGATCTCCTTCTGTCACCATGTGGCACAGCATTTAATCAGCCCAGTAGCAAGCAAATCAATTGCCATCTCCACTATTAAAAAAGAGGCCAAATTGAAATATCCATTCTCACTGTGGGTTTAATGTGTGGTTAAATACAGGCAGATGTTCTCTAAGGAGCTGAGAACTCCCTATGAGGAAGCCCTGATTCCCAAAATTTTGGTTATGGAAAAGTTTATTTAAACTACCAACCAGAAGTGTTAGTAGTTTAACATATTTGGACATGCATGAGTATTTATAGGGTTCCTGTAACAAGTATAAACTATCAGATGTTTTATACAACAAGTGGAAACAGCAGATATATACTTCCTCTGTTTATCCAATTTACTCAGTGTTCCCTGAAACGTGTTAATAATAAAGTCCCATTCTTTTCCCTCTTCCCATTACTAACAAATAATGAGATTTTAATACTTTAATTAATAACTTCTGGTAAGTCATTTAACATAACATTAAATAGCATGAAGAGCTAATTAAGCTGCTCAGTGAAATTCCACTCTAGCAGATGCCTACCTGTTCATAAAAAAGTCACCAAGATTCTTAAGAAATTACTAAACATCTTGAACATCTTCTCTTAAACAGCAGGTTTTTTTCTGGTGTGGGTTTGTTTTTCGTTATCATAAGCAATTCTGCAGTCATAAATAAAACCCAATGAGCTCAAAAGAAAGCAACTGCTGAGAAAGTTAACTTTTATGGAATGAAAATACATTTCAAGACTTTATTTTAAAATGTCTCATCTTCGAATTCTGTTTTCTTTCAACAGGAACTGAAATTTTTTGGCATCCTATAATACTCTGTTTATAGTAACTTCAGTTTTTGAGCAGGTTTGAGAGCCAGTATATCATAATTTCTGTTTTATTAACATGCTTCTTTATCTCCTTTTGTTTTGATGTGAAATGATTTTTTTTTTCTTTTTCCTAAATCCAAAACCATCCTACTCAGAAGGGAATCCTGTGCAATACTCCCTATTATCATACCAAAGCAATCCTTCCTGCCTCATGGCTTAAACTAATCTTTTAA
Source organism: Sturnus vulgaris (assembly GCF_052056855.1). Lineage (NCBI taxonomy): Eukaryota > Metazoa > Chordata > Aves > Passeriformes > Sturnidae > Sturnus > Sturnus vulgaris. The sequence goes on from NC_142283.1 coordinate 78,687,603, forward strand.
GCACTTGGAGTTGAGGAGGAAATAGTCCTCAGGGCTAGTGCTGCCAGAACTACTGAATGCAGCTACCATGTTCTCCCTTTCTTTGAAATTTTATCACCTTGGTCACCAGTGAAGACAATACATGGAAAGGAGCAAACATTATGTTCTCCAGAGCTCTTTATATTTCCAGAGAGCAAGAATAAGAAACTGATTTAGTCCATAATTAATTGAATTGTATATGAATGTTCAAGTTAGCAAAAGAAACTATAATTTTTTAAGGGGTAGAAAATTAAAAATAAAAAAAAATGGCAGCTGTTAAGTTTCCCCCCTCACACATTATGAGTTTTCTGTAAGGACTTTTCCATTTTTTGTCTTGAGTCAACCCAGAAGTAAATTTTGCCCACATATCAACAATGTTCAAGATGTACAGACTGGAAAATACTAAATCAAATCTAGGCACTGAAAATTGAATAAATCACCTAATTCCATGCACCTGTACTAATCATGGTCTGACTTTCTCCCTGGTATAGGAAAAACTAGTATAGGTTTATACAGAGAAAGATTTTACTGTGGCCTTTTAGTACATAAAGGGGACCTATAAGAAAGAAGACAAACATTTTATCAGGGTCTGTTATAATGGCACCCAACAAACCTTAATGATAGCAAGTAGTGCACGATTCAAGCTCAGGAATAATCTGTAAATTAAGGCAATTTAAGGGAAAAACCTTCACTATTTTATTCATTGCTTCAGTAGAGATTTGGTTTATCTGATCTGATCAAGCCATCATTTGGGCTGACTTCCAGAGGTTCCTCCAAAAAATTATTATCCTATGATTCCTGTCTGCCATTAACTGTATGCACTTGATGATTTTGCTTTTCATAAGACATATTTATATATATTGTAGAAAGGATTAGAGTTGATGACACATAATTTTTCAATGGATTTATTAATTAGCTTAAGAAGCTCAAAAAGACCCCCTTGTACCTGTATTGAAGTATGAAAGGCAGCTTCCTAAAGCATGAATTAATACTTTATAAGTCAAAAAAAGATACTTGATTTCTTTCCCCTATCATCTCTATGACTAAATGTGTCTCTCTATATATGAAATACTATACACAGCAATTTATAGGGAAAAAATAATTTGTAGTTTCTCATTTTCAGTTCAAGATCATTTTGCCCTTACTCATGACTGGAAACAAGATGCAGTAGCAGTTTAGACAGGTTGAACAACATAGTTAAGTATGAAAAATATTCACTGCCTTACCAATAACTCCTCTAATACCCAGGGAACTTCTTGCTTTGTTCAGAACATCTCCCAAGATTTAGGTAAAGCCAGTGTCACAGTCAGTTTAAGAACATATCACTCTCCCTCTCATACAACTGTCAGTATTATTAGCATAAGGAAAAAGTAATACTTGTATATAGAAATTCTCATATGGAGTACAGGGGGGACACCCACAGTTAGGTCACCATCTAAAAATAATTTCAGTTGTTCTTTACACAACTGGGTTTAGGGTCATCCATCCACAATATTTGAAACAAATATCCACAATGCCTCTGCTCTGCAAGAAAGGTGAATAAAGAGGTAGAACTTGATTTTTTCTTTCATGTGATGTGCAAAAGCAAATGGGAGCCCCTCCACAAGCTCTCACCATGCTTGTATTAGGACAAGGAATGACCTCTTCCACATAACAGATATTCTCTTCTGTATTCTTCTGTGATGCATAACAAGGATCAGACTGTTGTCCTGTTTCTGGTGGTTAGATATACATGAGTGTCCAAACACAAGTTTTACACCTGTAAATTCCAATTCAGTGAAAAAACTGCATCTTTTTTTTTTCATGCCTTTGCTTTCCTTCCCCGTTTTTAAAAACATAACAAGGAGAAAAGGGAAATTAAACTACTATTTCTACTTTGAAAAATTGGATGATACATAGCTTAGTTACATAGGAGGTTGAAAAAGCAGATAGTTTAAGGTCTATTTCTGGTCTTAAAATCTGTTGTTTTCTGGTTCTGTCAGAACTGTAAATGAAAACTTGGATTCATTCTCACATTTTCCTGACTATTCAATTAACTCAGAATCTATTATTTTTTCTACATAGCATACTAAATCTCTAGCATTTGGCTATTATTCTTCATTGCTACTACAATATTGTTTAATAATACTGATGGAATTACTGTGCAGTCAAAAGACACTATGAAAGCAGCCAGCCCTAAGACCTTTATTTTCCTTTAGTCCTCATATCTCTCATATACCCAATTGCACTTTAGGACATCAAAAATCTGAAGTCTGCAAAGTCTCTTGTAACAACCCTTAGAAAAATAACTGCATGGTAAAGCTCAGAAAAGGGGTGGAGGAAGCAGAGCCAGAGAGTGGCAGGAACACCAGCCTTGGGAAAAGATATATCAGTCTGATTGAAAACAGACTTGAAAATTCTTCATGGACAGCTTCCCCACCACCACCACCTTTCTTTTTTTTTTTTTTTTTTTTTTTTTTTTTTTTTTTTTTTTTTTTTTTCTTCTTTTTTTTTTTTCCCCTTGGTATGTGTGATCAAATGAGTTGAGTAGAGAAGATAAAAGTAAAACAGAAAAATCCTGTTGCCCTTCCCATGGGGTGAATTCCCAAATGTATTGCACACTTGACAGCCAAACGTCCCTGCTCGATGGTGCTTGCCATGGGCGACCCTCAGAATTAGCTGGAAACACTCTGGTTTTGACTTGAGCCTGACTGATCCCTCCACATTGGCAAAGGCTGTGCCTCACTTCCTGGCACTGCCAGACAGGCTGCAAATCTTCACCACAGTAATTAGTGAACAGGTTCCTGGCTATTAAGCACGCTGGGGAGGAGGAGTCAGGTATGACCCTAGAGAGGGAGTGTGGGGAGCAAGAAGAACAAGGGTGAGGCCAAAAAGGGGCTTGGAGCAGAATATGTCTGAGGGGAAACCTCACTGGGGTCTGCAGCTTCCTCCCTTCTCTCTGGTGACCATGACAGGAGCCAAGGGAATGGCCTGAAGCTGCAGCAGAGGTGGTTTAGTTGGATATTAGGTAAATGTTCTTCACCCAGAGGGTGGTTGGGCACTGGAACAGGCTCCCCAGGGCAGTGGTCACAGCACCAGCCTGGCAGAGCTCAAGAAGTGTTTGGACAACATTCTCAGGCACAGAGTGTGACCCTTATGTGTCCCTTCAGCTCAGGGTATCCGCAATCTGTTACTGAGCAAATGCTAAATTTAGCCTCGCAATATTATTACAACACATTTGCTGCACTAGAGAGAAGCACATTTTTATTTTAATTCCTTTAAGGGTTTGGGAAATGCAACAGGTCTTTGTGGGAGTGACCTTCAGCTGTTTCAGTAGGACTGTCTGCAGCAATAGAAGCTGTTTAGATTCTGCCCACTACCTAAATGCACAGAGGAAAAATCTCTTTTGTGCCTTCTAATCTCTGCAGCAAGAGGTGAGTGAGCCTCCCTGCTCTTTCTGCGTGCCCAGACATAGGAAATCATGCTCCATCTCAGTGTTTTTTATTTCTGTTGTGATTATTACAGGTTCAGAAAACACTGGCAGTGGCTGGCCTTTCTGCTCTAATCACCTTGCACACACACAGCTCCCCGTGCTCTGCAGAATAAAAAGCACTTTGTTCAACAGACCCTCCACTCTTCCCCTGCTGCCTGCCACCAGCTCAGGGAATCTCCTCTTTTCCTCTTTGTCATTTACGTGGATGTTCCTCACCCAAGGCGTGTTCATGCTCCAAAAAGTCTGAAAAATATTTTATGCGGGTTAACTGTTGGACTCAATGATCTTGGAGGGTTTTTTTTTTTTTAATCTAAACGATTATATGATTCTATATCTCACTTTCCATTCTTCTTATCTAAAGAAAACTCGAAGGGACTAGACTGGAAGCTAGAAGTCCAACAAGAGGGGGGGGAAAATCCTTATCTCAAGGAGGGGTAATTGATAATTAGAAGATTTTAGCTCATGGATGAGACGTGTTTCATTTTGTTCTCTCCCAAGAACAAAGAAGCCTATTTTAAGAAGGAGTGCTGAAAGGTTACTGAATGTCTCTAGGAGTTATCAGTGTCTATTTACAATGGTGATCTGCATGGCTGAGCTCACAGCCCAGAGATAGATCCACAAACCCCCTCTCCCAGCTGTTCTCCCATACCATCCATGGCTAAACCCCAACCCTCTCCCCCTCACCACCCCAAAGACAGAAGCAGCTTCCAGGGGGATTTTTACCCTCTTCTTTCAAGGTAGCATCACATCTGCAGTGGAAGACAAAAAGCAGAGTCACACACACCCACTTGGGTTTACAGAATGGCCTCAGAGATTCCTGCAGGATCGTTATTACCATATTTCACAGCACTTGGTGTCACTGCGACCGAGAAGCTCAGATATTCACCTTTGACCCAGGCCTGATAAGAGGCATAGACAGCATTCCTCTGATAGTTAAGGTGGAAGAGTTATGATGGTGCACTGAGAGCAAAAGAAAGGGTGGCCCCACTGTGATTTAGGATTTGTAAGCTCCTTATGATGAGTAGAATTCACAATGAAAGATGTTTTGTCATTGGGAGCTAAATCTTCCTGACAATGCCAGATTTGTGCAGCAGCAGAATGGGCTTCCTCAAGAATAAACCTAGCAGGATGTGTCCCCTTGGGATCCTGGGAAGAAAAATCAATGGTTAGCACAAGAGCTCTTAATTTATACACCACGCAAGGGGCAGCAGCTGGAACAAGAAAGATGATCTAAATATTGAGTTGCCTTTGTTTAACTGAAAAATATGGTGTGCCCCTGATCTAGTTGAATTAGGGCAATGTTTCTGGTTGGGATTCTTCATCCATGCCAGTGGGGTGACACACGGAGGGCTAATTTTAAAAAATGGAAGGGATGCCTATAAAGAAAGTAAGCCCAGGGTAATTAAAATGATATATCACACACACAGACAGATTGGTGTGTGCTGTTGAGATCCAGCCCTCTGTAAACAAGCAGCTGCACTGTACGTCCTCTTACCAAGAGGCAGAAAACATTCCTTACCCCTACAAAAGTAAAAAACCTTCCAAAGCCCTGGAAGAAACTCTATCTTCTTTCTTAATATCCTTTACTGCTAGGCTAGGAGCCAGTGGGATATTCAATTACCTGTGCTTCAATTTCCCACTCTGCACAGCTAACGTGGTATTTTGTGTTTGAGATTGGAATCATGGCTCTGGGGAGGGGCAGAGACCAGTGAGTGTTACACACCCTGACTCAAGCAAGGATTTTGACACAGTTTGTAAGAATATGCCATAAAAAAATTGCAAATTTATAAACTGAAACATTATAAACATTCTGTGATGTGATGGGTGTGGAAAATTAGCTGGATTGTAGAACCAGAGTTTGTGCTCTTTATTAAAAAGGGGATGAAGCACCTTCTCATCAGGTTTGTAGACCACACCAGTTTGGACTGGACGTACTGGAAGATGAAGAGTGATTTGTGTGGCCTGGAGAAACTGTCTAGCAGAAATTGGAATCTCCCAGAATCCAGTATCTGGGAAAGACTGACCCTGTGAAACAAGGTTGGGCAGCTTTTGACACAGGCACCTAGTGATAGAAAAAAGGGGAACAGTATTAAACTAAAAGAGAAGAGATTGAGATTGGATGCTGGGAATAAATTCTTCCCTGTGAGGGTGTTGAGGCCCTGGCACAGGGTGCCCAGAGCAGCTGTGGCTGCCCCTGGATCCCTGGCAGTGTCCAAGGCCAGGCTGGACAGGGCTTGGAGCAACCTGGGACAGTGGAAGGTGTCCCTGGTGAGATGAGTTTTTGGTTTTTTTCCAACCCAAACCATCCTACAGTTCAAGGAACAGGACAGCTGGGGGTAGATATCCCACAGCAGTCCCTTTTAATTGTTCTGTGGTTCAACCCACAAGTGTCCTTTAAGCCTCCTGTGAATAGTAAGTGAGAAGAACTTGACCAAGACAACCTGTTCCCCCATCCAGATTGTTAGCTTTCATTTTACCAATTCAGCTACCTGAATGGCTTCTGCTCTTTCAGACCATACAATATGAGAATAATTATCCCCAGGTACCACACAGCAACAAGAAATAACAATTAGAGTGGATAAAGGGCTTTAAGACCCAGGCAGGGTTTTCTCTGTGAGCTCAATGTACAGTACATTACAAAACTCTGTGTTTTATCAGGGAACAGATTGTATCTGTACAGTGATTATTGTAACTGATGGGTGGCAATACATATTGCACTGGAATTTAACAATATTGCTGGAGTAATTACATCTGTGACAATTTCCTGTCATGAGCATAAGCCTTGCTGCCTTCAAAGTGCAGCATGCCACACTGTGTGATATGGATGGCTGCAGCTGGTGAGTGACACCTGAATTTGCTGTGGATTATGCAGCCAGCCTGTCTCAAAAAAAACAAAACAAAACAAAAAAAAACAAAAAAACCAAAAACAAAACCAAACCAAAACAACAACAACAAAAAAACACACAAAAAAACCAAAAAAACCCCCAAAAAAACCCCAAAAAACCCAACCAACCAAACAACATTCATATATATATTTATATATATGCACACATAATACAAAAATACAACATTTCTGAGTACAGCACCTTCCCCAGCTCAATAGACAAATCCTCAACACAACCCTGGTTTTTTTCTGTCACATCCACAGTCCCAAAAGGCACAGTGTGTGCTGCCACATGGCTCTGGAGACAGGAGATGTCAGTCCTCTACTCAATATGAGCACCACTGGTGTCTTTTCTGTTGTCAGACATTTAAACCCTTCAGCCTGGTTATATATTGGTTCACAAATGCAATTTATTGCAGGAGAGCTGAGACTCACTGTCCAAAATAAGAACTAAGAGCTTGAGAACATCCTACTTTGTGTCCAGGACACTTCTCCTCTGCCAGGCTCCTGCAGGGCCATCATGAGCATGGGTGTGAAGGTGAGGCACAGTGAAAGGAAGAGCATTTAAAGATACAAGTAATCCCCATGTAGGTCTAATATTGTAAGAACGTTTTTATTTTCTCTCTTCTGAATCACAAAAAAACAATATAAAAATCGAAAAGTGCAGGACTTCAAAAATGCCTTAGTTGGGATATCGAAGAATTTACTTTTGATGAAGTAGAATTTTGTATTTGACTTTTATATAGAAAAGGTAACAATGCAATATACACCTATATATTTATATGTGTGTGTGTGTGTGCACTTCATGAGTATGCTACTGCCATAATATTCTGATGATTTTTTTTTTCATTTATTATAGAATGGTATTTTCCAGGAGATTCCCAATGGTATTTTCCATTTGAAATCAAGAAAGAGCTTAACAAATTTATTGAGAACAGTGAAAACAAACAAACAAACAAACAAACAACAAATGGCAAGGAAATGGTGGTAAAAAAAAGTGAAAGCATGAAGGATGAAAATCCGTATTTTTCTTGGAATAGAGGTCTTTTCTGCACAGCGTGGATCTATGGATTTGGTTAGATCCCTATAGGTTTGTGGCTTTGCTTGTGACATCAGCAACTCCTTCCATTGCCTTCTTAATGGGTGAAGTTGTCCTTTGGCTCATCCAAAGTAAAACTTCTGATGTTCACAAGTGCAGACAATCAGCTCACAGGCTCATGAAAAGGTTTCTGCATCTCTTCAAGGCTGTCAAGTCAATCCTCAGCAAGAATGCATAATTTTATTCATGGGTTATTTAATCACCATATAAGTGTTGTTTCTTTATTAAAAAAAAATCTTTGACAAAGATGCCCTTGCATAAATAACCATGTAATTCAAGTACTTGCATTGCTTATACCCACTAAATAAAAAAAGAGGCTGAGCTAAGATCTTATAATTATTTGCTATAATTTGCCTATTAGATTGCTGGGAAGTTTTTTTAAAAGTTAACATAATGTCATTATAAAGAGGCACCTGAACCACAAACCTCAACTATCATAGCAAATCTGAGTCACATCATCTATAAAGTCTGATGTTTTGAGAATTTGCATTTATAATTTAAGTCCAGCATTGTCTATTCTGAATTTCTTCTGAGTTCAAAATGGAAGAGATTTTTATAATCTAGTAATTCTGATACCTAGAAGAGACTAGGTGATATTTTTAAGTGTGAAGTTTAGCTTAAATGACAGTTCATTTTTTAAAGTGCCAGTGACTATTGGAAAGCACTTGATACAGAATACAGAATATGAAATATAAAATTTATTTTAAATCATAGAATAAGAGAAAGGCAAAGATCTTCCTAGACCTGTCCACATATCCCACATATTCCACAGTTCTGAGGCTGCCCCTGACTCCCACTGAAAGCAGGAATACTGTCTTCCTATTTTGTTAGTAGTACCAGGTTCATCATTGCAAAGGAAAAGAGATTTCACTCGAAAAACAAAAACAAACAAACAAAACCCAAAATAACAACAACAGAAAAAAGAAAAAAAAAAAAAAAAAAAAAAAAAGAAAACGAAAAAGAAAAAGAAAAAGAAAAAAACACAAAAAACACACACAAAAAACTCCCACAAATGTCCTACTGATTTCCTTACCAGACTGCCAGGAAGAGAGCTAACCTCATCAGCTGCAGACACTCACCAGAAACATTTGACCATCCTGCAGATATAGAACAGCCATCTGGTGTCAATGGAATTGCTGCAACAGTGCTTTGGGATAAAGTACATTTCTGTACCAATCCAGGAGTTGGATTTAACCTCTCAACATGTGACCTGCACTCAAAAGTGTTCATATGGAAAAGCAATCTTTAAACTTCCCTCAAAATATCACTATACCCATCAGTTAACTTCAGGAATTGAAAAAGAATTTTTTTTAAAAAATTAAATATATATGTATATTTTTTTAATATAGATGCACATATACATGTGTATATGTACACCTGTATATACCTGTAGGTGCATGTACACATGTGTGTGTGTGTGTGCATATGCATAGCTGACAAAACAACAAAAATCTAAAGACTAAAACACATAGAAAAACTTTATTAACATTTGCCACAGGTCGTGGAAGGAGGTTTTGTTAATATTATTATTTTTTGTGGGCATTCTATTCATGATTGTTAAAAAAACAAAAAAAAGAAAAGTGGTATAACAGTCAATCACAAACAGAGTTAATCAGTTTTCAACAGGAGATGTCATGGACTGAAAAATTAAATTAAGCTAAAATAGCCCAAAATGACCTGTGTCAGTCCCCTGCTCACCTGCATTAAATTACTTGTAAACCCAAGAACTTGCAAGATCACAGTTTTATAGCAAATAAATCCAGCTGGAGCCTGGAGAAATTGTCCTGCCTTGTGTTTCTGAGACTGCAGTGCATGGACTGCTGGGTGTCTGGAAGGTGTCAGAATAGGGCCTGTGCAAAGGCTGCCAAAATCCTTGAAAGATCACACAGGAATGAATTCCCAGGAAAGAGGCAGGGTTAGAGAGGAATAACAAAATGCAAAACAAAACAAACAAAAAAACGGGAAAAAAATAAAAATAAATGCACACAAAGCCCCCAAACAAACAACTGAGAGATCCCATGAAAACTCAAACCACAAACAAACAATTAACAATTAAAAAAAAAAAAAAAAAGGAAAAAAGGCTGAGTACTCAGTGTCAAACTCTCTTCCTTAAAAGTTTCCATCCAAATAGTCTGTTTCAGTAATGCTGCACAAGAACCATTTTTTTGCCCCATTATCCATGATCCAACAATGCTTCTGGTTTTTCCTCCTAGTTGTACTCATCAGTACATTTATCAGTACATTATCAGTACTTATCAGTACATTTATCCTCAAAATAAAATTTCATTTCTCTTTTATCAACTTTGCCCTCAAAATTATACCAGCGTGAGAAAAAAAAAAAAAAAAAGATACTGATTGGTTGGGGCTTTTTTACACTATATAAATTAGAGGAAGCATGAAAATTATGATCCTTCACTAAGAAGCTTCAGAATAGCTGTAACCACGTAATTACTACCGTGAATGAAATGGAAACTACCAAATACAGCAACTGATTTGAGATGCAAAATAAATGCTTCCTGCTTTTCTCCGAAACTTAGTGCCCATGAAGAAGTGAGATACTGTAGCTGCAGGCATGAAAGCTACCCAAAATAAATTCTGTGAGTGTTGTGTGACGGAAAACATATTTTCTTTGCATTTTTGCTATCTTCCAAAATGCCTTTGGAAGAGGAAAGATGATTCTAAAATAATGAGAGACTTTCCTGGCAAAACAATGCCTTAAATAAATTATTAGATGCCAATGAGGAGACATCACTTCACAGCCAGTAAATCAATGCCCTTTTGATTCAGGCTTCATTGAGGAAGGTCATGTTATGTTAAGGAACAGTAACTATGAGTATCTAATAAAAGCCACTGGTGTCTGGTTGGTTGATTTGGCAGCTGTGGAAACTGGGTGACCCTGCAGCAGCAGAAGGTGAGAGCACGAGGTTGCACCCTGAATGTTTCATTGTGGGCTCAGCAGCATTACTCACAGGGGAAACTTTATTCATGTGCTCCATAGTGACTGAAGAATCATATTTTGGTACACTCACTCAAACCTTAAACCAGCTCCTTGGCCTGTGAAACTTTTTAGTTTGTTCTGTTTTCCAAAACACAGAAAAGCGCTAGTATGAACTGGAGAAACTCCATATACAAGAGCCAAATTTAAATGGACAATTCATTACCAACCAGCAAGACTGTGAGAATTCCAGATGTAAATGCCTAACTAACCTTAATGTGAAATTTGAAATACTGCCATGGAAAGCCAAAGGGGTCTCTAAGCACCTGTCAGATTGGAAGCTGTGAATAGATGGGCTGTGTTCCTGGATGTGTCTGTACTGCTACTTTCTCTACATCAGGAGTGCTGGGCAATTAATTGGTTAAGTTAATTACATCCTCTCTGATGTCATCAGTGGTGAGAAGTGTTGGGAAAACCATCACAGCCTGGTGGACAGTGCTTCCTAACAAGTGAAGCTCCTTGAAATGGTGTCTGCCTCCATCAGCCTACAAAGCAGCTCAATCAAAAACAGTGTTGAAATTATTGGGAAAATTCATGTTGATTTTCCTTGACTTTGGAGCGGGCTGTTAAAATTACCCAGGGCTCAGAACAAGGCTGTCAGGTGATGTATTTCCAGCAGGTGCCATTAAAAGAGAGCAAATATTGGTTGTTACCCAGAGCCAAGACAGATCTTCCCATTGAATTTACCAGGCTTCAGACCAAAACCTCTTTGCAGCGTTTTCCATTTCATCTGCAGAGAGATACTACACTCAAGTCTTGTCTTAGGAGGCGTGGAGTACCAATTTCTTTTCACCAGTACAGACAAGACAATGGAACTTTGCTCCCTTCCTTCCTCTCAATAGCAAAATTACGTGGAACAGTGGGAAAAATGACATTATGAGAGATAGCACTTTTCCCAGTATGAAGTAATATAATTCTCTTGGCTTCAATAGAATAATGCAAGTTTACTCCAAGCATGCTGGTTTTTAAGCCTACATAACTGAAAAAGCTTTTGCATTCAAAAAAGCCACCAAAACCAGGGAAAAAAAAAAAAAAAAACAAACACAAAAACCCAACAAAAAACCTAAACACCAAACACACCAACAAAAATCACAAAGCCTTTAAATGAAAATATTAAATTCAAATTCCTGTGCTGATGGGTATATTTCTGTAAGCTTTCCTCCATATTGCACACAGATATGCACTTAGTGTAAGCTATTCTTTTCCCCATGATGTCTTGCACACAGAAAATGCAAAGCTCAGGCATTAACAATAATCATAAAAACACCAAACCAAGCAATAATAATAATATGGTACTGATTCGACATAATAACAGCAATAACTGGTTTTGAAACCCTGTGAGTGTAAAAGTCTTGTTTGCTTTATGAGCCTGCACATAGTGCTAGTCTTAAAACTAAGAGATGAGCTTTCCAGCTCAGATTTCATAAAAAAAAAAGTACATCTTTAATTAAGATTTATGGTATTCAATAGGACTCAGCAAGGATAGAAAAACTGCCTCAGAGTGTAAAAAAAATAGCAGTTAAAAATGGGGAAATGTGATTAAGTGTCTTTAATTCCTACTGCCTCCTTTACGGGGTTTCCGATGGCCTCAGGCAGAAATAGGCACTTATTGTCTTTAAAACAGCATTATTCTTGGCATAAAATGTTTATGGATCAAGATGAAACTCGTTTTGAGAAATAATAACACTGGCATGAATTGAAAGGACCTTGCCTTTGGAGGAGAAAAAAAAAAATTAAACATATATTTAGTTTAATGGAAAAATGTACTTAAAGGGAAACACTTTTAAAAAGGAGGGAGAGGTTTTCATGATGAAAAATATGATTTAGACATATAATACTTATGAGACCAAGGTGATTTGCATCTCAATAATGTAAAGTTATATTTAAATCTCAGTTCAGCCTTAAAATGGAGATAATGATGACCCTTAAAGGAGAATGGGGCTTTGCAAGGAGCACCATTAACTATTTCTAGGCAACTGCATTGCCTTGGGCAATGAAAAGCAAGGAAAGGTAGAATCCTTTTAGCGCTCAGGCTCCTAAGCACTTGGCATATATTTCTGCAGATTTAACTGCAGGAAGCAGTAAATACTGATAGTCAAGCCTGGTCTGAATCTTTGCAATCATATCCTTGTTGGCACTGCAAGCCACAACCAAGAATGATCTGAACTGTGTGGCATTAAATTCATGACCCTCTCATTAAACCTTTCCCATATCCCAGATCCAAGAGCCAATTTGAGGCAGAGACCTGCCTGATCTCAGGAGGTTCTGCTGCCTGGAGGTGAAAATTACATGAACCCACTTTTGCCAAAATTTGGAGCTGTTTAAGGGTTTATAAGTTGGGCTTCCAGCGCAGCTTTGCCTCCTTTAAAGTGGGAAGAGTGACAAAAAAACCAAGTGTATTCTTGCTGGAGCCTTGATCCTGCGGTTTGTATTATCAGCTTCCATCATCAAGGATTGGTGCACACTTGAGCAGGGCTGCCCACACAGCTGCATGCTGAGAGAGCTGAACCCAAAACCTGCATTAAAATACAAACAGCTACAGCCAGAAAACAAGGTTCAACATGATTGAACCTGGAGGACTGATGAGGTGCTAACAAATTCCTTTAGATCTTGCTAACAGTTTGAAATGCAAGTGGTGCTAAGGTATCCTCTAACATTCTGCCTTGTTTCAGAAAAAGTGGATAGACCCCTTCAGTTCAGGAAATGTTGCTGGGGTAAGATGGCAACTTCATTGCAGTTGAGTTTGGAGATTGGGTTATGGCTGTTATATAAATGGAGCCTGAGGGTAATGCAGAAAAATAAAATAGCAGCAAGCAGCATATATTTTCTCCCATCTGGCAAAAGCTTGTTCCATTAAAAAGTGTTTCATGCAAGTAGTTAACATCTAAACTTCATTGAAACGACACCATAAGATCCTAAGGAACAGACTGCATTCTTTTATCACCTCTTTTCCTAGCCAGTAAAGGTGAAAAGCACTGGATGCTCTGTTACTCACCTCAGGAAAGAAGCAGCCTGAGCACTCCTTTCTAGCCTAGGAATAAGATATAAAAGACAGGAAGGCTCAGCTGAGACCTCAGAGAGGTTTCCACATCTCAGATCATCAAAATCCCAACAGCCATTCAGCACTATCAGGGTTTTTCAAGAAGGACTTCCCAAATGTGTTCCATCAAAGAGATGATCTGTACAAGCCTCACACAAAAAGTTCAGGGGTAAGGAGCCTCTGAAACTTCAGGTCATACTTAATTAGAAGCTGCATAACCATGGAGATTAAATAATCAAATAAATAATCAAATAAATAATCAAATAATAATAATAATAATAATAATTTCCATTGGCAGAATGGCTGTTTAGACCAGTCACAGGGAAAAGGGAAAGATACTCATCTCAAAAATGATATTAGTGCTTTGCACAGAGTAATATTATGATTTTGGTTTTATGGACTTAAAATTAAAATGTCAACAGCAACCAGCTGCCTAATAAATAAAGGTTCTGACAGGTATAGCAAAAAAAAAAAAAAGAAAAAAAAAGAAAAGCGAGTTTTGATTATCAAGTATAACTCATCTGAAGGATGATACACATAAGGGTCATTCAAACCCCACTACCAGCATCATAGAGCAGGAGTATTGATTTATTACTGCCTTTTACTGACAAGCAAGTCAATGTTTTATCTGACTTTCCATCTTCTCTATCTAGGTGTTCAAACACTGACCCTAGTAGGAGCTGCAAAAATACTAAGGTTTGTGGTGAAACTAATTCTCCTATAGTCTCTGTGGGATTGTGTTGCTCAGCATCCAGCCTTTAATAAGGTGATAATCAAACTTTTCATACTTACCACAAGACGTTTATTTCTAGGGAAGAGAGGTCTGAAAAAGAAGGAAGAAAGCAGGCATATTTTCTTTGGTTCTGTAACATCAGCCCCATCTCCAAGCTTCCCACAGGGCAGATGCAATCCCGAGTGCTGCATGATGAACTTGGATCTCACAAACAGGTCTGGAAATTCCAGAACTCCAACAACACAGGGATAAAGATGCCTTCAAACACTGATGCAAGTGCTCTGTGGACCTACGAGCTGCATATGGAAGGTGAACCCAAGGTATTTTACATCATTACGGTTTGGTTAGACACCTTCCACTGTCCCAGGCTGCTCCAAGCCCTGTCCAGCCTGCCCTTGGACACTGCCAGGGATCCAGGGGCAGCCACAGCTGCTCTGGGCACCCTGTGCCAGGGCCTGCCCACCCTCCCAGCCAGCAATTCCTTCCCAAGATCCCATCCAGCCCTGCCCTCTGGCACTGGAAGCCATTGCCTGTGTGCTGTCCCTGCCTGCCTTGTCCCCAGTCCCTCTGCAGCTCTCCTGGAGCCTCTTTAACTTCTTCTTTGGCTTCATCTTTCTAATATGAATAATACAAACTTAGACCACTTAGTTGTGACACAAAATCGTATTTATGTGTGCAGGATATTCAGCTAAAACCATGGATAATTTATGAGTTCATGTTTGTGTGAAAAGGGTAATTTTGAGACATTTCCAAAATATGACTTTATTTTGGGATATTTTAGCTAACATATGGTTGCATCCAAACTTTGAAATACTAAATAATTCATTACCAATTTTCTTTAAATTAACTTTTTTGAACAAATTATATTGCATTTATCAAAATCTACTACTTAATTCATTTTTCTTTTTCAACTTTTTATTATATTCAGATATAATTTCTCAAAGTGATCACCATCCTTAACATTTTCTAAGGAGACATAAAATTGTTTATGAGGACAAACCATGTCTCATAAAATCTGCCATCATTTCATGAAGGTCTCTGATGCTAGGTTCACTCTCTAAAATTGCCATTATATGGTAAATGCTGAAACAAAAAGTTAGTGAGTGGAAGGATGATCTTCATCCAATTTTTAAACTATTGTTTTATGTCCAGAACATATTTTAAAGCATTTGCCTTTATTGAGTAACCTAAATATTCTGATTTTTCTAGGATTTTTTTTCTTCCATTAAGAAAAATAAAAACTTTTTAGCCCTTTTGACAAGGTCGAAAAGCTGAATTTTGATTCTAAAAATGTTGTGGGGAAAAAAAGAAAAGGAAATAATTTAGAGTTGCCCAAAAAGCAATTTAGTTTTCAGGCTCTAAACGGGAAAATAGTTTTCTAGAATCCATAGTACGTGCAAAATTGAAGACGTTCCTTTTTTAGCAATAACGTCTATCTCTTACCCTTCTAACAACAAACTCTCTTATAGATTAATTTTCTTTTTTCTCTTGCCTTTCTTGACCTTCCTATTTAATAAATCAAAGCAAAACAACTCTGCTTAGAAAAAAAAAAACACACTCCAGAAATAGCCTCTATTTCCTGTATCTCCTTTTTTCCTAGCTTTTAAGATTCACATGTGTCTTTTTTTTCTTTTCTTTTCCTTGTTTTTTTTTTTTTTTTGTTTGTTTTTTGTTTTTTTTTTTTTTGGGGGGGGGGTGTTTGGTTTTGTTTTGCTTTATTTTTTATTTTTTGTTTTGCTTTTTTTTAACTTGTAAAACGCAAACTTGCTCCACTGGCACACAAACACACATAAAAAATATACAAAAGATTAGATTTAGATTGATGCTTACAGGTTGGTATGTTCCCATATGATGCTGCTGATAACTTTACCTCTGCAGTGCTTAGTCACTGGATGTTGTTTACATATGCAAACACCTAAAGATATAGAGGAGAAAACAATCCATCACTTTAGAAATACTGAAATTAAATTATTCTAAAAACATGCTCTTATCTAAGGAAAATCTTAGGTTTGTATGTCACAGGTGAAAGGACTTTTCATCAAAACTGAAGTGAAAAAGAACAAATAACTCCTACATTTGATTTTGCTAAGTAGAAACTGAAATGGAAAAGAGGAAAATGGAAATCAAGAACTGAGTAGATCACAAAAGGAGGAATAGTGAGAGGTGAGAACATCTCCACAGAAGCTCTCCTGAAGCTGTTGTTTTCCAGAGCCCCCTGAAGTCAGTGTCAGTAGAGCTCTGGATTTCCCTCTGGGGGGAAGTGAGCTGCACACAGAACCCAGGGACAGTCTGGGACAGAAACCTCTCCTGATCTACAGCCACTTTCCCAAGGTTTTGTGACTTGAAGTAGAAAATCTCTCCCATCCTGGCCCAGCCTTGCTGCCTCTCTCTGTGCAGCCAGCTCCCTCTTCTACTTTGCTCCAGAAAAGGAAAGGGGAGTCCTTTATTGATGCCATATGGCTCGAAAAGTGTTCTGCAGGTATTCAGATAAAAAAGTTCATTTTCTGATCTGGAAAGGTGTCTTGTGTCACAGAGGAACCAAACAGTAAGAGAGTCTCTTCCTTGCTCCTACACTCACTTTTATGAAGATTTAGCCTGTTGAAAAGCAAACCTGAAAGATAAAGTCACAAGTATTCACTGAAGGAAAAACGGCATCCATAGAAGAGGCTGTTCATAGCACACCCCCTCTCCTGGAACTGACTTGTTTATCTGGGACTGGATTCAAGTCTTCTGAGGCACTGAAAATCCCTGAGAGCAACCATCAACCCACATATGTATATATGTGAATGCATATGCAGCACTTCAAATTCATATTCTGTTGCCTAATTAATTGAGTGATGCCATCAGGAAGCAGCGAGACAACCAGGTGACTAGTGTAAATAATAGAATGTGTGTTTTGGAGCCTCAGCAGTGAATGTCCTCCCCAGCCTAGTGTGAGCTATTCATTACTTTGTAGGTTGTTTGCAATAACAAATAGATGTGAGAATGTTGTGATTGGCTCATCAACATTTCATGAACCCAAAAAGAGCAGCCCACAACCAAATAAACCTTCCAGCTTAAATGATTCACTCTGATCTGTTATTTTATATGAGCAGCTTTAGGAAGCTGGGATAGCACCTCTTTTGTATAAATAAATATCTTAGTACATGGCTACTTGGTTTGATTTATTTTAATAATAAAGAAAACTAGGGATAAAATTAGATAAAATAGGGAGATAAAGGAAAATGCATTGGGTGATTTAGAGTAACTGAAATTACATGACTCTGCTCAACCAACATCCATATATCCTGTGCAATATGTTTCCCAAGATCACTCCTAACACCATGTTGAAGAGTCTCTGGCACGCTGTGCTTCTCAGCCTGGATGTAGTGCCCCAGTAAATGATGCCTGACATTTACACAGCACCTTTCACCTCCAAATCCCAAAGCACCTGACAGACTGTTCAAACTGATTACAGGCTCAGGGCCAGGTTCTGCTCTCTGATGCGTTAAGGTAGAGGGAAGGACTCTGCCTTGGTAGCCTGGCTGTAACCTCAATTATATTACTGCAATTCCACTGACTTTGGCCAATTTTATTAAAGGGACATTTTACCAGACTGTGAAACTCCACTAATAGCAATACCTTTTGGTTCTGCACTGTGAGCATGCAGATTTCAAACAGCCCACCCACATCTGTGGATAGCTCGTGGCAAAGAGGCAATGATGGTTGTACCTCTGCAAGGATTTCCAGTAAATAGTATTGATCTCAAAAACAAATCCGGCCTCAAGGCTATAAAAACACTTGGTTTATGACTCGATTTACAATACATGGGCCCAGTTTAATCTCAAATCATAGGAGCCCATAAACCTAAAATCTGAGCAGTGCCAGTACTCCCACAGTCGCCAGTGGACGTGAAGGTTGTCAGGATCTTGTTCAGCTGTACTTTTTTTGTGGAGATGAAGTTGTGAGCAATGCAAAACACAAAGCATTCCTACTGGTGTCTCTGAACTCTGAGACTGATGCTGTGCACACCACCTAAATTAGTCTTTCATTCTGCAGAAGCAGAGAATTTGCTTGGTATAACTTAACAGGTTGGCTAAACATGTGCCTTGCACATCACCTGGAGGCACAAAAAATAAGGTTGTGTTGGGCCACCTGATAGAAACATGCATCCAAGCATAGCAGGATCACAAATCTGGGAGTAGGGTACCACTACTGCATACAATCATTTTGCACAAGCACTTGTAGGCACTACCTAAACTTCCCATCCTTCAACTCATGTAGGAGCAGCTCACCCACATGACAGAGATCAACAGGACCTACCTTCCTTAGCTGTGTTGTTCCACTTTAATGACATCTAAGTGGAAAACATGGTGTAGAGATAGGTATCCCTGTCTATAACAGAGGTTTGAAATCAAAAGATCTATCCAACCCAAATCATTCTACAAGTCTGTGATTCTATGAAAACACATCTGATTGTTTGCACAGGACAAAACATATGCCCTAAATGGCTAATGAATTAGATTTATTGCCATACTTCTAACTAGTCCAGCACAATGAGTCCTACAGGGTAGCATTCTTGTTCTTGGAAGGAGTATTTATCATTTACTGCAAGTCCTCATCAGGGTTTTATGAGTAAATACTTCCCTGCTAATATTGAACACAATGAGCTATTGCTAGCCACCACTGCTCTGCATGTGACAGCAATTACTGCCCTAGTTACCCTGATCACCATGAGGTGAACAGTGCACCTGTAACCACACTTCCTCACAGTTGCTGAGTGTCTTCAAACAACCCTAGAGATGGGGCTGAATTGGGCCAATGCACCATGTTGCATGCAAATCTCTTCCTAAGATTTAAGCAACAGCAACAACAAAAAAAAAAGATGAAAAATAATTACAAAAAAAAAAAAAAGAAATCCAAGGGATCAATTCCAAATGGCAAACAAACCTTAGCAGGTAAGGGCAGATGGCATTTAAGCCTCTTTACATGGTTGCCTATTTACACTCAGATGCTGCCACTTAATAACATTGACGGAGGAATAGTTAACAGAGGCATGTGATTAATTAGTAGGTCAAAGGCTATTTCCACTTCACTCCTTTTATTTACCTGAGACAAGATTAAATCAAATAAGAGCTCATAGAAAGAGACTTCCAAGAGAAGCTGCTAATCACAACTCCTGTGTTTGGTATTCACACAGAGTACTCAAACTCTGAGAAAAAAAATAAAAAAGTTTGGCTGAAAGGATTGCAGTGAGCCAAGCAATCTATCGTAAAAACAGGGGCTCCTGGCTTGCTTTCCTGAGAGCTTTCATTCTTTGAATTGGAGAGACCTTATTGAGTCTAGAGTCCCACAGGTCTAGCACATGAAACAAAACAGATGCTGCCAGAACCTTATGTATTACATTTGACAAAGAGGAAAGTTAGCCCAGTTTCACGTGGACATGTACTCAGGAATAAATTGGTTCACAGCAGTTGCAAGAGTATCCTCTGTTCTTTCAACATGTTCCACTCTCTTAAAGGAATATTGGATTTATAAATTTCTGTTCTCAGCTTTGAAACAGATTGTCTCATAACCTTGAAAATGTTACCAAACTTGCCTGTAATATAGAAGCATGTTTTCTCCTTAAAAATATTATGTCCTTTAAATTTTTTTTTTCTTAAGGTATCCTAATTCAGAGTATAAAGGGGCCTCATTCCTTGTAACTCCATTGCAATTACAGCCATTAGTGGAATATTGGAATGTCAGTGTTGGTACTAGATTCAGAAATGGATGTACCCATGAATGCCAAACCTCTCTTGAATGACTGGAAATTGCCTGTTTTCCAAATGTCCATTTCCACGGTGACTTCATGCCTGTGGAATGCCAAATAATAGAAATCCTGGACTCAGACGTGCTTGGAAATATGAATCTTGTTCCAAAACCGAGTTATGTGGTTTGGGACCACCTGTAGGTTTTACGAGATGTGGGCACTGAAGGCACCCAGTGCCAGAGTAAACACAGGAGGCGTGGGAAGCAGCTGGGAAGGAGAGCAGGAGCCAGGTTCCCTTGGGCTGGGCTGCAAACCCAGCTCAGGGCCAGGGTCACCAGGGAACTGGTCAGGGTCCACGCTGGGCAGGTGGGCACTTCCACATGATGTTGATGTGCAAGAATTGTGAAGGGTGTTCAGTCCTGAAGCTCCAATCCAGAACTAGAGGCACTGAAAAATTGAGTTCAGTCTCAGAGTGAATCTCAGAACCACCAAGTGTTGACCCTGCCCTGGCAATGCTGCTTTATTCATAAAGAGAGGCAAATTTTTGCATGCACTGCTTGAATTGCTTGAACCTTCAAAATACTGGACAGAGCACAGAAAGATGAATTACAGATGAGAAGAAGGCCTCTGTGGGCCAGGTAAGCTTCAGGCTTATTTTCTGCCTCTCTCACAGATTTGCTATCGGATATGGGTAAATCCAATGGAGATTACAGAGCCCTCTGTGCCTACATGTTTCATCTGGAAATAATACAGTTATCTGCATCTGTTTAAATATAAAAGCCAAGGTGCTCAGGTATTGCCATCAGAGAGCACAGAGAAGTCCCTCAGGCTTTGAGATGTGAATGCAAGTCTGGCCACATGCTTTCCCAAACTTCAAGAGACTTATGTCCCATCACAATTATATGGAGAAAACCACTTAGATTAACTCCCACTGAGAGGTCTCACATACTTCTAGTCTCCAAAAGCTTGGAATTCTCTTTTTATTTGATTTTTTTTCATCCTTCCTTTGTTGCTTTTCTCTCTAACAAATCACTTGGTAAATTAAGCCTAAAATGTTTCTGGTTTGGAGATTAGCAATATAACAAACTAAATCAAATTCTGCAGGTTAACTATGCTGAACCAGATCCTCATCATAATCAAGCTGTCCTGAGATGAGGTGTGCCATGACAAACATAGTTTGAAATGTAACCTGGGCCACCAGTCAGGAACTATGACTCTGGAGAAAATGTCCTGAGTCTTTCTTTCATTTTTTTCCTGCTTATGCCCCACGCCTTTTCCACATGTCTGCCTGGTTCCAGACTAATAGAGATTTCCCTGCTGAAGAAGACTTGAACCCTTTGGCACCCATTCTTTTGGCCATGATAGCACCAAGGAAGCTACAACTGCTTCATAACCTTGTGCTTTACAGTGTCTGAAGAGGACTGGAAGTAATTCTAAAGGACAGCGAGCAAAAGTTTGATCAGATAATTGTGGTAATGTTATCAGTCTCTAATTGGCTCTATAGAAGAAAATGTAATTATCCCACTAGCTGGTGATAGGCTGAGATTTCTAAGAAGCCTGAGTGTTTGAGACAACCTTGTCACAGGGGTGTTTGTGTTTTACACACAGATATATCTGTCATTAGGCAGAGGGTAAGGAAATGGAGAGAGTGGTGAGATGTCTGAGCACAACAGCAGGACTTGCAGCCGTCAGAGCCATTCTGGCTATCTCTTCACCTCAGTGTGAGCAGGAGAACTGGTCCCACTTTTTGCCTAGCAAATGAGCTTTGTTTGGCAGAAAAAGAGGTGCAGCACTGGTGTCAGTTCCAGAAATTTCAGTAAAATTGCACCAACTTACAGCTGTGCTAAACTGGTCCACACTGAACACGAGCTTAGAAGGAATGAGGACAGAGTAAGAGAGTGAAGGAGAGGAAGAGGGAGAGAATTTTTGGAGTTTGGGATACCGAAGTCCAGCCGTCTGAGTGCATGTGTTTCTAGGGTAGAGAAATGAGGCCATGGGAAGAACAATCTATGCTTCAGTTTCACTTTCTACCTTGAAAGGTCGTGTTTGACTGATAATGTCATTCTTTATCCCTTCAAAGCAAATGTAGGCTGGAAATGACATCATCTTGCCTGAGGGAGCTTTATAACACCTCCTTGGTTTTGTGGCACTCAGCAGTGCATATTGTGGAAACTGAATCTGATGAGCGCTTACCCACCATCAACAAAACAGCAGCTCTTCCAGCCCCACAAGGTGTGACCTGTGTTTTCCACATTTTTCTCGCCCTGCTTCCACAGCAGAGGCCAGCAGAAACCACGGGAAAAGAAGACAAGATGCCACTCAGACCAAGGAATGCCTTCCTACAGAGTGCCCTGCTTCATCACATGCAAAAGCACACTGGGGACTGAGCTCTCCTCTCCCAGGGAGGTTCTTTGCCTGCCACGATGGTGCTGTGGGTGCTCTAGCTCTGCTTTTTCCGTGACTTTTGAGTTCAGTAGATCTCCAAATTGTATGTTTTGCCTGCAGCTGTAGCAATGCTTTGCAACACAGCATCTCTGACTCCAAGTGATCACAGCTGGCACATCTCTTTGAGCTAAATTGGTGAAAGACAGAGTAAATGACAGGTTACTTCAATGTATCTCTTAGCAAGAACTTATGGAGATTATTATGAAGGAGCTGGAAAGTCATCACTGGAATCTGCTTGTGGAGCTGACAACTGAGAGATAGCTTTCTTTGATAACTTTTAATCACTGTGTTTTCTACTTATGCAAATTGCAATAATACCCTTGATGCTCTGGATTTCTATAGCGTTCAGGCTTGTGGCAATGACATGACAATTCAGAGCTGGATGTTCATCCTGCTCTAGCTGGTGTCTGCTTCAAAGATGTATTACATTTGGTGGTGACATACACTGATTCACGTAGTACGTGTGTCACCAGAACACACGTTCAGAAAGAAACATCCCATAAAATGCCACTTTGGGAGACTTCATCTCAGTTTCATCATTGATTAGGGTTTGCTTGCACAGCTAATTGCGAGTAAGCTGTCTTTGTGTGCTAAAAACAAGAAGGGGAGGGGGGAAATACATAAGAGCCTAATTTATCTTGCAGCAAATTTTCTCCTAGTCCTTCATTCCAGAGAGCAGGCAGAGTGAGACTGAGATACTCCACCCACATATGAACTAGATGGACATTTCAAACCCAAGTACTTTTTAAAGAGGGAACCTAATAAAACACATTCTCACCAGGTGATACAATAGGCTTTGTATGCCTAAATTACCATCCTGGTTTTCAAAATAAAATAATGACTCCTAAGTCACTCAGACAGTTTTTAAAGGGCTACCAAGTATCTTTGCACAGACAGAGGTCTTGGTGGATATCATGACCTGGTTTAATATCTTCTCATGAGTGACGTGGAAATTGGTTATTTATTCCACTCTGGCTCCATCATGGGATTAGTCTTTATATTACAGTTACTGGTGGTTTTCCCAGTTCAGCTTTCCATGGGTTTCTTTGAAAGATGATTTAATAGGCCATGGGACCATAATGTTGTCAGGAGATGTGGTGCTATTAGATCATAGTGACGCTAATTGAGACTTAATACACCCTCTTGCCTAAAATAATGTATTGTGGGTAATTTTATCTCGATATTCAATCTAAACTTTCCATCTCATTACTCCCAGCCTCACCGACTTCAGCCACCCTAAATGATCACGCTGCCTGTTTCCACCAATGATAAAAATGTGGACAGTTATCATATTCCAGCCCCTGCTCCTCTGGATGTAATTAGGCCAAGGTGTAAAGTGAGCTGGGTCACCCAAGGTCACAGCTTGGCCTAAAAGAGGAGGTCAAATGGGGGAAGGGGAGCCCCATCAAGGCAGTGCTGCTGATGAGCTCGACTGAACAAAAGTAAGCCCAGCATTTGTAGCCCAGTTTATTTTAGTTTGCTCTGCTCTTTTTGTTAATGTGTTTCTTTTTTCCTTGCTTGCTGGAACTGATACTAGGGTGTGCACACTCAACATTGGGGATATCTGTCTGGCACAGGCTTTGCAAAATTTTGGGAAATGTGCAAATTGAATTTTTCTGGTGCGACACAAGAGCTGCCAGTGATACAGTGGTGTTACAGGGATAAACTTATCAAGCCTAAGCCAAGTTTCACTGAGACATACACTGAAATTCACACTAAGCACTCAGGTGGCCTTGTTAGGTTTCCACCCAGGTTAGGAAGCACAGGCATGCAGGAAGTTTAGTGGCCATCTTTTAGATCTGTACCGAAATCATCACAATGCCAACACCAAGTAAGAATCATTAGATCAAACTTCAGCAAAAAGGTGGAGAGAGACAGGACTGAGCTCACAGATCCCCAAATTAGGATCTGCACAACTTCAGAGCTCAGTGTTGTGACTCATATGCAGGTGTTTGTTGGCAACTAAGATGTCCTGCAGTATTCCATAAAATTTTTGTGGGCTGTCCCAGAGAGGCAAAAGGCTCCTTCAGGCCCCTGGAGGAATACCACACGCTTCTTGACTTATCAAGAATATTAGAAATCCATATAAGTGGGTAACTGAATCTGGATCACTGCTGTATTACTTTTTTACTATTACTACTACTTTTACTATTACAATAGTAAAAGTACACTGTAAACTTTGTGTAAATCTTTTTATGTGGGACTTTTTAATGTGTGTGGGATGGGATTGTTTTAACCACACTTTTTATTCCATGGGAAATTCTGAAAAGACATATTTCTATAAGGTCAGTTTTGAATCAGAACAAATTTGAAAAAAAAAGTATTAATTTCTTCCTGGACAGAATATGCTCGTAAAATCCTTTTATCAGCACTATTGAGTATAAAGCTACTGATGGCTGTAGGAAACAGTGGACTTTGCTCAAGAAAAACAGCCAAAGTTCCAGAGTGAAAATGCCAGAGAAGATTAAGGGATTTTGTTGCAGGTTTATATACCACAGGTGCTCCTGTGATGAAAAGAGAAAGATGAGCCAGAGACAGGATCCAGAATTCCAACCGGAGGATGCAGGGCTCATGGGGAGCCAGTCTTCAGAGTGATGGTAATGGCAAATTTTTGGCTCAGGCACTGTTCTTTTCTGCTTCTCAAGAAGCTGCATCCCTTCTTCAGCCTGGGGATAAGTTGCTGTGACCTGCACAGTGTCACTCCTGAAAGGGGTGAGCTGGTGGTGCACAGGCACAATGGTTTGTCAACAGTCCAGGCAAAACACTTGTGTTTAATGCAGTAGACACTTTTCATCCCCACCAAAAGAGCTTTGGCACTGTCCATGTGTTGAAAGACAACGCCCAAAGCAGTCAGCCAAACCCCAGGAGAAGATACAGGCTTAGCAGCATCATAGATTGCACAGCCAAAAAGTGACAGGCAACCCAGGGCTCTTCTAATCTCACAGCCAACACAGCAGGGGCAAAAACCAATTTCAGCAGGGTTTTCCCCAGATGTGAATTTAGCACTGGCACATCATTAAACACCATGGGCTGGGGTAACTGTGTGTCTCTGCCTGTGCATGTGCAGCTACAAATCTACAGCTCTTTCAGTTCCCACAGCTGTGCTCACAAGCAGGATCTCAGAGCTGATGGACACATCTTTCTGCTCCAAATGTCTTGTTCTTCTATGTGGAAAAGGGAAGTGAGGAAGGAGAGGAAATACTGGCACATGGAAAACACATAACTTATCTGGACAATGAACATCTGTTGAAGAATACCAGCAAACAGGTTTTGGGATTTTTTTTTTCCTTTTTCACCACAGAATCACTGAATGATTTATATTGGAATGGCCCTTCAAAATAATTTAGTCCAATTCCACCTGCATGGTCTGGGACATCTTCCACCAGAACAGTTTGCTCCAAGCTCTGTCCAACCACAGTTATGGATAAATCACATAGGATGCAAAATAACCTTCAGGCTGGACTGTCCAATGCTCATCAGATCAGGGAATAATAATGTTCCATCTGCTTTTGTAACTTTAATCTTGCCCTTAAGAGGATAGCTGCCATTCCAGCAGCTTTCATCAAACAAGTACACATTTTCATTGTAAATCCTTTTATGAGATTATTTTTTCCCATGGCTAAAGGTCAGAATTTATTCTGATAGATACAGGATTGTGAGAAATGAGGGTACAAATAACAGATGCACCTAATATCTAATCAGTAAATTAAGGGAGAAAAAACCCCAACCTTTATTCTTTGTTTATATGGGAACAATTCCTTCCACAGTCCAAATCCACCATGGTCCCTATGGAATCAAAAGAGAAATACTCATAATAAAAAACAATAGAATTTTCTAGAGAAGACTGATGAAATGGTATGAAGCCCTGAAACTGTGATCCATTTGTCACTAACACAGGACAACCAGGAAAAAAAGTACTTTTTCTTGAGGCATGTGCACCCATAGGAAATTCCACCCTTCCTCCCACAGGATCAGGCCACACGGTATCATATGTTTGTCACTTCCAGGATGGATTACTGCAGCTCCTGGCATTTGGTGACGAATGAGAAAACAATGTAGAGAGTGCAGCTGATGCAAACCACTTCTCCCCACTTCCTGCTGAGGTGAAGAAACCCTGAACACCTAAAACCCACGTACCAGACCTTCCACCCTACTTTTTAACACCAGTTTAATATCTTCATCCTTATAAGATCGTGGTGGCACTTTGCAAAGTAATATGTGCTTCCTCCTCATAAACCCCTAAAGACCCCCCAAACCCCCAGATTAATATCTTTGGAAATGATGTGTGAATACACATTTCGTTCATTTAATTGTTTTGTTTAATTTGGTCATAAACGGTTTATCTCTTCAAGTCAAAATATCTTATTTTCACATTCTCTAAATCCCATAATTATCTAAAATTAGGAGATTATAACAAAAATAAGCACATTGAATTCAATATATTCCCCCTTCCCACCCTGCCCAGTCAACAATTTTGGTGGGAAAAAGAACAAGGGGAAAAAAACCCAACCTGAATAACCTCAAAAAAACATTCATGTTATTTTGAGAGCTTTAACTCAAGAAGCTGATTGCTCACCAAGCTATAATCCAAATGCAGAACACAAACAGTTCATTAAAAAAACAGATACCTTAAAGACAAATCCACAAGTTTTTAACTTTCTGCAGCTACTTTCCTTATAAAGAAAGGTCTATATCAGAAAAAAAACAAACAAACAAACAAACAAAAAAAAAAAAAAAAAAAAAACGAAAAAAAACCACCTTTTTTCTGGCTACCTCTGAACTGTAAAACACCTCTTACAAAGTGTGAAGGAAAAACCTGTTATGAAATAAGAGATCTGCTTACCTCACTGTGGCTTCAACTGCTCCGTAGATGACAAAAAAACCTCAGTCTTGGGCTCTGCACTTGGATTACCTCCCTTTCAGCTGCTGAATTCCCACTGTCAACCAACTCAAGGGAAGGAGACAACTGGAATTCAGGTTGTTACAACCCTACCTGTAACCTAAGAAAAACACATTTGCACATCTAAGATGAGTTAATGTCTCCTCATATCCAATCTGCCTTTGCATCTGTATCTTGTGCACGTTGCCCTGGAGATTACTGAACTCTTAGGTGATAAATACCTCTTCCCTTCCCTTGTAACACCCCACATTGTTGTGAGGATCATTGCCACAGGTGACGGCCGAGCATCCTAACAAAGGAGATAGCAGCAACCTGCTAGGGAGACTTTGGGAGAACTGGCCCCTAGGAAGAAAAAAAAGTGATTGAGTACTGCTGAAGCAACCCCAGAAAAATCAGCTTTAAGTCTGAGCTGAAGGAAAGCTGAGCAGCAAAAAGGATTTAATTTCACCATTGAGATGCCTGGAGGCCATCCACTGCTGAATGCCCACATGCTCTTTGCTTACCATATTATAGCAAGAAAGGGCTTTTAGTTTGTTTTTCTTGGTCCTGCTTGTGTCTGTCCAAGAGGTTTCAAACCTGTCCCGTTGACTCTGGTGTTTTCCCCATAGTTCCTGTTGGAGAGTGCTGGAGGCTGTGCTGGTGACCACTTGCCCACCCTCTGAGCCTCTGAGCCTCTCTCCCTTTGCTTCCCTGTAACTCCAGCATGCTTCACACTGGGCTCAGATACAAACTGCTCCAGGAGACACGCTGATGCTAGGAGCATTTTATGGCTTATTGAGCAGTTTGTCGTGTCAGGAGCTCCACACCTCAAGGCTGGGAGCACCCCTGGCTGCCAGCTGCCTTTGCAGACGTGTGCCTTCAGACATCCCCATCCCTAGGAAGGCTGAGACCAGCCTTTTTTTTCTCCTCTGGGCCCTCACTTTCTCCTGATGAGTCTGTCTGATGAGCACTCCTCCTGTGCTCCCTTCACACCAAGGGCAGCTCTGTCACGCCCGGATAGAAGCTCTTGGCACCAATTATTACAGGTCATGCTCTTCGCTCCAGAGCTTGCTGGTGAAATTGCTCATGCTTTAGCCAGGATGGTGCCTGACACGAAAATGCCCTGGCTTTCTACAGCCTAGGCACACAAAAAATAAAATTAAAAAAAAAAAAAAAATTCAAAGGAGACTGCTGAAGGCTTCCCAACCCTGGAGTTTGGTACCCGTGGTAGACAAAATGACCGATTTTCATTAATTGCTGCAAAAACTCGCAGCATCACCAGTGGTTTCTGAGCTTTCTGAGTTCATTTGTTGCTGGGATGTGCCTCTGAGAATGATTTCTAATGCTGACTGCTGAGTTGGTTAGATTTTTTTTAGTTTCTGGTTTTGGTTTTTTTCCGCTGAAAAGATTTTCAGTGTTGCTGGGGAGGATGTTTCTTGAAAGGATTGTTGTAGCAAGAAATGGCTGCAGCTGGAGTTAGAGCACCTAAAAATAACTATAATAGAAATAAACAAATACTAGCACTCTAGACACATGACTAAGTAAGTTTAGGACAAAAGATCCAAGGATTTAACCTTGGGCTCCCCTCTTGAGCAGACACAGAATACTGACCAAAATCATGAACTTAGCGTGGGACACCACGATTCTCTTTGAGTTCCTCAACCTCTCCCACCAAAAGTTCTAAGAACTGAATGCTGAGCCAGCCAGAACTGCCTATGTTTGAGAGACTCCACCAGGACCCCGTGTTTGCACATACTTTGATGTATTAGCACTTTACTGTTCCCTTGGTCTCAGTGGGAATTTTGTTAAAACCTTTTCTGTGACACATCCCCTGGCCCCATCCACATACCTGATTAGACAAGCAGAGAGCATTTCAGATTCTTTAAGAGACATCCACAGAATATATGAACTAGCCTAAAAGCATTTTGGAGACTGTACAGGCCTTAATATTGAGTTTCATGGGCCAAGTTCTCATCTTTCTGACATATCTGGCCCTTGTCTTAATACCCTTTGCCAAAAATCGTTATTCATCTAAAATACCTTCATCTCCACAAGGCTGCATAATCAATATTTCCAGGTGCTGCAGGGGCTAATAGTGGATAATAGCTTCTAGCTCTGCATTAAAGTCCAAAGAGTAACTAGTGAAATAAGGTCTGATTTGGTACAAACAAGAGCTCTGCCTTGGATTCACCAGATTTGCTGAGATGAAACTCGTGATGCCCATGTACAGCTGCTTTATGTGATCTCTGGATCGTATTAAGCACAGATCATTTGTCATGCGAACTTGCTGAAGGCACAAGACACCTCACAGAGGCCAAGGAGTCGATGCCACACACATCACCAAACAACAAAACCTGTGTAACAGCCACCCACTGAATTAACTCTTCCTATTCTCCTCTGTGGCAATGCTGACAAAGGACGCACATCTCCAGGGAATGAGCTCTCCTCCTTGCCTGACCCATCTGACAATCACAGGACTCAGAAACCGTCTTACATCTGGATTCTGACAAATTAAATCCAACTTGCAACTAAAGGTAGGAAGGAATCAGTCATGAAGGACTCAAGTGAAGGATTTCTTCTGGCAGATCAAAAATGAGCGACATCCCCTTTCCTGGAACAGACGTCGTGCATTCAGAAGCACACACAGGTATCTCTTTACTGCACACCAAAAGCATGAAAAGCTATCACATGAAATTCTGTAATTTTGTCAGCCACCCCCATACCTTGCTAAACACTTCATGTAGGAAACCAACTTTACACTGCACGGAGCTCCACCCATCCAGATGATGTTGTCATTTCCATGGCAACTAAAGTACCTCAAAGGCAAAAGAACAGATGGAGATTGGAAAAAAAAAATAATCCAAGGACCAAAAGTGAACATATGTGGTGCAAGAAAAAATATTAAGTTGTGGGCAGCTATTAAGTTTATTATCACTTGCAAAAGGAGACCTTGATAAACTCAGTCACGGCTCTGCAGTTAGGAGTGGTACAATCACATCAGTTGTGTGACAATACCAATCTCACAGCAGCCCCTCTTCTCACTCCCTTTCCCTCACACAAATCTCAAAGAATAATTGTCCTTGCTCCCTTAATGACTTGTTTTGGTTTAAGGACAAGAGCAGCCAAAACAAGCAGAAAGAATGTAACAGGTCCTATGCTTGGCTGCCCACTGCATGTCTTCAGGATCAAAGTCTCCAGGAGGCAGTGAAGGCTTGTCCCTCCTCGGCAAGGCTGAGGCAGCCAAGGCAGCAAAATTGCACACATGCAACATGTAGCTCATTGCATCCCCCTCACCTGTGCTCTGTCTGGCTCCTGCGCTTCAAATTTACATGAGGCATCACATGAAGGATGTGCTGGCAACTCCACAGCAATCTGGAACATCTTTATAATTGGGTTAATAGTTATGACACAGTCTTTGCTTGACTTCCTCTGGAATTAATCCATCTTTGTGGATCGCTGTCAATCAGAAGGGAAACTTGCAATTTACATAGGACAATTTGTTCTGTGTCAACTTTCTAAGGCTGAGCAAGGCAAGTGTAATTTGGGAACGGGAGCTGTGATGGAGAGGAAAAAAAAAAAAAGAAAAAAAATCTTATATTTTTAGCTTGCTCTCAGTAGAAGTTTCCTGCTCTATATTATATAATTTATTTAAGATGCAGAGTTTCAGCAAAGTGAAAAAAGTTAAAAATGTATCCTGTTTCCTAAACTCTTGACAGGTTAAACTGGACATAGTTAGTGTAAACTTCAGCACATGAAAAGCTCATGTGTGGACTAGAAAGGGGTGAGAAATATGAATTCAAGCCCTCCTGCCCAAGGCTCCCATTGCAACCCAAGGTAAATAACTTTCTTTTCTGTTTTATTTCTTGCCTCCGTGTCGGTTAAATAGGAGCACTGGAGTCCCCCTCAAGTCCTGCAGATTGTGAGGATAAATGCTTTTTCAGGAGACTATGAACTTGCTGTAAGCAAGGACCAAACTAACCAAAAGGGCCAAAAGTATCTGCATTCTCTGACAATTTTTTTATTGGCAGTGACTTTTTGGCATTCACGTTTTTAGTCTGCGGCTGCATCACGAGTCTCTCTCAAACGCGCACACGCTGCTGCATGAGCACAATGTTGTGCAGCTGTAGCAAGAAATGCTTTGTCAGTTGATATTTTAAAGCATGACCAAAATAAAATATAAAAAAAATAAAAATAATAATAAAAAAAAACACAACCAAAAAAAACAACCAAAAAAATCACCCCAAAACATACAAATGTATTTGTCATTTAAGCTCTAAGGAGACACGAGTGATCTTTTTGGTCCTGATGGGGTTTTTTTTGTTTGTTTTATTTTTGTTGGTTTTGTTTTGGGGTTTTTTTCGTCTTTTTGTTTGTTTGTTTCCCCCCCCCCCCCCCCTTGGCTTTTCCTTCTTTTCCAAAATTAAAAAAAAAAAACAAAAACCCACCTTATATAAAATACTTGATATTTCAATTCCCCTCCCGGTGCCGGGCGCTGCAGGAGCCGCTCGCAGCCAGGTGTGCGACCTGCCGGCAGAGGGCAATGCTTCATGGCTATTCAACCAAAACCACCCAAAACTTCGCAAATTACACAGGCTGGGGCAGGAGAGGGCAGGAAAAGCAGGCAAGGCTGCAGTGCAGCCGTGAGGCAGATCCCACCCGCCTCAGCCCCACGCACACTTATAGGTTTGGGTTGTTGGTTATTTTTGCGGGGGTTTTGTGGGTGGGGGAGAGGTTGTTTTTTTTTTTTTTTTCTTTTTGTTTGTTTGTTTTGGAGTTTTTTTGTTGTTGTTTTGGGTTTTGGGGGTTTTTTTGGTTGTTTTGTTTTGTTTTTGTTGTTTTGAGGGTTTTTTGGGGTTTTTTTTGGTTTTTTTTTGTTGTTTGCTTTTTTATGATTGTTTGGTTTTGTTTGGGTTTTTTTTTGTGGGGGGGGGGTGGTTTTGTTGTTGTTGTTCGTTTGTTGTTTTTTTTTCAAAATTTACGTCGGTGGTAAAGAAACTGCGATAAGAAAACGCTGATAAATGACCAAGATGTGAGCCAGAAAGTTGCGCTGCACTTTCCCTGGAACATGGGCCATCAATCAGCTGCTGGTTTTGCAGACCTGGGATTCCTTGCCTGGTTTTCCCTTGGGATGGAGAGCCAGATCACACCCCTCTGAATCAGGGCACCTCTGCGTCACCCGATGCCAGGGCTGGGTGTCACCCTGGGAGCGTCAGGAAACGCTCATGGACAAGGAAAAGGGAGAAAAGGCAAATTTAGGCATCCGGAGGCTCTGCTGTAGACCTGGAACTGATAAAGGAAATCTGCTTTGAGGCAGTGTGCTGCAGCTCACCACGGTCAGGGGCTCAGACATCCCCCCTGTGCACTGACCAAACTGATGCCTGGCCGGGAGCAGGGCTGTCCCTGAGAGGAGATCCAGCACAGATGACAGATGCTTAATACGAGCAGTTATCCTCGTCAGGCACTGCACTCTGGGATCTTGTTCCCGCTGTGCTGGCAGGGGCTGGTCCAGGCACGTGGTGCCAAACACCCTGAAGGATGTTTGCAAACTGCTGCTCAGATGGAGCTCCACGCTGAAACGAGATCCACCTCGTTCCTCATGTTTCCATCTTCAAAAGTTTCAGATGTCCCACAACAATGGTAAATAATTTAAGCATATAAAGCAATCCATGTGTCAAGTTTTGCAGGGCCTTGGGAGGGAAGGAAAGGCTAAGATGATTTAAATTTTAGATAAAGAAGGTGCATAGGTATGGAGAACAGGTTATTCTCCATATATATATTATCTATGGATGGATATCCATAGGGATATTATCCACTGCCATCTGAAGGATTTTACACATTACTAATAGCATGTGAACATTCTCTCTCTCTTTTTTTTCCTCCAAAATAATTTTTGAGGCCAACCTCAGCTCATCCTCTTAGTGCTGACTTTATCTTGTGGCCTGCATCTCCTGCTGGCCCAAGAAAATCATACAGACAAAGATAGAAGACATTTTCTTATTCTTTTAATATTGTCGGTGTGGGCCTTGCTGGTTATTTTTAGAGAGGATGAGGTACACATATTTTAATAAAGCCAAGGCCATTCTGTGATATTTCATGAGAAATAAAAATGGTTAGTCTCTCCATGGAATGAGAAATACTTGGGCAAGATAAATCAATAATTTCTGATTCAATTAATGTTATCCATGCCTAAAAGAACAGGCTAATAAAATACAGTGGCAGGCTCACCCAAGAACAGCCAGCTGTGTCATTCTTGGAGCAGTGGCCTGGAAGACAAGGTTTGGGTATCTGCTCTGATTTAACAGGTTGCAAATGAATCCACACATCACCAGTGGGATCTGACAATGAAGGCAAGGCTGTGTCCCTTTCTAGATCAAGAAATCTATCTTGGGCTGAAGAAATTTTCTGAGCTAAATTTTCTGAGCCAATTTTCAAAGCCAAAGCAAAACCCTCCTCTTTAAAGGATTCAACAATTTCTTAGGAAGTCATAATTTGACCTAACCTTATGGCAATGTTTCTTCAGTCATTGGATGACTACTTTCACCTTGAAGTAGTAAGATTTTGTTTGCTGCTACGTGGCAGCTCCCACAAGAAATGCACTGTATGCACTTTGCTGTCAGGCAAAGTTCAAGAGACATTTACACAATTCTGCAAATTCATTCCCAGGCTGCCAAACCAGGAAGGACCATGCAGGCCATCCAGGCTGTCTCCAGCCTGTCAGGGTGATCAGGGATTCAGCACGGCTTAGGCCAAAGGATAATTCTATTTTGTTCAGTAAAACTTTATTTCCAGAAAGGAATCTCAGATCATGTCCAGAATTGCACGTGGGTGATGTAACTCTCAGCCCCAAAGTGGACCCCAAATCTTTGAGTGACGTCTTCCAATTGCAGTGGGTGGACAGACTTAGAAATTATTTGCATTTACAGTGGATAGGAGTCAATTAAACTGTTATTTAGGAAATGCTAAGAGAAGAATGGTCCCAGCCTCCTTCCTTGAGAGTTTAGGGACCTATGTCCAGTCCCTTGATATAATTCAATTTTCTCACTTACAAACCTCTTTCCATCTGTAATCAAATATATTTCTGATGGCTGAACACAATTCTTCAACCCTTGCCCTCCAATATTTTTTCCATTTTTCCCAAGTATTTTTTTGTTGCTCTTTTCTATACCCTCTCCAGTTTTGTCACCATATGTCTTAAAATGTGGCTGTGAGAGCCATAGAGAGCCTTTAAAATTCAAACCAAGACTCACATCAGCACTTTCAGATTTGAGGGTACAACTCAAAGCTGGCAGTGCCAGGCTTGTCCAGGTTTTTGCTCTGGGTTTGCAAGAAGCATCTCAGTACAATAAAACACACTTGTTTGCCCAAGCCAGGCAGTGTTTGCTACATCAGGCCACCCTGGACTCTCATTCTTTGCTATTTCAGTGACCATAATGTCATCTACAAATGTCATCAGGAGTAGTTTTATATTTACTTCCAGATCACTGAT
This sequence comes from Sturnus vulgaris, assembly GCF_052056855.1. Lineage (NCBI taxonomy): Eukaryota > Metazoa > Chordata > Aves > Passeriformes > Sturnidae > Sturnus > Sturnus vulgaris. The sequence goes on from NC_142283.1 coordinate 78,722,385, forward strand.
GAATAGCATAAGAGGAAACCCTAGTAACACTCTTCTTTGGTCATAATTCTGCATTGACAATTGCTTTCAGAGATCTGTCAGTTAGGCAGTTCTTAACTCATTTCATGTCTGCTCCTGTCCTGAACCCAATTACTTTTGCTTGGCTAAAACATATCTTCTCAGAAGCCATCCACTCTCCAAGCTGAAAATGTCATGAGATGGTGATTTTTACCTATCCTCTTATTAAGCTTCTGAAGTGATTAATTGCTATGAACCTCGTACATCTTCATTTCAATGTGATATTTTCTCTGAATTCAACTTCTAGTTATCAATTCCTTTTTATGACTTCCCCAACTAGATTAAACAATTCTTTACAGCCAAAATTCCCAAATAGATCCAGTGTTTCCATTCACTCCCTATCCCAGATTATATAGCTTTCAATTACCACCTGCCTGTCCTGTGCTTCATTGACTGATGTTACATTTCTGCTGATGTTTTGTGCTTCTTATTCATGTCGCTGCTCCTATGCTAGTTTATAAACCTTAGATATACATAAGTACGTATATTGAAGGCTATATGTACATATAGATGCAAAATGTAATCTGTATGAAAACTGTGATGAAATCCACACCATCATAAGGCAACAGTGCACATTCAGGACAATCCAAGATAGGTTTTGATGCTCATTAATAATTAAATTTAAGATTTATTTTATTTTTTTTTTAAGTGAGGGAAAGAATTTAATGAACTTATGAGATCAGAGTCACTCGTTTGCTTGGGGAAGAGTGGGAAACATCAACACACAATAAGAGCAGTGGCAAACTGATGGATGTTGAAAGAGTAAATACTCAGAGGGTTTCAAAAGGACACGAGTGTCTGAGCAGCCTGAGCAAAGGGCAGGGCCTGGTGCTCTGCTGGTGTGTCAGCAAGTGCTGCATCACTGAGCATTACAACTTTTGTGTGCAGAGAAGTGTTTAGACACCACCTCCTAAGAAGATAAGAAAGATTGTGTTCGAGCCTGAGCCTCCCATGTGGTCTTCTCCCTGGCTGTTAAGCTACCAAAGTTTTCTCTGAATTGTCCTGGCTGAGAAATTGGAGACAAAATCCTTTTGTTTTTAGATAGTAACCAACGCAACACAGTCTTTGTCAGCATCATGAAGATGCTGAGACAAGAGTGTCAGTTCTGACTTATCAAAATAATGTGCAAGGGAAAAGTTTTGGAGGTACTGTGGGTATAAATGCCCTAAAACTATGGATAATCAACCAAAGCAGGCGAGTTATGTCTTCCAAAATATGTTTTGCACTTGGTTTCCAACCCCTTGGCCCTGAATTTTGATTCTTGCCTGTCATTGTTCACACAACAATGTTGAAATTCGATACCAGATGTCAGAAAGATTTATAAAATAAAAGGGTAACTTTAAAAAAATCACTGTTTTTTCTGATTTGTCCAAACAATTGAATTACCATTTTTTGATGGGAAAAAAAAAAAAAAAAAAAAAAGAAAATTATTGAAATATGTTCACATTTCCCCTCTCTTTTCACTTGTCTTGAAATATGATTCTAGTGGATAGGAGTTGGAAACTGTGTTTCTGAAATTTCGGTTGTGTGTATGTACATATAAATAGATAAATGATCATAAGATGATAGATAGATAGATAGATAGATAGATAGATAGATAGATAGTCTTCTACATAAATCTCAGAAATGTGTTAAATACCTGATAAGCCAAAACCCAGAAGGAATGTATCTGTTTTAAGCAGTTTTAGTAGTATGTATATACTTTTAATGATCTAATAGTATTTTTGTATCCTATAAAGTTACCACTGTTTTTCTGGGGACCGCTCAAGATCTCTCTTTTTTCTTTTTTTTTTTTTCTTTTTTTTTTTTCTTTTTTTTTTTTTTTTTTTTTTTTGATATATATATATCTTTCACATTAACTTACAAATCATCCAATAATTCTGCATAATTTTAAGTCATACCTTGAACTTAGGGAGAGTTATATGGGTATTTAACTCAATATGCTATTTATATAAAAGTAATAGGCTCATGGCCTTCATTACCAAACATCTGTCTCATGCAGTCAAGATTATGTGTAGACTGTTAGGCACAAATAGGAAACTCATCTCAGGTCTGCTGCAGAACCAAACCAACTTTATGAATGCCATCATATTTTTTTAAGTGAAAAGAACAAAGAGGAGAAAACTTCCTTTTTAAGATTATCCACTTAGATTGAACTCTTTGACACACAGCAGAGACAGAGGGAGGAGGTTGTTTAAAAGAGGGAATATTTTCTGGATCTAGAAGACAAAACCACAGGTCAGAAAACCTTTGATGTCAGCACTGATTCTCAGTGATTTACGCACACGTGTCCTACACGGTGACCACTCAAAGGGATGGGTCTTTTTCTGTTTATGAAATTTATCCTGACACAGTTTGATGTCTACAAGTAAAAGTAACCAGGTGTGATTTTTTTCTTTTTTTTTTCTTTCAGTTATACATATGATAAGCTTAAAAAAACTTTGAGTGAATCACAAACTTCCTTTACTAGGTCTGAGTCTTTCTTATTTTTGTTTCTTTAAACTCTGTCATGTTTTCAAAGTGAGTATTAAATAAACCATTATCACTATTGCTTTCTAAATTGAACTCATTTTGAAATTATTTTTTGTGTGGCTGCTTAAATACATTTGTTTATCTATATGTATCCTTTCCAGAAGAAAATAAATACAAGATAAAAACAGAAAAGGCCCCCAAAACAGTTTTTATCCTAAATTTATTGAGTATAATCAAAATAATATTTTCTAGCAAAGGAGAAGCAAACGAGAATTTTTTTCTTTTCTTTCCCTCTGTTTTTTTTTTTTTCTCTTTTTTTATTTTTTAATGAGTATTTGATTCCATAATTTGGTTTTCTGTGTTAATTTAATCAAGCCAATTATTTCATAACCATGTGTCAGCTTATTCCAGGGAGGAAGATGATGGTCAGTGGAGCTCTTTGACACAGAGTTCACCTGCCAAAAGTTTTCATTTCAAAATCAGAATTCCTCGCAGGAAATGTCACCACCGGTTCTGCCAAGAAATGTTGAAACTGTTTCTTTTTTCTTTTGTTTAGATACAAAATGACAAAATGTAGCTCCAGTTGGGTGATTTAATTCAAACACGCAAGCCTCCCTCCCATGTCAAGGAGCTGATTGGAAATGACAATCCCTGTTTGGTTTCAATCAGAAACGTCAACATTTTCAGCGTGACATTTCCGACTCCAAAGTTTGTGAGTTGCGTGTTTGTTTGGGATGGAGATGGGGCTGGTCTCCTGGTCGCCGTTTGGGAGGCTTCTCGTGTATTTCCTTGATTTATTTGTTTTCTCCTATCGGAGAGAAGCAGAGGGAAAATCCATGAGGGAAGGGCAGGCACAGCCTGTGCCCTCCAGCTCAGGTGTTTGGGGTTTGCAGGTGTCCTGGCAGATGTCAGTCATGTGGGGACAGCCACAGGGAAGAGATGCTTTGGTGTGGTTTCTTTTTACCCAGGAATTTTTCCCGGGAACACAGTGGGGCTGAGGGCACACACTGGCCCAGGGGGCTGAGTCTGCTCAGGGTTGGGGAGGGCTCTGCTGGCATCTCGTGGCCCCACAAATCTTTTCTACCCATTTGGTGTTAGACTGGGATCTGTGTTGTAGATTTGCTGCTTCTCCTAAGGGACAAGGTGAGAGAGATGCAGTTTTCCAGTTTGGAGAAGAGAAGGGCTTTCTAAGAGAGACCTGAGAGCCCTTTCCAGGGCCTAAAGGTGCTCCAAGAGAGCTGGAGAAGAATTTTACAAGGGCCTGTAGTGACAGGACAATGGGAAATGGCTTCAGACTGAAAGAGTGCAGCTTTAGAATGAGTATTAGGAAGAAATTCCTGGCTGTGAGGGTGTTGAGGCCCTGGCACAGCGTGCCCAGAGAAGCTGTGGCTGCCCCTGGATCCCTGGAAGTGTCCACGTCCAGGTGGGATGGGAGTTTGGAGAAACCTGAGATAGTGGAAGGTGTCCCTGCCCATGGCAGGGGGTGGGACAACATCTGTCAGGTCTCTTCCAAGGCACACAACTCTATGATTCTATGATGTAAGGGATAATGGCACATGAATAAGCCTCCATGTCAGGTGAGGGTCAAGCCTTGCATCAGCTGCACACCAAATTCAGGTCACTGAGGATGATGATGGCCCGAAGCTACCAATTGTCCCAGAGCAAAGGGGAGAGACTTGGCGTACTTTGAGCCTGCTGCAGCACTCTGGGACAGGGAACCCTGTGGTACCATCTTTGCAAGGGATCAGACATTCAGAGGAATACAGCAGGGTACTCCCTACATTCGCCCTCCTGCCCCTGGAATGTTGTCTTCATCTGTAAGCACAATTCCACAGCTCCATTCCACAAGCCTTTCCTTCTCTGGGGGCTCCTCCTCATCATCTCTGTGGTTACTCAAGCGAGCCAACAATTTACTCGTGTGAGTAAAGGTTTGCCCAGCTGGCAGCCCAATAGGCAGCGTCATCCAGACTGCTGGCAGAGCAAGGGTGGGAAAGGAAAAGCCCAACAATTCGGATTTTGCACAGCTCCACTGGCCTGCAGCTGAGTTTGTGCTGTATTTTGTACACTTACTGGTCCATTCTGAAAGGTATGTGTGGGGATGGATGTAGATTTGCTCTCTAAATTAGGGGTTGAGAGTCTTTGCTTGTGTCCTCCAGCCTCAGAGAGGGAATTCTCCGTGTGGCCTGAAGAGCAGTCGCTGCACCCCAAAAATGTCTCACACAGGTCACGATCCCGCAGTGAAAAGCATATGGGGGGCTGGCGGCGGGGCGGGTGGGAGGGCGTGGGAGAGATTGAGCTTGGAGTGGGATAAATGGGATAAATAGCCCTGCCCTGAATCTCACCTCCTCTGCCTCTTCTCCCCTGCCCCCATCAGTGCTGCAGTTGTGTCAGGTAGTGGCACTGTTGAGTACATTAACCCAGAGCTGAGCATTGCAGCCACACCGAGAGCGTGTCTGCGTGTGAGAGTGAGTGAGTGTGTGTGTGTGTGAGTGTGTGTGTGTGCCTGATCATTACCATTTATTCCCCACACTTCGCCCCCTCCTCCCGCCCCCGGTGCTGCAGGACTCCGGGAGCGAGCGATAGAAACAGAGGAAAGAGAGAGACATCAGCCCCCCAGATCTGCTTAACCAAATCGCCGCCCCTTGCAGGGAGGGAGAGAGGGAGCGGGGGGGGGGGGGGGGAACCAGACCAAAAAGACAAAATAAAAGACAGAGAAAGGAAAAAAAAATCCAGCGGGGGAGCAAAAAGCCGCCCCCAGGCGCACCCTTTCTCAGCGGGGAAGGGGATGCGGGTGTGTGCGTGTGTAGTGTGAGTGTGCGAGCACCGGCTCCGGCCCCATCAGGAGAAGGGGGTGTTTTCCCTCCGCCTTCCCTTCGCCCTCCCCCGGCCGGGCGCGGGGCGGCGCGGGGGGAGCGGGGAGCGGAGCGGGGCGGGCGGCGCAGCCCCGCAGCCCGCCGGAGCTCCGGCACCCGCTCCGGAGCCCAGGGAGAGCAGGGATAAAGGGAAGCTTCCTCGCCGCCGCCAAGCAGCCCTTTTCTCCTGGCGGGGCTTTGCTCTTTTTCTTTTCTTTTTTTTTTTTTTTTTTTTTTTTTTTTTTTTTTTTTTTTTTTCCCCTTCGTTTTTCTTTTTTTTTCTTTTTTTTTTTTTTTTTTTCCTTCTTCTTCTTCTTCTTCTTCTTCTTCTTTTTTTTAAAAATATTTTTGAAACTCCTCGCCGGGAAAAGCAAAACCGAAAACGCTTCCCAGCAACCTCGCCCCCCTGCAAAAGGCTCCCAACCAACTAACAACAACAAGCAGAGAGCAAAAGAGAACCCCCCTCCAAAAAAAGAAAAAAAAAAAGAAAAAGAAAAAAATTAAAAGAAGAAAAAGAAAAGAAAAAGCGAGAGAGCTGGAGACCAGCTCCATCGATTTCAAATCCAGGATTTTATCCAGTGCATTGAGGGGCTTTCTTTTTTTTTTTTTCGGTCTCTCTTTTTTTTTCCCTTCTTACCCCCTCCTCCTTTCTTTAACCCCCCGCCTCCCTATCCCCCCCTCCTCCTCCTACTCACCCCCCTTTTTTCCTTTTCATTTTATTTTGGATCCTGCTAAAATTAGCCGGGACTGCTCTGGGTGTTGCGTGTTAATTTGATTTACTCCGGGATTCCGGCTTTCCAAGACGCCATTTTCCCCCCTTTCTCGCTCTATCTCGCTCTATTTATCCCTCTCCTATCTGTCTTTCATCTCTCGAGCTATCTCTCCGTCTGTCTGTCCGTCCATCTCGCTCTCCCCGGTGCCTTCCTCCTCCCCCCGCCCTCCTCCCTCTGCGCTCTGCGTGCGCTGCGCGGCCGGGCGCTCCCCTCATCCCCATCTGACAGATGAACACCGCCATGGGTTTGCCGCAACACAAGCAAAAGCACCTTTGGGGGCTGTGGCGAGGGATTGAAACCGGGATCTAAAAGAGAAGAGACAAGAAGGGGGGAAATCCGAAGAGGAGGAGGAGGAGGAGGAGGAAGGAAGAAAGAAGAAGAAGAAGAGGAAGCTACTAAGAAGCCCCCGCTGCCGTTTTGGGGATATGGGTTAGTAAATGCGGGGAAAAAAAAAAAAAAAAAAAAAAAAAAAAAGAAAAAAAAAAAAAAAAGGGAACAAAAATTCTGAGGCATCGAGGAAAGGTTTGCCTTGATGATCGGGATTGCAGGAGGATCGTACGCCTCTCTCCTTTTCCTTCCCCCCCTTCTTTTTTTTTTTTTATTTTTTTTTATTTTAAAATCTTTTTTATTTTTTCCCCCTTCTGCATGTAAAAGTTAATGTAGTCCCTTTTTAATTTTTTTTTTCCCCTCACTGTTGTGACTTTGCAATGGCGCGGAAAAGGGCTTTATTTATTTTTTAGGAGGGGGGAATATTTCTCCTCCATGCATTGCATGCGAATCCTCCTCCCCATCCCCTCCGACCCCTTCCCTCCCCATGCTTTGTGCCTGTTTAGGGGCATGTGTGAGTGTCTGTGTGTGGTTCTCGTGGGGTGGGGGGGTACTGGTGGTGTGTGTAAGACCGTGCTACTGGGAAGGGGTAGGAATTTTTTTTTTTTTAGGAGTTTGAATAATGTATTTATTTCCCCCCCCCTCCCACTCCCCGCCTTATACCCCCTCTCCTGGCCCCCGCTTTGGTAGCCTATATGTGTTTATATGTGTAGGTGGCAGCTATGTGTGTGCCTGTAGAAATTTTTTTTTTTTTTTTTGGGGGGGGGGGGGGGGGACACGACCCCCCCCGCTTCGTAAATTGCAGGTTAAGTGGAGCTAGAGAGCAGCCCTGTAACCTTATGGGGATTTGTGTGTGTGTGAGTGTGAGTGTGAGCCTGTGTGTGCGCGGGGCTCCGCGGGTGAACCGGGGAGCGCCGCTGCCCCGGGGTGGCCCCGCCGTGTTTTGACATTGAAAAGGACACGCAGCCCCGAAAAGCTGCGATTTTGGGGGAACAACGGAGTGGGAGGACGGGGGGAGGTGGGGGGAGGATGGTGGTGTGGGGGTAGTAATTAGCAAAGCGGGACACCCCCTCCGTCACCACCCCCACCGCGCTCTGTGGCTGGATAATGGTTCTTAAATAAGCCGGTGATTGCCGCCCCCGGGACCTTGGTGGCCCCTTGTGCCCCCACAAGGGGTGGAAGCGGAGTTGAGCTATGGGCAGGCTGAATGCCGCCGATATCAGCGGGCTGGGGGCTGGTTTTGGGGGAAAAGGGGTAACACACAGCCCGCAGCCGCGGGCGGCTATTGTCAACCCCAGCCCCGGCGCAAGGCTCCTGCCCAGCGCCGGGCACTCGCACTCACACTCACACTCGCACTCACACCCCTTCCTCGCCGGGCTCCTCCTGAGGGTCCCCCGCACCCCTTTGCTGCCCCGGGTGTGAGTGTCGGTGTGAGTGAGTGTGCGTGTCAGCCTGAGCGTGTCCGTGTGTTTGCATCCCAACATCCCACCGCCCCACCGGGCACGGCGCTCCCCGCGCTGCCCCTGCCTCTGCTGTATTTATGTCTCCAAAAGGCAGTTGAGAGAAGGATTTCCGATTCGTTTCCGCTTCAAATAAACGGCCCCGATAATCCCGGGCCTGACGCCTGATGCTCAAAGGGCACTTGGCCGCCGGGATCCCAACCCGGGGAGGCGGCGGGGAGACAGGGCACACCCGACCCGGGCACCCTCGGTGGGCAGGTTCCCCTGGCCTCGGGAGGGGTGGTGAGAGGGGCTTCGTGCCTGGGGGATGCGCACGGGGGATGCGAGGGGAGTACCCACCCATTCCGGTACCGTGGGGTGGCGGTGTCCCCGCGGCTGCCGCGAGCAGGGCTAACCCAGCCAGGCTCTGGGAGGAGTGGGAGGATGAAGGGAGGAGGGCAGGGGAGCCTGGAAGGCTGTTCCCCCGGTATGCAGAGGTGTTTCATTAACCACCGGCCCGCTCTGGGGTGGGGGGGACCCTCCGTGTGTCCTATACCCGTGTGTCACACGGGGAAGGATGCAGAGGAGCAGGGAGAGGAGAGTGCAGAGCTGGTCAGTGCTCCGCTGCCAGGGAGAGCATCCGAGCCTCCTGGTAAGGATGGAATTGCTCCAGGAGGAAAGGGCTGCTGGCAAATCCAGTCCTGTGTGGAATATTATGGGCCCAAATGGGAACGATTACTGATTTGAAAGCCCCTGCCTGCAGGATTCACTTGGTACAGGCTACAGAAATGGTATTATCAGGCGTCTAGAGACAGGTAGTGACAGCATGAACCTGAGGAAACAAGTGGACCCTTTATTGTGGACAGCAAAAATATATTCCCATCAGGGAATCACAGAATCATATAATGTTTTGGTAGGAAGAGATGTTAAAGCTCATCTCATTCCAGCCCCATTTTCCCTCCAGGCAGGGACACTTTCCTCTAGACCAGGTTGTTCCAAGCACCATCCAGCCTGGTCTTGAACACTTCCAGGGACTGGACACGTTCATGAGAAAATGTGCAAGTGTCTGTTTCATGCACAGCTTTCTGCACTTCCCTCAGCCTGTGCTGAGATTACACCCCTCATCATAAACCCCTTCCACTCTAAGAAGAAACTTTTTTTAATCTCCATTTGTTTTTTAGCTGAAAGGAGAAAAAAAAAAAAAGTCCACACAATGGACTTGTACTTTAATCTGTGCTCTCAGCTCAGAAGGGTTATGTAAAAATAGGGAAAAAAACAAAAGCAGAAACACTCAGTGAATGGAGACTTCTCTTCCATCTCTTATTGGCTTCAACTTTTTTTTTTTTTTTAAACTTCTCAGACTCAAAGTTTTAATTGAAACCAGAAGTCTATTGAGAAGTAACTGAGCCAAGAAAACCTCTGTTTTCTCTGCAACTAGGGATGGGGAATAAATAATTTTTAGCTGATGTTATTTCAAGTCGTTTGAGCTTTTTGATTCCTGCCAAAAAGCCCAGCATAGATTATTAACACATTATCATTTTAGGAGGACGCACTTTTTGAAATGCTATAAAATGGTGTGTTAGGTTTGTGCAGAGCCATAAACTATGCTGGTTGTTGGCAAACAAAAAAACAGTGGCCATGATTTATTATTAATAATGATCATAACTGAGCTATTTAGCTTGATTTGATATATACTGGTTTCTCTACTGAGGTTGCTCTCTATTTTTTTCAGTAATGTAGTTTGATTAAGTTGGGAACTGTTCTTGTTTAACAACTGCTATTGCCATGTGCTTAATTAACTCAAAGAATTAAATGTTCAAAAAGGTCCAAACATAATTTTTTTTACTTCAGATGATACTTAATCTCCTCTTCTGCTCTTTTTTGACCCATCCTTTGAGCTCCTTTTCCTCACCACACACATCTCTTAGGTGCAAGTGCCAATTTACCAACAGGACTCTTGTTTTCCATTACCAGATTTGCCTAATCCCAGTTTCAGTGACTTTTTTTTCCCTCTCAGTAGGGCTCAATTGCTCACACATAATCTTTCCCTTCTGTTTTCTTTCCCCTTTGGACAACACCCTCCAGGACTGAAAAACTCTTGCCTTGTGCCCTGAGACTTGCAATTACACAGCAATTTTGACTCTTGACCTAACTAGTAGCAAGAAAGGCTATTGTCTAATGAACCACGTAAAAACAGTTCTGGGATCCAACAGATTGCTATGATGGGAATGAAAGATGTCCCAGTGAACTGATGACTGATTTGTTTAACCATATGCCTAGGCTTTTTTCCTGGTGCCCCGTTAACTACCCATCTCTGGAGTATCTGTGATCTGTGGGTCTGCAATGATGTCGAAAGGCAGAATTAATAACTGCCCAAATGCCTCCCATGAAGCATGGAGGGACAGATTATAAGCTGTGTTCAGAAAGTGCAGCACCATTTTTGCCTACCATAGCATGTAGGCATGAAGGGTTTTAGATTTGTGAGTGCTGTGTTTAAGTATGCTTCTGGTGATGAGACGAGGGCAGTAAATTTGTGTGCAAAAAATCATAGAATCATAGAGAGATTTGTGTTGGAAGGGCCTTTAAACATCACCTCATCCCATTCCCTGCCATGGGCAGGGACACCTTACACTGTCCCAGGTTGTTCCAAGCCCTGTCCAACCTGGCCCTGAATTCCCACAGGGATGGGGCAGCCACAGCTGCTCTGGACGAGCTGTACCAGGGCCTCCCCACCCTCACAGGGAGGAATGTTTTTCTAATACAGGTGACCTATAAAATAGTAAGTAGTCAGAGGATATCCATGGTAAGGTCTAGCCTCATTGCTGGGAAGCCCAGGCAACCTTAGGGCAGCATAAATCCAAAGTTTAGAGATAGATCAAAGTAAGGAAGGTGAGATTCTGTGGGAGAAACTTAGTGGAGAAGGTTCCCAATGTTTTGCTGCAGGGCTTGTGGTTTCTACTGGGACTGGTTTTGCTGCTATTGTAGGTTCTGTTCTCATTATCTTCCCTTTTTCCAGCTTGATAGGAAAGAGTTTTCTTTCCCGTTATTCTTGCTGAGGAAATAAAATGACTTACGCTTTTAGGAAATTGTCACCTTGATTAAAGATGGACTTCAAAATCCCTCAGTTCAGTGTTTGAGCCTGGGGGAACTGTCAGATCTGAAAGCGATTTGCAAACATTTGATATTGGGCTCTTTTCCCTTCTGATACAGACATGAAATCAGTTTGCAAGTGTGTGGTTAGAAACACTTGGAGATTGTTTCTTTAGCCTCTCAATGAGAAGGCTTCACCTGATGTGCCTTCAAAAGTTCATTTCATTTTTGGACCTGTTTAGAGGTCTGCTGGTTGCTGGGATCAAACACAGCTCTGACACAGGCACCTGGATTCTAAATTCACATTTGCCTAAAGAGTACAAAGTTAAGGGAATATGCAGTTGGGGGAATAAGGGAAGGCAAAATAATTTCTTAAATTGAATAAAAGCAGTCAGAGAATAATACAGATTATCTTTCAGGGCTGAGGAAATGAGTGAAGGAAGTAGCTAATTTTTATTTATCAGCTCTTGAGAAAGAGCAGAGTTAGGAGCTATTTTGCCCTTTTGGAACTGGATTTACTTTGGAGGACAGATTGTCCAAATGCAATGATGAGTTTTTCAGTAAGGTTTGGAATGACTGGGTATGAAAAGAAATCTTCTGACGTTATTTCATTTATGTCTCTCCAAAAGACCAAGTAGAAAGTTTGAAGAAGAGCATGTGACCAAAGAGGAAAGGTGGCCAGAGGAATACTCAGGGAATACAGCCCCTGATGCTGCTCACACATCCCTGGGTCAGGTTTACTCTTGCTCATGAGTAGGCACTCTGGTGGGGCTTGTGTATTTGTCCATCCAGCATAGGGGTTGTTCAGGGAATACAGGAGTTGTGCAGGTGGTGAGGATGAGCCTGAGTTACCTTTCCTGTGTAGAGTCTGATGCATCCCTTTGAAAGCAAGCACAGTATGTGGAAAAGCCATGCAAGAGGAGGCCAATTTCCATGGAAATGTGGGGTCATAGGGTGGCAACAAGGCTCTGACCTGCCCTGGTGAGCACCAGAGCATGAGGTGGCCCAAGACATGGCTCTGCAATATATAGGAAGGAGCTGTGATTGTGGCTAAATACTGTCGTGGTGTGATTTACTCATCTTCTCAGTGTCTCTGAAAGAGTGAATTCCTGATTCTACAAGGGCTGCTGTGCAGTCCTGGGCAGACAAGGGCTCTGTGAGGATGGCAGCAATGGGAGCAAAGTTTCCTCTGCTGTAGTACAGTATAACTTGTAACAGTGCTTGGGAAATCTTTTCAGAAGAATGTGTGGTAGGCAAGCATGGGGTAACCCAGGACTCACTCAAATACCTCAAAATTAGAGATGGGTTAAAGATCGGAAGCCTGAGGTTTTAAGTTACTTTGAAATTTTTGTTAACCTTAACCTTTAAGACTGAGATATATATGTACACAATGAATCACTCCCTTTCTGTCCTGGCATTTTAGCAGATGGATAAGCCAGTTTTAAGATGGAAGGGGGAAAATGATGATACTCATACCAGAGGTCAAGCTGCAAGGCGTTACAGGCATGTCTTCCCTCCATATGAATGCACATATCCTGGATGTCCTACTGATTTGATTTCTAAGATTTGGACACTGGCCTAACTTCCCTCTGTGTTTCCAGACCCAGTGTATTCTGGAATGATGCTGTGATCCATGCCCACCTCCCCCCAAGACTTGCTAAATACTTGGCTTTGGATATTGCAGTGGGGATTCCACTGAAACTCCTCTGAAATCCTATTAGTTTCCTACACAAGGAAACCCTTCCTGTAGGGTTTAGATTTGTTTTGTTTTATTTTTTTTTTAATTTTTTTTTCTTTTTTTCCCCCTCTCTCTAAAGCTTTCCTATGGAGCTCTATAGTGGGGATTCAATAGAATTCTCTATTGGAAATAATTCTCTGCTGAATTCCTCAGTTCTTTTTCAGAAGGGATCAGAGATACAAAGCTTAACTGGGGGAGTTCAGTAAGTGTTCAAACAGGACTGTACACATGCAAAGTTTCGTAGTAGGCATCTGGGCAAAGTTTTACTATACATGTTCATTGTTCCTAAGGTTGCAAATCAGTTTAAAATATTAACCCATACATTCACATCCTTGTAATTTCCATAAATCTTCAACTAATGGGCTGAAAAATTGCATGCTTTCTCTCTGTTTCACGGCAATTTTCTTGCTGAAAAGTTGAGTAAGCCTCTCCAGCTATCACTTTTGTTTTCAATTTATTCAAAAAAAGTGAGAGTGGAAAAAGGAAACACTTTCCCTTTTTAAATTATTCTAACTGCATGCTTTTAAAGAGGACAGCAGTCTATATCTTACGGATATAGGGGTTCTTGATGGCCTCTGCCAACTTTTGGTGTTTGAGTGAAAGAAAAATTGGAGGCCATAGTTTCTGGTGCCATGACAGATTAGGGTGTAGACATCCTGAAGCCAATGGTATTCTTGTAATCTGTTGGCTTAAAGAGATGGGCACATTTGCTGGGTTTGGCCCAACAAATCCTGTTGGATATGTCATAAATGGCATTTTTTCATAGGTGTTGGTTACATTAGATGAGAGCTCTGTGCCATAGGAGGTACTCACAGGAATATGAGTCCTGCTTCTCCACATCCATCACCAGCATTGAAGAGACATCTGCTTTTACACGTGATGTCTTCTACATGTGACTTTTAGGAGAGAATATTTTCTTCATCCTTAGCTCAGCAAACAGACCTCCCAAAGACCTTAAGGAAAATCTTTGAAAAAAAAAAAAAAGTAGTGTAAGTAAAAATTAAAATAACAATGAGCTGTAGCATGCTTCTAGGTAGGAACTGAGGAATTATTCAAGCCCACAGCCATCTCCAGATGGGGAGCAGCAGCACAGACACCTCAGTTCAGGGTTCTCTTGGCCCAACAGAGCCCATAGACCAAACTTTGCTTGGTTGAGAGTTAAGTGAAGGATTCATATTAAGAGACAGCAATCCATGGGTCTGATGAAGAGAGGTGGTACTCATGACTGACTTGACACTGGATTCCTCCCCAAGTGTTGATCCCATCCCAACCTTGAACATCCTCATGGACCCAGTGGTGTTAGAAATATTACAAGTGACAGAATGAGAGGAAATGGTCTCTAGTTGCTCCAGGGGAGGTTTAGATTAGATAACAGGAATAAATTGTTTCCTGGAGGGTTGGTCAGGCATTGGAACAGGCTGTCCAGGGAAGTGTTAGAATCACCATGCTTGAACTGTTCAAAAAAATGTGTGGAAGTGGCACCTGGGGACATGGCGTGGCTTTGGCAGTGCTGGGGGAATGGCTGGAGTCCATGAACTCAGAGGGCTTTTCCAACCTTCATGATTCTATGAATCTAAGGGCGTAATAATCCAAAGTGCTGGTCCTGTTCAACAGGGATTTGAGTGGTGAATCTGGGGCTCCTGACCCTCTGTGCTGCCTTGGAGGGAGCCTGATGTGTGCAAAGAGCACAGTAAAGTAATTGAGCTTGAGAGGCCTTTCAGGCTTGCGGATACTCAGCAGGCTTTTATCTCCTTCTGACTCAACTTCACACAGCACTTCTGTAACCACTTCCTCTTCAGCCTCATTAGAGGCAAAGGTGCTCCTTCTCTTTGCCCACAGCAGCTGTCAGTTATCTTGCCTTTATTCCTGGCCTCAGGTCTTTCCATCAGCATGCTCCCAACCAATGTTTTTGTGCCTCTTGACATCACTGTCCCAGCACTGTGGGCTGCTCTTTGTCCCGTGTGCATCCAGCTGCATCCACTTGTGTCCTGTGCTGCTTTTGCCTCCTGATTTTTCTTCTTCTTCTATCTATGAGGTTTTAAGGGAATTTCTTGTATTTCTGGCCCTGACACTCTCTTTCCCCAAAAGACTCGTGTACTCTGCAGGACAAAGCAGTTCTAATGCTTTCTTTTAAATACCCCAAATTATTGCTATTCTTCTTGTACGCCCTTTAGACACCTCGTTTTCTCACAGTCCCCTCTTGATGTTGGGGATGCTCAGTGTATTAGACAGCTCCAAGCAAGACACCACTGACTACTCAGCATGGAAACGCACAGTGTTTGCAGTGTCCTGAATAGACAAAACCCAACTTTTCTTACTCCCAGCATAATTTGAAGTATGAAGAATGGAGTAATATGGGACGTACTGTTTGTACAGACTCCAGACTAGGCAAGGGATACACCCTGGACTGAAGCCTTTTAGGTTCTCCTTGTGCCATCACTTATGGCTCTAAGGACTGGATGCTGAGCCAAGACGTGGTGCATTCCCTATAGATGTGTTGTTAGATTTTATTTATTTCTTCGTTTCTCCCAAAGGAAGAGGAAACTGGTCTATTTGGCACACGTGCAAGCAAAAATGAAATAATGGAGAAGAGAAGGAAAAAAAAAACGTGAAAGAAAGAGTCCTGTGGCAGCAGCAGTAAATAAAAACAAAACTCTCATTAATGATTAATACAGAGAGAGAATTTTCCACAAATTTTGTTGTGCAGAGGGAAAAGTTTGATCAGAGGGAGAAGAAGAGATTATTGCCCTGCCATGATGGTGTTAGAAGGAGGCTCCTGTGTATGATGGCAGCTGTCCAAGAGCAGAGTCAATCTAGGAAAGTTTGGTAACACAGATGATGGAATTGTACAGGGTTTTGCTTTCTGTGGCTGATCTCTGTGCCAATAACCTTTCCCTAAATACCCATAAAACTTTCCATTTGTAGCCTGGAGTAGCTGCCGCTACCTCCAGGATGGTGTGCTTGGCAAGGGCTGGCTGGGATGTAGTAAGCATTTAAGTCCCTTTCTGTGCACATTGACACTTCCTCCCAAAGAGTTTTACGGCTGTTGTTAATGGAATAAGTTTTATCCTTGCAGTGGCACACACTCTGCTGCATCCAGCTCAGGGTGGTCTCTTGGGTCATCCAAGGAGTCACCTCTGATTGTGCAGCATGCTGGCAGTGATGATGATTGGTCTGGGAGCTCAGCAACCTGGTGTTGACCTGACTTAGGCAAATCTACCTTGACTTTTTGTGTTGTAATGAGCTGAGGAATAGTTGTCGTTTCTTTCTGCTTTTTGGTGTCCTGGAGGCCTGATGTTCACAAGGAAAATGGGCAAAAAACACATGCCAGCTCTTGATGTCATTAGGGTCTAATGCTACACCTTGATTTCATACAGAAGTTGTAAATACCTGGAAATGTTCCAGGCCAGGCTGGACTTGGGGTTGGAGCAACCTGGTGTAGTGGAAAATGTCCCTGCCCGTGGCAGGGGGTTGGAACAAGATGGTTGTTAAGGTCTCTTCCAACACACACCAATTTTTTGTTGCCTACCTCAGAGGGAACAAGTGGGAGGAGTTTGATCATTTTAGAGACCATTTGACCATTTTAGAGATTTCTCTGTGAGAAGGTGTTCACAGATCTGATGACTGCACTCCTTTTCCCAACACTCTGACAGAGCTTTGGGTTATGAGTGAGTAGATTTACAAAACCTTTGTAGAGTTCTCAGGCAGGAGATTGTAAAAGTCCTTGGGCAGCAGGATGGGCACCTCTCCTGCTCTGCAGATGGGTGCTTTGCTACACTGGTGGTTGCCACAGATGTACCTTGGGCAATATTGCTTTTATTGTCCTTGTGATTTATGGCCATGTCACTTGTTTAATCATTCAGTTGGCCCTCCTGCCAGCCATGTATGATAGTTAGTTACTTATATAGAAAGGTGACTATCTGATCTAATTATAAAGTCTCAAACCTAATTATGGAGTCAGATATGATTCCATAATCTACTCTAAATGTGTCTATGTTGAGAAGACAGATACATGTGTGTGTAATGTGCACACTTACAAGCCTCTGTAATTACCGATGTGCTTGGATTTTCAATTATTTCTGCCTCTTTGTCTTGGGCAGGATGCTTGCAGCTTCATCTGGCTGTGACAGATATTTGGTTTACCATGTCTCTTTCCCTCCAGTGTGACTTCTCCTGGCTTCCTTTGCCAGACTTGGACACACCGAGGCACAGCCAGTGCTGCTCAGGAGGTGCAGAGAGATGGCAACTCTTGGACTCAGCACAATCTGATGGAAACAATTGAAGATTATATTTCTGGCAACTGCCATTAACTCTTGCTCCATGTTTTCATGTGGATAACCCGCATCTGGATCCTGTCCTGTTGTAGAAAGTGTTCACATAACCCATGCAAAATCATAGGCAGTGTTAGAAGGATTTGAACAAAAGCAGAGTTGGAAACAGAGGGACCATGTGAAGAAGAATCATATTTTTTCTTCTAATTCACTCTATTAATGAATTACATATCTTAGTTAGATGGACACAAGGCAGGTGACAAGGAGAGAGTGTTTCCTGTGTGATCTATAATGTGGACACAAAATAACTGCCACAGCCATTATTTGAGCTCCCTGCCAAAGCTGGGTTATTCTTTCAGAGGATCATGGCCTCAGGAAGTATGAGAGGCTGTGGTCCAAAGCTGCTACAAATCTAGCTCCAGGGCTCTGAGCTGTGGATTAAACACAGCACTGGTACATGATACTGATCCAGTATAAACTCATACTGGTTCAAATTTTCTCAAAAAAAAACCCAAAAAACAAAAAAAAACAAACCAAAACAAAAAAAATGCAGTGATTTAATTTTATCCCAGCAGACTTTGTACTGTGTCATGTTATGTCACTTGTCTGCACCATACTGGCTTTATGGCTTACAAGTTTTCCCAGCCTTTGGAACTGCCTTTAAGTCATCACGAAGAAAATTTTAAGCCTTGGATTGTGTGCTTGCCCATTCCACAGAAGTGTGATCAGATGCCTGCTCCTGATCAGCATCAAAGTCATGCTGCTGGCTATCTGGCAGTGCATAGACAGAGACCACAACTAAGCACGAAACTCCAACATCTTTTTGCAAAACAATAATGAAGGAATAGGCTGGGCCATTTTTGTACTCCAATATGGGTTAACTGGCAACAGTGCAGATTCGTCACATGCCGGGATGTTGGGTTTTTAAGACCCATGACAAATTGTGAAGTTTCACAGACACTGCTTATAAAAGCAGGTTTCTGACCAAAATTTGCCCTTGGCTGTAACATGGGCTGTCCATTGGCCTCTGGCCCAGAAGCAGCTGCATTTCCATGGTGTCATATATGACCATGGAAGCAACCTGGGATCCTTTGGAGTGAAACGTAAAATCTCATCATTAAACAGTGTTGCATAGTCTCCAGTGCTTTGTGATAAATGGTTTTAGAAGGATGGAATGTAAAGAGGGTTCTGGGATTCTTGATATATTGTAGTTAATGCAGTGTCCCACAGGAGAATGGAAGATCCAAAGGCAACGTGATAGACACAGAGTTTGAAAAGTTGTGACCTCTACTTTGCATCCCCTACAAGCCTAGACTTGTGCCTTAGTTTCCCCTCATTTGAACCTGTTCAACAGACTTTTTTTTTTTTCTTTTTCTCCCATTCATTTTGGATTCTATGAATTAAATTAAAGCAGTCTCAGGAGTTACTCAGTGGTACTAGTGTAGCAGTGATTTGGGCAGCACCTCTAAATATTGCTCCCAACTCCCTGCTGGTGTTCCTAGTGCTTGAGCAGTTCAGAAGAACAGCAGAAACACTGGGCAGCTGAGCCTGCCTTGGTTGCTGGTGTCGAAACAGTGTTTGCTTGCTCTTAATCTGGTTGCTGTCACACTCAGAATCACAAAGTCATAGAAACACTAAGGTTGGAAAAGACCTTCAAGATCATTGAATCCAAGCTTAAGGCAAAAGCTATGCCAAGTTTAGTTTCACAGAGAATCCCAAGCAGGTGGATTTCTCCTCCCTCTTATTGGCTCTCACCTCTGTTTTTGTCCTTGGCAAATTTTCACTTTAATCACTTTATAGCTATGGCATCTGAATACTCACAAGCACTAGGTTGCCTGAGGCAGAAGAAGGGAGCATATTCAGAACCCTTAGTCGGAGACATCCAGTATGACCCAAAGGGAGGTCTTGTACTTGAAGGCCTTTGCCTCCAGAAGAGTGTTTGAGGTGCCCTGAGGAGCTGATAAGAAACATGAGCACTGGTAACAAGGCTGAGCAAGCAGGCGTTTGATTATTTCTCAGTACTTATCAGAGGAAGTGTGAATCTCTCCCTAATTAAGAGCTAATGCCAACTTCTGTGAAATTTATTGTCATTCACCTGTGAATTATCCTCCTCAAATTTAACTTGACTGCAGGAAGCCTGCTAGCTGTAACACTTTCCTCCGTGAGCTTAATTTGGATGGTAAAACACCTCTGTAGCTGCTTATTGAATGGGACTTGATGCTGGTGAGCATTGAAGGCCTGGAAGGGCAGTTTGGGTCAGCACTTAGAAGTTTAGGTATACCTCATGTCCTGAGTATTTGAAATAGAAATAGAGCTCTTCCGGCAACAGGACAAGAAGGAATGGCTTTAAACCTAGAGTTGGACTAAACTGGATTTTGGGAAGAAATTCTTCCCTGTGAGGGTGGGGAGGTCCTGGCACAGGGTGCCCAGAGCAGCTGTGGCTGCCCCTGGATCCCTGGCAGTGTCCAAGGCCAGGTTGGACAGGGCTTGGAGCAACCTGGGATAGTGGAAGGTGTCCCTGCCCATGGCAGGGAGTGGCATTGGATGAGCTTTAGCATCTCTTCCAACACAAACTATTCTGTGATTCTGCTTGCAGGCGCTCTGGAGAGGGGAGGTTTCCAGTAAAGGTTACACGTTCAGAGGCCTGAAGTGAGATTTCTAATTAGTCAAAGTACAGGTAGCCTGCCCAAACTAGAAAGACGAGTATGATGTCCCTGCACCCAAGTCATTTAACTATTAACCCTGAAGGAGAGTAAGGAGATATCTAAAACAATGACCCAGTTAATTCTGGGCGCAGCATTTGAGTGCAAGGTTATTTGTTGCTACCTGTGGGTCTGGTGATATCATCTGCAGACTCTTGGCAGAACAGGAGGCCAATATTTTTAAGTTGGGTTTTAAGGTGGATTTGGTATGAATTCATCTGGATGTAATCTTATGACTTTATTTATCTGCTGCTTGTTTATGCTGAGCTGGGGGCACACGGCCGAGCAGGGACGATTATTTGGACATTAGGATCCAGCAGTTGTGTCCCACAACCAGACTTTGGGGCAGAATCCTGGCCTTTTATTCACCCTCCATAAAACACTACTAATGACTCAAAACCTGAATGACTCTTCCTGTCCCGGAGCCATGAGCTGCATTTAAGCTCCCGTTCAGGTGAGGGTCCCAAGAGGGCTGGTTCCTCATGGCAGTGGCAGCTCTCCCTTCCTTGCACCCTTGGTGTCTGTGGGCTCATCCTGCTGAGCTGCTCCAGAGCCTGCTCTTTGCAGTCAGCAGTGAGAGAGGTTAAAACCTGTGGGCGGAGGCCAGCACAGAGTGCCCATTGTACATGCGTGCATACCAGAGCGGTAACTCCCTGGAATGCTGCACCACCGAGCTTTTACCACCTTGTGTTTGTGTGGCAGCCCAGGAGAGTGTGTACATTGTGTCCCTCTCCACGTAGATTAACAATGTAAAACGGCTGATAAATAAGAGGACTTTTTTTTCTTTCTGTCTTTCTGTCTTTCTGTCTTTCTGTCTTTCTGTCTTTCTGTCTTTCTGTCTTTCTTTTCTCCTTGATTGGGCCCGTTGGAGGAGGAAGGTGTCTCTGAGTCCCATCACCTCCATAGGAACAAGGAGAGGCAAGGTTCAAAGTCAGTCAATTAGGTGGAGCAGCTCCTCGCAACTGGGTGGCTTTTGTGTACTAATTGTGTTAGTAATTAGTAGCTACCACATGGTTTGGGTTCAAAACTATGTAAGGGCATTAATTAGCCCACTCTGCAAAGGGTTTGAAGGACATAAGTGTGATCCTTGCTTCCCAGAACTGAACTGGAGAGGCTAGCTGACCACAGGATGAGTCAGGGCAGGCATGCATGAGACCTTGGATCTGTTAGTTCCTCAAGATCATCTCAAATGAGACCAGTGACACCAGCTCTGGAAAATGAGTCTCTCCATTATTACCAGGAGATATGCATCTCCAGTATAAGTGCTTTTGTGGTGTACTTCTATCTCATGTGAGTTACAGAAACCATCCCTAAGGCCAGATGGCAGCTACAAATTCTCGCTTTTTCCTTTTTTTTTTTTTTTCCTTTTTTTCCTTTCTGCTTGGGTTGTCAGCTTGTGCTATTTACGGGAAGTTTATCTGAATTTGTGTCTGCTGGGAGCTGGGTGGAGGTCCCCTGTAGATTTCATGGAGATCTAGGATATTTAGGACTTTCCACAAGCAACCATACATGCCCAGGTCAGACAAGTGACACACGGCCACACTCCAACGCAAATGTGTATCTCTAACTAATAAAAGACACTTGCTATTACTTCCTGCTGAATTCCAAGCTCCTGCAAGATACCTTTAAAAAGCAAAAAGAAGCCAGTGGTACAAGGATATGTGTTTCTTCTAGGTGAGCTGTGCTTTACAGTAGCGTACACTGGCACTGTTTTTCTGATTTGGTAATAGGTAGCAAGATAATTTTTGTTTTTTCTCTATGGCATATTGCTGCCAAGAATGACCTGGGAAATCCCTGGCTGCGCTCAGATCTTGATGGCAGTTGGTCAAGTGTAGCTGAGCTAATCTAGCAGGGAGCTACTCCTGAAAGAGCAGTCTGCACCCCCAGCACCTACTCCTGGCAGGGCCTTCCAATTTCTGTCTCCATTTGCCAGAAGTGCTACTCCTCTGACCTACTTGGGAGTTGTTTTTCCTAAAGTAGTGGAAAATGTATTTATTTCTCTCTACTGGTTTTGTAGACATACACTTTTATGGATTCTTCTGCTAATTTTGTGGCTGAAATTGCCATGAGGGGGGTGTGTGTGGTGTGGCAATCGGGGAGTTTTAGGGAGGGTGCGTGAAAGCACCTCAATACCTTTTAAAACACGCCATAAGTATTACTCTTAACAAGACGTCCTTGGGTGGTACAACTTTTGCCTCAACTGAACATTCATGGCTTCTCCCTTTACCTTTAACTGAGGCTCTGTAAGGTACCAAGCAGAAGTGTTTCCAACTCTAAGGGTTCCATCTCTGATGTTCTAAAGAAAGATAAAATTTGCAAAGCTGAGAGCACAGTCTCTGCATCATCCAACCCAAGGGTTTTCCACAGAACAGTCAGGGCATAAGGAACTCTGGAGAACCTTGAGTTTAGCTTTCCTCCATGCACCTCAATGCCTGGGACACTGATATGTCCTGAAAGAAGCCCAGGTGGATCCTCCTGCAATTCCAGTATCCCACAGAGCATCTTGGCCTGCAGTTGGTCTCTAATGAATTATTCATCCAAAGTAGGATTCCCTTCAGAATAGCTGGCAACCAAGGGCATGTCTCTCTCACACCTGGGAAGTGAGGAAATAGAGAGTTTGAAACTGCTGCTGATTCAGAGGGCAGCACCATGTTTTCTGTGCTCTGATCACTGGGTTATTGTTTAACCCAAGGCAAGTGTCTGAGTTTACTTTTTTCCCCACTGGAAACCCTGTGACAGTGAGCATGTTGAGGTAATGAGGAGGTTCATGGGTGTAGAGAGCTGGCTGTCCCCTCATCCATTGCATAAGTCGGGCTGAAGACGTTTGCATTTAGACAACGGTTTGGGTGTTCTTTGGGGTTTTTTGGGTTTTTTTTTGTTTGTTTTTTTTTTGTTTGTTTGTTTTTGTTTTTTTGTTGTTGTTGTTGTTTTTTTTGTTTGTTTGGTTTTTTTGTTTGTTTGTTTTTTGTTTGTTTTTTTGGTTTTTTTTTTGTTTTTTTTTTTTTAATATATGTTCTTTGTCATCAATTTAACAATATACCTGGCCATTGTTCATTGCTTTGTGATGTCAGATCCAGCCCTCAGAAATGCTGGTGAGCCTTGATTCCCATTTTGCTTCAAGGAAAACCCTTGATGCTGCAGGGGAAGCTTGAATGTGCCCCATGCCCTGTTTCAGACATCTCCACACTCATTTGATACATGTGTGTACATGCTAACTTCTTTTT
This sequence comes from Sturnus vulgaris, assembly GCF_052056855.1. Taxonomy (NCBI): domain Eukaryota; kingdom Metazoa; phylum Chordata; class Aves; order Passeriformes; family Sturnidae; genus Sturnus; species Sturnus vulgaris. The sequence continues at coordinate 78,745,330 of NC_142283.1, forward strand.
TTTTTTTTTCTCCTTTCTTTTGACAGTGGCACATTTGGTCTCTTCTGAGCATCTTGCAGCCTCTGGGTGACCAGGACATTGAATTTGGTGGACAGTTGCCATTCACTCCCTGGGATCATATCTGCCCTTGCTTCCCTCATCCCCTCCCGTACTCCCCTTCCCTCCGACCAAACTCCAGGGAGTTGTGGTATTGCCATGGAGCCCAGAGAGACTTTGAGCAGCTCCCGGCAAAGGGGAGGTGAAGCAGACTTTCTGCCAGCTGCTGTCACCTCTACGAAGCCTTTGCCTGTCTCGGGCTGTGCAGGGGAGACGATGCTGTCTTCGTCAGGCGCGGGGAAAGGGATCCCGGTGGGCAACGAGAGGCTGGAGCCCGAGGAAGAGGACGAGCTGGGTTCTGGAAGAGACGTGGATTCTACTTCCAATGCAGACAGCGAGAAATGGGTGGCGGGAGATGGCCTGGAGGAGCAGGAGTTTTCCATCAAGGAGGCTAACTTCACGGAGGGGAGTTTAAAACTAAAGATCCAGACCACCAAGAGAGCAAAGAAGCCCCCAAAGAACTTGGAGAACTATATTTGCCCTCCCGAGATCAAAATCACCATCAAGCAGTCTGGGGAGCAGAAGCTTTCCAGATCTGGGAAAAACAGCAAAACAGCTAAAGAGGAGGACAGATCACACTCCAAAAAGAAGGTAGGTCCCATTCTTTTACATATTCCCAGTTTCTCCCAGGAGCAGAGGGAGAGGGGAGGAATGAATCTTCTCAAACAATCTGTGTCCAAGACATAGCCTTTGCAAGATTTGGCCTTGGAGTATCACAAGGCAAGCATCATCCTGCACTGCCACATATGCATCAGGAATGATCTTGAACTATCCTTCAGACGAACCAATTCAGAAGAGATCAAAAGTTCAACCAGACCTCTTCTATTTTTGTATGTAATTGAGTTTTGAGATTAATGATTACATGAGTGAGAAATGAAGGAGCCCACTTCTAAACTGCTTTGTGCCTGAGCACTAATGCTCGAGCCTTTTGGCAGTTAAAGCATTCAACTGCATTTTTAAAATAGAGGTATGTGCATGGTGAACAATTGAATTCATTCTTATATTCTGAGTGATGGGCTCCATTATTCTTGATTACAGCATTGTGTGAGTAGCACTATAGTTATGCTACAGAAAATACTTCCTTTATAAGTCTCATTTTCTTCCAGATGCATATAATTTTCTTGAGATATCCTTCTGCAGAGAAATTTTTGGTACTTTAAGTCTGGGTAAAAATTGAACTTTTTTTTTTTTTCATTTATTCAGGGATGAGAAAAGAAAGAAAATCCTTTCTTCATATGAGTTGTTTTCAGGAACACCCCTTTGATTTGCTGTTGGCTTGATTTTTCTGTAGTGTCGCCTACACTTAGTACATAAACCAAATTTAGTTCAAGTGTATTAAGCAGCACTGCTAAGGACACAAATTTTTGTATTAGTGATATTTTCTTTTCTAAGCATTAGCCAAGTATATTTGGTCAGGTCATAGTAAAAGTACTTCATCTCTGCCTCCTTAGTAACATGTGGCCTTCATGATGAGTTCAGACAGAATCTAGATTTGATAAAAGACATACAAGTGTCTCCAAAACCTGGACAAATTGATCTGGGATTTAGGCACCCACTGATCAGGGCTTGAGTTATGGCTTGGCTTTCCTGCTCATGCAGCTTTGATCCTTCTTCTCCCATACCTTATACACGTGATGGGTGCTCAAAGGGCTACGTAAAGCCTTGAAGAGGCTAATTGCTTCCTCTTTCTGGAGAAATCCTCCTCAGCAAACTGACTTAGACCAAAATTTCATGACTCAAAATCATTTTTTTAGCCATGACATTTCCCAGTGACTCAAGGCAGAGCCCAGGGAGATTAACATCACTCACTTTTGGAGTACTTTTCTTACAAGCTGAACTTGAAAACAAACCAATGGGAAAAAAAAATCAAGGGGATTTTTTTTTTGCTCATAATCTTTTAAATGTAGTGTATGGACATGAAAGAGGTAGCTCTTTTTATCACAGAAGAGGTTTGGCCCTATAACACTTTGAGAAGAGATTTTCCCACCTATTGAAAAGGATCAGCTGCCTTCTTAGCACCAAAAATGTCTAATTTCTATTTTCCTGTCCTCCTTTAATGCTTGTAGAGGTCTCTGGGGAAGCAGCAGTTTTATGAGACTATGCTCAGTGACAACATAGGTGTCACAAGCAATTCTTCCAGTGCAATGTAGAGGGGAAAAAAAGAACTGCAACCCCCTGCCTACCATGAATGGACTGCAGAGAATATGACTACACAAAATCAGAGCCTTCGTTTCTATTAGTTACCCTGTCTGATGGGCATGGAAGGTGTGTTCTTTTCTGTGTGGTCATCCAAAAGGTTGAATAAATAAAGCTAAGCAGAAGGAAGTTATGTGCAAAAAAATCCCCCAAACAAAAAACAAACAAACCCAGTGGGAACAACAGCTAAAGAAACCCCACCTTGTAGTGTGGTTATGCTTAGGGTGATGGCTTTAATTGCAGGAGGATAAGGAGTTTGAAAGAAACAGATCAAGGCTCAGACACGGCTGCATCCAGCTTGCACCTGTGCTGCGAGGTCCGAGCTGGCTGGGGCTGTGCTCACACACACCCTGTTCTCAAGCTGGGAGCACTTTGGGTCAACACTGGTCTAATCTGGCCATTAAAACAAACAAAAAAAAAAAAAAAAAAAAAAAAAAAAAAGAAAAAAAGAAAACAACCTCAGCACCCAGCAGGTGGGTGCTCTGAGCAGATGGGGAGAAGGCTGCTGCCTCGGTGCACTATTAGCATAACACCCAACGGCTGCCGTGCGGCAGCTGCTGAGCCGCAGCTGCGGCAGAGATGTCCCCAGCAGGGGTCTGGAAGACCCCAGTGCTGTGATCTCAAGGGGTGTGATGGAGACCTACAGCCTGCATCACCAGGATGGGGAATGACCTGTGTGTCCCTGCAGCCAGGGGGATTTCGCACACTGCCTGCCCTTCGGTCCGTGGGGTTCCAGGATTGGGGTGTGAGCACATTGCATCAAGGGGTGATCAAAGGCACTACAGAAAGGGAGGCTGGGAGTGAGTGGGAGAAAAGTTCCTGTGCTGGCAGAGTGATTTCTTCTATGGCCAGTGTCTATCTTGTGGTGGGTACAGAAATTTTTGGGAGGAAGATAACTAGGAGGAGACAGCAAGTTGAAACTCGCATGGAGATGTAGCTCTCTGGTCTATCTGTGTGTTTCCCTGGAAGAGCAGGGCAGGAACCCTCTGCATTTACTTGTAGAACCATTGAGAACTGCAGTAGTGGTTGGTGGGAGGGGGGGAAAAAAAGTGATTTGTCACATTTAAATGGTTTTGGCGGTTTTGAAATTTCAGCATTAGGATGTTTTGATTGCCTGTTGCTTTAATCAGCACAAACTCCAGAAAAGCAGCTCCTGGCAGCAGAAGGAGGGAACAACACATTTAAAGAACAGGACAGGCCTTCAGCTGGCATCAATTCAGTGTCCTTTATGGATTTTTGCCAGGAGAGTTGGCCCAATGTACACATTTTTCTTGCACATGGGAGCATTATTTGGGTTTACCACCTCGCCTGTGGATGCAGAGAACATACACAGACTGAGCTGCAAGTGCCATTCTTGCGCCTCTGGTGAGTGGGAGTGGTTGTCCTGCACATCATGAAGTAGCACCCAAATTTATTTTTCCCCAGAGGAAGTACAAACTCTATCAGCACTTGAAAAATCCCCTTAGCTTGTTGCATAATATTTCCAGCTACATCTCCAGCAGTCCCCAGTGCTTTGAAATACCACTTAAGCGTTCTTGCAGGAGTTTCAATACACTCAGCACAGAGAGCAAGTAATGAAAACATGGAAGCAATTTAAGTAACAGCATGTGGGTACACAAAGGACTGGTAATGCCAGCAATGTAAAAAGGGACTGTGAACTGGGGATATAGCATTTATTCAGTGGCCACTTAGGGAGGAAGAAGATATGCCTGTTCCTAAGCTTTACACTGCTCTGCTAATTAGGCAATAGGGGTTAGTGCCTAATTTCTAAAGCTGTGGTCCAGAGAGCAGCAGTGATTAGAAGGGGACTCTGTGGAGAGCCACGATGCTCGTGTGCTGAGGCCCGGGGTTTTTGCCTTTGATTCCAGCTGCTACACTATATTAAAAGACATAAACATGCATTAAATACTTTCCTCATGTTGCTTTTCCGTGTGAGCAATCGCCCCAGGGATGTTATGCGATCCTGAATGGGAGGGGAGGGAATTCAAGAGAGGATCTTGCTGGGTGCAGTTGCTGATGCCCCGGAGTGAGGAGGGAGGCAGAGGAGAGAGTACCAACTTTGGGAACCTCTGCTCTGCTGGCTTGAATGCCTGGCTGCAGCCCAACAACTTTTGGGGGTTTCTTTCAGTCCAGACCATGCCAAGTTTCACATCGGCTTCCCTTACTTGAAAAAAAAGAGTAAGGGTAGTTTCCTAACCCTTTTCCCGGGGCTGCTCAGATGTTGAATTATAGCTAGAGCTGTTTCTCTGGCTGCTTGTGTGGCAACTGGAAAATGCACAAATGTTCTGTAAGAGTTTTCTCTTGTTTCAACCCTTTGGCACCTGGGGATGGAGCGGGCTGAATCGTTGCCACTTCTAAACCCACAAATAGCTCCATTTCATTTAGTCTGATTGGAGAAGGAGGGAAGAAAAAAGCCAGAAGCCCAGAGGATGTCCTGCTGGCATGCTGGCAAGCCCTGCAGCTGCTGCTCTCTCACCTGCAGTAGGGTTGTTCGAGTCTACCACCTCAGCAACACTAAAGGTGCTTTTCCTTCAGATAAGGAAACTTGTTATCAGTCTGGAAGAATACTGAAAAGTGTGGCACCAAAGGCAATGAAGCAACCTATCAGCATTCTCTGCCTGCCATGTAGCATTTAACAAGTCCCAGATGAACAGTTATTTCTCTGGTTTTGTTTTATTTTCTTTTTTTGTCCCTTCCTTGCATTTTTTTTTCCTATTCTCTTATGTCTTTAAACACTACATTTTCCACCCCTTATTTCTTTAGGCACAGCCTGACAGAAGTTCTTTGCAGCTTTCATCATATGCATAACATCCTTCAGAGGATGTAAGCTTGCAATTTTGTAATTATTACTGCACTAGGGTTTTTTGAGAGCTCGGGATGGGTGAATGCATTTTATTGCTCTGAGATAAGCACAGCAGCAAGTCACTTGGAAGTAAAGCTTCCTTGTGTGTAGTCAGAGGAAACTCTATCTCTGGATTTTCTAGCAATGCTTTTTTTTTTTTTTTTCTTTGAGTTTCTGTAGGTGTTTGCCATTTCTCTGCAGGAAGCAGTTCTAACACTTTCCCCCTTGAAATTCAATTCACAGTCTTCCTTTTCACTGCCCCACATATGCAACTTTTTCAAAGTGATTCACCTTTCCTTGAAGATTCTCTCATTCATGTACTTTTACCATTGCTGATGCCGAATTGATTTTTACCTTTTTTTTTAATATACCTTTATTACACTTCTATATTCTTTACACATACATTTGTTTCTCTGTAGCCTATGATAGTATTTATACTTAGTATTTTACCTACTCTATTAGACAGAAAGACAAAATAAATTCCCTAGTGTCTCCAAGCCGGGGGTCCAAGGTTAGATCCTTGGGGAAGCCAAGGTTGAAACTAGCTGTCCCAGACACATTTCCATAAACAAAGTTTAGCTCCTATCTAAAAGAGGGAGAATCGAAAGGAGGTTGAAATGGGAGGGAATTACCTCACCGCTGATATCTCTAACTGGGGATTTTTGTCAGATATGATAATTTGCTAAACATATAAAAATTATGTAAGTATTAAGCTATGGGTCCATCTTTGCTGTTTTCCACCTGGCAAATTGTGGATCCTGGTAAAGGTAACCCCTTTTTATCACCTAACTGCGTCTGGCTCGTGATTTTAGGACCAGCAAAAAGGCATCATTGCACGCCTCCTTTTTTCCACAGAAGATCACAAGTCTCCCCCTCCTCTCCTCCACTTTCTTTTTATTGATGACTGCACATTGCACTTTCCCTCCAGGTTCTCATGTGCATCCGCAGCTCTTGCTGGATTACCCCTGTGCTGGACTCATCTCCCCAGTGATTTGTGTGCATGATCATCCAATTGCTCACAATGCATGCTTATCCCTCTTTGCTAGGGGCATCCCTGTGCAAGATATCATCTGAGTCAGCTCTTCCTGTTGCGATCTGGGGTTGAGTGCTTGCTCCCGAGGAAAAGAAGGCACTTGTGTGTGTTAGTCGTACCTGCTTGAAGTGGTAGGGCTTGATTTACAGCTGTTCTTTCTTCCCCTCCCTCTCCCCCTCAAAAAAAAAAAAAAAAAAAAAAAAAAGAACATCAACAGTACCTTCAGCTTGGACCTGCTTCTGTGCTGATTTAGTCCCTGCTCAGCCTCCTCCCAGGTTATGGTATAGTGGTAGAGCCCCAGAAGTGCCAACACAGTGGAGGAGTGCCTGCAAGGTGAAACTGTCTCTTGAACAGCTGAGAGATCAATGTAGAGCTGCTCTAACAGGCACGAGGCTCCTGGCATTTTTAGTCTTTCTACACAAGCACATGGGTGCAGAGCTACACAGACTCAGCTCTTTGATACTCATCCCAGGTTCCCTTCAGGCTAGTGTTTCTTTCTACTGCATTGTTGAAGGCACAAATGAAACAGCTGCAGTTTGGTGGTCTCCCACTTCAGGTATCTTAGGATCACCGCAAAAAAAAGAACAAGAATGAATGGGGTTTCTTTAGGTGGTTTTGGTTTGTTTTTTTTTTTTTTTCCTCTTTTTGGTTATGTTTTTGTGAAGAAATTAATTTCTTCACTTAAGAAACCAGTTTTTCCAGGAGCTGAGAACCACTTAGGTTCGTCTTGGTCCATGAAGGCACCTGAGGTGCTCACACTGGGAGCTGAGTCATCTTGATCCCCCACATAGCCACCTGGAGGAGCCTGGTCCCACCTGAAGGTGGTTCAAAGCCTCCCCATGGAGAGCTGGAGGGCTTGAGCCCAGCTTTTAACCCTTCCTTCTCCTCTAAAGCTTGCTGGAGAAGTGTCTGTCTTGCATCATGTCCTGGATATCTGGTTATCTTGTGACAGGAATAAGGCAGAGTGTCTTTTCCAGCTCAGTGCTCAGTCTGAGCCAGCTGGTGCCCATCTTTCAGTTCTGACTGCTCCCAAAGAATTGTGATTTTTTTTTTTTATTTTTTTTTTAATTTTTTTTATTTTTTTAAATCCAGTCAAGTGGGTGCTAAAGGAGCAAACATCTGTCTGTGTTGGGATGGGCTGAGGATATGTAAGCAGGCTTTTTCTGCTGAACACAGACAGACTGCCAAACAAGGAAGACTTGGAGTACTTGATTAGCTGCCATATGACCGGGGCTTTGGGAGGCTGTCTGTGTAGAGGACAGGTTTTGTTTTTCAGCAATCTCTCCCTCCCACAGCTGAGTTTCGATGGCCTTCTGTGACATTTCCTTGTTTACTTGTGCTGTGTCTTTCTCTTCAAACTATGACAAAATATCCACAGACTTGGTGTTAGGATTGAGGAGGTGCTGTGAGGAAGCAACTGGGATAAGTGCAGGAAGCTGGGGATCCAGGTGGAGGTCCTTAGCCCCAGTCACCAAAATGCAGGAAGAGAGGGTGCAAACCCTTGGCCAAGTTGCTGCACATGTGTTGTTTCGAAAGCACTGTGGCCTCCAGGCTAACAGAGATGGAGATGTGATGTGCTGGCACCTACACCCAGGGCTGCAAACTGGTTGTGTTTTCATTTGCAGAGGTTTTGAGCTGTCAGTCCTTCATGTACATGATTGTGTTCTTCCAGCATCATCTTTTGCCTGCAGTGCTTCCTTTCCTCCCCTTCCAGGCATGCCTAACCACAGATACCTTCTGATTTACCTGCAGACTTTTCATCTTGACTTCCTTTTCCACACAAATACACACACACATAACACACACAGCTAGCCCCCTTAGATCAGGTCATGCTTCATTCCCAGATAGGCTTCTTGCTGCCCCATTCTCCTGCCCAGCCAGTGAGCTGTGCCCATCTTAGCTCATTTGAATGGAAAGAGTGTCTTTACCTGGTGCCCTCAGCTTGTCTTTTCTTTTGCTTTTTCTATGAACAGAGACTTGTGAAGGTTAGTTTCTGATCACTTTCCTCCTATGTGACTCCTCTGGTGTCTAGTAATGAATGAACTTTTCAGCCAAATCCTTTTTGACATCCTCTCAGAGCTCTCTTTCTTCTGGCCAGAGAATAATTTGTAACAGAGAATAATTTCTTAATATGTTAGAATATTGTATCCCTAAGACTATGATTTTGCATCACATTTGATCAAAACTGGACAAAACATTGAGGAGAGAGGATTGTAGAGGCAGGCAAGGACTTCGTGTGTGCATTCACACACACACACAGTGTGACCAAGTTAGCCTTGTTTCCTTAGGAAACTGGTCTAAAAATATCCAGCATAAACATGAATTGTTTTGATTTTTAATGCTGAGACATTTCTAACTCTTGGACCTTAAAATGCTTCCATTTCAGATCTGACCCTCCAGGATGAGTCCAGTTAGCTGTGTTTTAATAAGAGCGTTATTTTCCATTTCTTGCCATGACTTCTAACTTGAGTTAGGCCAGTGGCTGTTGGCTTCTTCATTTCAGGACATAAAGTGCTATTTTTACATGGTGGCTATATGTAAACTCTGAGCTGCAGGTGGTTGCTGTGAGGAAAGGAATTCTCAAGCCATGGTGCATGTACCAGTAGTATGACACTGCTTCAATGTAGGATGGACAGCAAATTCTACTTCTCCAGACTGGACAGAATAGTCCAAACATCTTGTTGTTATTTTTTTTTTTTTTTTTTCTTGGAGCCGTGGGCTAGCAGTGAAAAGAACAGCATGAGGGCTAAGGCGTCTTACTACAGGTTGCAAATGGGATTATATTCCTGAGATCTGGCTTGGTCTGTGGCTAAAACAGGTTAGCTGAAGATGAGGACATGGTCATTCAAGATAGATAGTCAACCACAGTTTTCAGAACCAAATGGGGTTTTAAGGTGCTGTCCCATGTCTGCTGTTGGCAGGTCCTGCTCAGAGGAAGGCATCAGGAGAGCCTGTCTCCCTGCAAGAATTTCACAAGTTCTGCATAGAGGAGGATAAATGGAACCATCCTGTCTCTTAGTACAGAATATGAAATAGAGCAATGAGATTAAGTGACTCACTCAAGGAACCTGTCACAGGCTGGGTTAACGCTCAAACTTTTTTTCACTGAGCTGTGGTTGCTTAACCATGACACAGTTGAGTCTCCCAGGGTTGGCCTAGTCTCCAAGCACTGAGTGCAGAGCCCTTCTGGAAACCAGTCCTCTTCTAGCTGTCATTTAAACAGACCAATTTGTTTCAAAATGGTTAACTCTCTGCAGCTTCACTGCTCACTCAAAAATAAAACTTATCTCGGGGAAGAGCTAGGGCTGGATGCAGAAATAAGGGGGTGGGGTTTTGGGGCCAGCATGTAATTGGTTGACCTAGATGCCCTTAATAATCCCTTCTGGTCTGTAAACCCTAAAATGTGGTAAGAGTTGAATGAGGAATGTCTACTGGAAGACTCATTATCTTCTCATCAGTTTCTCATGGCTCTGTCTCACTGGGTGGCAAGGTTTGCAGAGAGAGATGGTATCTTTTTATTGACATTGGGTGTTACAAAAACTCTACCACTATAAACTTGGGTGGTTCATTGAGGAATTTCAGCACTTTGCAGCATCCTAGCTTCATGTGAGCTGGTCTCCCTCCACATGGCTGAAAGATGAGAATCAGCCCTGAGGGGATTTGTGGGTAATTCTGACTTGCCCAATGCTCTCGCTTTCAGAAGGAATGTGGTGGCACAAGCAAATGAGCCAGAGGACATGGCCCCCCTCTTTCCATGCTGAGGACTCTGACAAGGAGAGGGCCAAGCACTGGACTTCCATGAGTCACCAGGATCACACCCTTGCCTCATCGCAGGGCTAGTCACTGCCTCCCCAGCTGGTGCTTCTGTGAGAAGGCACTTCTGTAACCTGGTTGGCAAACATTTCCCAGGAAGATGTGTAGGAAACAGTTTCCTCATACCTCCGAGGTAGAGCTTACACTGGGGTTACTAAATAAACTTTTATCAGTAGTCTCCCCTGCTCCTCAGTAGAACAGCCTGGGTAGTTTCACTAAAATTTTACCCGCTGTATTCCCAGGTGGATAATTTGATGAAAGGTCACCCTAAGATTACGAAAAGTAGACCTGAGGTGGACTTTTTTTTTTTTCTTTTTTTTTTTTCTGCTGGGGAGCAGCAGCACTAACAGGGTCTTAATCAGCCCTCATTTCTGCCTCCCACTAAAGTCTGTTCAGCTGCAGGGACAGTCCCTACATTAGTCACCTGTCTAATCTACATTAACAGGGAGCTTGGAGGCACTTCTTTATTGCACTGGGAACTGATGCTGTTGGATTGACAAGGTATTCTGGTTCTTATATCCCATGTTGTGTGCAGGTTAGATGGGGATAATTAATTTGTCCTGTCCATTTTCTGACATTGCGTCCACAAGCACACAGCTGGTGAAGTTCCCAAAGACAGCCTCTTACTTTCCATAGGATACTTTTCTTCAATAATTTATGTAATCAGCAGGACAAATACCCTCCAGCCTTTTCTCTCTCTGGTCTTAATTCCATTGCACCACTTGTAATTATATTTTTGATTTGAAGTGTTGTGGGGGGTGGAGGGTGTGGGAAAGCCTATTTGCTTCTGTGACTACAGCACAGCCATCACAGGAGGAGAGGGTGATGGGGAGGGACCGATCTGTCCTTAGGTCATCATCTTTGGGTGTGGGCAGGAGCTGCTCTTAGTCACTGGGGACAGCGACTGCCAGCGTGCTCCTTGGGAATCTGTGAAGAACAGGGTGGCTCTGCAGCATGTCCTTTGCTGCTCCCCGTGCTTTGGCAGGCACCTCCAGTGCATAACCAAGCCATGCTTCATCCTCAGAGTCCTTGGGATGTGGAGCTCTGGGCTGTGATTGGGTGCACTTGAAGAGAGTGGGAATTTGGACATTCATGTTATCTAGAGAATGTTTTAAAGAAAAAGGAGGCCAGCTTGTAAAACAGAGACAGATGCTCAACCTGAGGCATTTAAGTGTGATAGAAGGGCTGACAATGATTTACCTTTGGCTTTCTGCATTTGCTGGAGTTCGTATCACTGATACATATGCAAGACTTTGGTATACTAGGACCATTGCAAATTACTCTCTAAATAAATATTTTATTATCTACATGTTCATTTGGCCACTGAATTTCACTTTGACGTGCTTAGGTGCTGGTGTTGAGGATTGTCCTGGGGTGTTGATAAGGTGGGAGATGGAAACCCTGTTTCTTTTCAGTCTATCTGACCTCACTTAATCTAATATACTCAGCACGAGCCCGTGGGGTACAGCAGCTGCGTGCTGGAGATAGAAGTCGACTCAGTCCATCTTGGCCACATGGTTTAATAGGCCTATGAAATCCCTGGGTCAAAGGCCAGCCACCGTGCCCATCTTTGTCACATCTCAGTGATGTGCATCCTGGCAGGTTTTTCTTTTTGTTCCTCCCCGGCATGGAAAGAACCATCTGCCGGGTTGGCTTTGAGAAGAATTTTGAAAAATACCAATTTCCCTTTGTTGAGTGGGGTGTGTGTGAGGGGGTGGGGGCACGCAGGACAGAAGGAGGAAGGAGAGCCTGACCTAAAACCAAGCCAGTATTTTCAGGGATTTTAGAATAGCTTGTATTGTGTTTCCTACTCCCCAAGGAAGAGTTGTCCCCTTTCTTCTTTTCTCTTTGATTCGATTCCCTGCCACTCTGCGAGCAAGTCAGAAGCTGCAGCTGCTGCTGTCAGCTGGGAAGGGAGTCCCCTTGTTTAAAAACCATGTGTTAATCCCTGGTTAGAAAAAGTAGCAATGCTTTATGCTCCCCTTATAGCCCCCTTTTCTCTCTGCATCTTGCCTGCCTGCCCACAGACTTGCCACTTGTGTGAAAACAGATGCAGGTTGACACCAAAGAGACTCAACACGGACCACAGGTAGCATGAAGGTCTGGAAAGAAGTAAGCCTAAAGCCTGGACAAAGTGACCAAATATAGTTTTGAGAGTAGGGTGGGAGTCAGAAAGGACAAGTGTTTTATGAGGTCTGGGGAAAAACTGTGGAGACCTTCAGGGTATGGAGAGCTGTTTTTGTCATAGCTGTTGGACACAGATGGGTAGAAGTGTTTGCTCAAGGGGCCTGTGCTTTGTTCCCAAGGAAAAGCCAGCAGCCCAGTGGGAGATGAATTTAAACAGTGAGGTAAGGAGAAAGGAGGATTTGGCCAGATGGAGACGGCCATGCAGGCAGTGCTGGAGAGGGTCTGATGGGTAAATAAGAGGCCCAAGGGGCTCAGAAAGTTTACCATCAGGTGTGATACCACTGCATTGATGTGTGAATGCAAAAGGTGGCCTGAGGCTGAAACAGGAGAGAAAGAAAGGGTTTTGATTTTGACCATCAAAAAACACACTCCTGTCTTTTCTAGTAGAACAAGAAAATGAATCACCACAAAGGCAGGAAAAAAAGACTTAGATGATGGATGGTACTTACAGAAAATTGAAGGCAGTGCCCTGTAACTGTTATAGATCATAGAATGATTTGGGTTGGAAACCCTTGCCATGGGTGGAGACAACTTTAGGCTGTGTCATCTCTGAGTGCTACAACAGAATACAGGTTTTCAGGTCTTTCCGGAGATTTTGAAGCAGAAAACTGAGGCAGAGGTGTCTCACCTGGGGCCACTGGAGAAGGCATCCCACCACCCACAGCCCCAACTGCCCCAGGGACCCTGCTCCCACCCCATGGCCTGGCTGGATGGGTCATTCCCCCACCATGCCCTAGATCTCCTCGTCCACAGGCTGCAAGGAACAGCAGGGCTCCCTGCAGGCTTTTCCTGCCACCCTTTTTTGCCCAGATGTGCCGGCGCGGGCAGCCCGGCGATGCCCACCCACCATGGGCGGCAGGTGGGCCCAAGCTCCGGCACCCGGGCAAAGCAGCCCTGACCTCTGCTCCCCGGTTTGGGAGACAGGAAGGAATCAGCGGCCACGGCCTGCACCCCACATTGCTGCCGTGCCTGCCTTCCCCGGCTGGCCCCTCGTTAATAAAGAGGTGTAATTGGGAGCCCTCCCTCCGTCCCGTCTGGTGTGAGGCCATTTGTGCGCCGGAGGAGGAGGGGCAGGCCCCGCGCTGAGGGGGGAGCTGGCAGCGGGCGAGAGACAGACGCAGGGAAATCTCCTTTGTTTGTTCAAGTAATTTAGGCCTCAGATGTTTTGCTTTTTTTTTTTTTTTTTTTTTTTTTTTTTTTTTTTTTTTTTTCTTTGAGAGCGAAGCAAAGGAGAGGTTTGGTCGGCGCTGGCAAAGGTGCGCTCCCGGTGCGTAAAAAAATACCCCGAGAGCAGAGGGAGCAAAGTGCACCAAAGGAGTGTGGATTTAAGCGTTTGCTCCTTGAGTTTGCCAGGAGAGATGCGAATCTTGGAAGAAGCCCAACAAATAACAAATAAAACCAAACAAACAAAAAACTAACCGAGGGGAAAAAAAAAAAAAAAAAAAAAAAAGAAAAAGCAGGAAAGAAGTTTAGTCTGCTTAGCTGGGCTGAGAGCAAGCATAGCAGAGTTGCTGGGTTTTGCAGCCAATGAATTTTGTTTTATATGTGCTAGTACATTTCTTTTGGAGTCAAGATTTTCTACTTCATGTGTGCTAACATACTGCCTTTGGTGTTAACATTGCAGCTCTCCTATGCCTTCCCATTCCCCATCAACCCCATTAGACAACTTTTTTTTTTTTTAAATGAGAATAGAAAATCAAGCAAAACAAATGACAAACATTCTTCTGTTCATTTTAGGTTGAAGTAAAACTCACATTTAAGCCTCATTGAAAGGCCTAAACTAAGTTGAAAATGTCTGTGCTGTGAAGGGTGGGCTTTACTATTCAAACCCTTGTGTTTCAACTGTGTGAAAGTTGCAGAAAAATGCACGTGGGATATGCAGAATTTTTTTATTTTTTTTTTTAAGTAAGAGAATAGAGTAGTGGTGTGAAAGAAAGAATTAGTTATGGCAAATCTTATTAGTGTCCATTGTAAGCAGAGAAGCGGAGACATATGGGACCACTTGCAAAATTATTTCTTGTTTATTCAGCTTCGTAACCGAAGCAAATTTTTTTGCATAGTGTCATTTATTTGGCAGCTGGAGGGGTGTGGAAGGTGTGTTTCTATGAAGCAAAAAGGGGGAAAAAGAGAACACAGTGTTGGTATTCCATTAAAACTGATGCTCAGTGCTTTGTTTGTCAGGTTTTGGCAAGGCTTTTTGCTTTGAAAGCCATTCAGAAAGGATCGAAGCAGATGGCAGGGAGATCCTGTTTGTGTTATTTTTGGACATTCCCATTGAAAGTCTCAGATTGTTGTCCTTTTTCCCCCTTCCCCCACTCGTGCATGTTTTTCTTTCTTCCTTCCTTTCCCCTTTCCTTCTTGAGAACATTTTTATTTTTTTAAAGCATATATTATTAATCATACAACATCACCTAAAACCTGAGTGTGTTTCTGGTGAACCAAGCTGTGGCTAGTTTATATTTTTGTCTGTCTGGAAGCAGACAAAGCAGTGGGGGGACTGTCTCCTGAAGCAGTACAAGCAGAGTTAGGAGGGTGAGCTGTGAAGCCAGACTATCATTTTGTGGGGTTCAGCTCAACTGCAGCATATTTCCCTGACCAGCAGCTGTATTAAGCCAAGCCAGCAAGTTTAGATTGAAGGTCTTTGATAAAACAACTTCAGTGACCCCCATCCTTTCTAAGCCCTTCTGGAGGAAAGAGCCAGCTGTAGATAGACTGGAAAACTGAACTAGCCCCTGCCTCTTTGTGGTGGTCTTCCCATGTCACTGGTCAGATTCGTTGGTCACAGGCAGCCTGGAAAGCTTTTGTTCTGCCATCATCAGTGCCCAGATTGTGGTAGGAAGAGGTAACTTCATTGCCTCACACTGCTGGTATAAACAGCTTCCCTGAGCAGTAATTTAGTTTCGAATAACACCGCTGGAAATGTCTGCAGTGCTTTTCATGTGGAAGTCTTCACAGAAGCCCTTCACAACCTTTGTGCAGGCAATCCAGCAAAGCTGAGCCTGGTCCAATCAGTTAAAGCACTTGGCTAGCCCAGGTCTATCAGCGAGGATGTGCACACACAAGGAGGATGGGAGGTCTTGGCTGCAGCTGGTATCCAAAAGTTCAGGTGATTCACCCGAAGCTCCTCCAGATGATTAAATCTCTTAAGCTAAGCTGGAAATCTCTAGGAAACAAGCATTATCATGCTCGTTCTGTCAGTGATTATTCCCAGATAGAAGCAGATATTTAAATCCTCAAATCTTTGCATCAGGTGATATTAGCAGTACTTTGGCACAGGAAAAGGGTTTACAAGGACATAAAGCTTTGGCCCGGGAAGATAAGCAAATGAACTTTACAGGTTTCACTTTTACTACTGTAACACTAAAAGACAGTTCAGTGCAGGTTACGTTTAAGTTCAAGGTGATGATTCATCTTGGTTTTTAGATTGATTGAACCTGTATACCCACATCTTCAGTCTTTTTTTTTTTTTTTTCTTTTTTTTGTAACTAGTGCACTGAGGGAACCCACTTCAGAAACTCTCATTTTGTTCTTAATTGAATGAATGCTCAGAAGTCTTTCATGTGCATTGCAGCACCTGAGTTTCAGTGCTGTAGTTGTAAGGTAGTAGTGGGTGACCCATTGTGTGTGATGTCTCTTCAGGTGCATTTTGCTGGCTGCCGTAAGCTCTGGAGAGTAAAAAATAAAACAGACCAAACCAATCTTCACCTTCCTCTCACTGTTATCTCTTGCTAGACAATGAACATCCCCTTTGGCAAGATTTTTCCTCTACAGTGCTGACTTTTATGCCTGACTTACTAAAGTTTGGCAACTCCTTCTTGTTACCTACTGGATGAGCCTTCTGCTCAGAGGACCTTCCTCTGCTCCTGGGGTGGCACGGCTGCTCTGCCCAGTGAGGATTTCCCTTCAGGAGCTTCCAGGGATAAGGGCTTTCCTGGCACGTTGAGAAAGGAGCCAAGCAACAGTCTCAGCCTAGACAAAAGGCAAACTCGACCTACTATTTATGTAGTTACTTAAACATGATTTAACCTAAATAATGCACACTGTGACTTGGCCGGGGGAGAGGGGGAAGGGGAGGAGAGGAGCTTGTTTCTAATGAGCCGGGAGACAGCACAATTAATTACATATGAAGGACAGATAACTGACAGCAAACTGTCTACAGTAGAGAGAAACAAAGTACTGATGTGAACAATTAAAGGATCCATGTGATGGAAGGGTCAGCGATTTCTCATAGAGCAGGCGGCTGGGCATGGCCCCTGGAGAGCCACAGTGGATGCTCAGCTGAGCGGGAGGCCAGGTGGGCAGTGATTTTGGGGTCCTCCACCATCAAAGCTGAGCAGGCATTTCTGAGGCTGACAGGCAGCGCTCTGGGCATTATTTCCATCACATGCGCTTTTGACAGCGGAACTGTTAGCTACTAATCTCAGCAACACGTGAGGCGGGGAGGAGAGCGGGTGAGGCAGCAGAGCAAAGGCTCCACGGGCAATTAGGTACCTGCTTCAGGATGCTGCCAGACATATGAAGGAGAGAGATGAGATGACAGAGGTTTTTCTTCTTTTTTTTTTCCTTAAAAATTTTTAATTTTCCTCATCATCACCCAGATGTGGAAGTGCAAATCTCAGTAGGTGGCAGCTGAATTCTTTGAGGAGTATGGTCAGAAATTTCTATCCTCTCTGCTCACCCTCCCTAAACTGCAATGAAGTCTGGCATAACTTATCACTCACAACACCCCTTTCATCCTCCCCTCTCTGCCGGCCCATCCTGCGGTCAGCCCCTGGCTGTAAAGGTTTGAAGGTAAAGGCCGATGGATTAGCCTAGGGAAGGGCCAAAGGTTAAATGAGCAGGGCTAGCAGCATGCAAAGGGCTACGATTGAAATATTTGCTGAATGCTGACAGGCAGCAGAATAGAGGCAGACAAGTGGCAAATTCCTGTTTTCTCCTCTAATTGAGAAAATATTTTGGGTGGTATTCAGGCAGGCTGCAGATCGAGACAGGGAAAGTCAGCCAGCCAGGGAGGGAAGGATGGGAGGACTTTAATAAAAACACTTCCCACCAAACCTTTTCCCAGAAGCTTTGCCTTTATTATTGCGGAAATCCCTGAAGCCTGAGGCTTACCTTTTGCTTTTTCCCATGCAACTGCAGAGCCAAAATGCTGCCCCTCTGAACTTGACATGTCTCACAAGCAGAATCTGACCAATTCTTGATGTTTTTGCAGTTACAGAAGTCTTTCTTTCATTGAACTGTAGAAAGGCTTGGGTTGGAGGGAACCTTCAAAATCATCTTGTTCCAAACCCCTACCATGGTCAAGGACATCTTCCACCTGACCAGGTTGCTCCAAGTCCTGTCAAACTTTTATTTGCAAGTCTAGCTTGTAGCATGGAGGTGCTACCGTGAAAAATCCAGATGTTGTGAGAATCCATCTCTCGTCTGCTGGACAGGAGATTTATGAGATTTGATAGTGTATTGATAAAACATGACAAGTACTCAACCCTTGATTTTATTTGCTTGTAACATGGATAATACTCAGCTGTGTTTCAAGCCTGTGTAATGCATGGTGCCCTTGTGCCTGGACAGGGCTATTACAGTCGTTGTGGAAGTGAAGAGAGAGAAGTTGTGTTTGTGTGGGCATCACAGGTTGGCTGCACTGATTTCTGCCTTGGGCCAGCCCTCTGGCATTCCTTGCTTGCTCTTGGATGTGGGTGGGAAGCTCTGGTGTCACTTGTGAGGAGGAAATTCCAGGCTGATGTGACCAAAAGCAGTTCGCTGGCCTTTCACACCCTGGTATCTTCCTTCAAGGGATCATTTAATTCTGCAGATACCCTCTGCCTTAAGCCTTCTGCTTTCCCCCTCCCCAAATGCTCCTTCGAAAGCTGATAATGTACTGAGAAGGTTTCAATTAACGCAATTTCCTTCTTTCTAAGAAATATGGTCTTAGTTAAGAAGTCAGGGAGTAGGGGAAGAAAGATGTAAAAAGAAACAGCTCCTCAAGCCAAAAAGCAGCATGAGGGTCAGCAAAGTTTACGTTCCCTTCTAAATGCTCTTGTCATAAAGCTGGGAGGCTGACTTATAAAATGTTTTCTGGAGCATGCCATAACTGCAGCAGAGGAGGGTTTTGGCAGGAGTGTACCCAGTTTGTGGCCAGCAAATTGTGTTGCATTTGGGCTCTTAGAATCTCATGTGCTCCTTAAAGATGCCCAAGAGGCAGTCAAGAGATTCCTAATAGTCAATATGATCTTGGTTAAAGCTTCAGCATTTATCAACAGCTCCAAAACTTTGTTGTTGAGCAAAAGCAAGGAAAGCTTGCCTAGCTTTGTGGATCAGCTTCCAGTGAAGCATGCTGAGGGCTGCCAGGGTTCCATTCTGCTGGCCTTGCACCACAGCTGCTCCTGGAAAGCAGTTGACAGAGTTGGGGCAATATTCCTGCTGCTGGAGCAAGGCAAGGGATGATTCTTTTCCTGCCTGTGGCTGTGAAGCAGCTGGTGTGCTGGTTGCTCAGCACTGCAGATTTCTGCCTTGATTCAAGAGGCCTGTGGTGGGAATAAAGCAGCACAGTCAACACCTTACAGTGTTGACTGTTGATAGGGAAACTGAGGCACTAACAGAGAGTGTGTCCAAGCAAGAGAATGGAACTTGAGAAGGGGCTGGAGCCCCAGGAGAGGCTGAGGGAGCTGGAAAGGGGCTCAGCCTGGAGAAAAGGAGGCTCAGGGGGGACCCTGTGGCTCTGCACAACTCCCTGACAGGAGGGGACAGCCGGGGGCGTCTGGCTCTGCTCCCAGGGAACAGGGACAGGAGGAGAGGGAACGGTCTCAGGCTGGGCCAGAGGACGTTTAGATTGAATATTAAATTTTTTCTTCACCAAAGGGCTCTATTACCACCCCAAGAGGGATTTAAAAGCCATGTGGACGTGGCACTCGAGGACATGGGTAAGAGGTGGCCTTGGCAGTGCTGGGGGAATGGTTGGATTCGATAATCTTGGAGGTATTTTCCAACCTAAAAGACTCCATGACTCTGCGTGTCCCTCTGCATAATGCTCTGTGTCAGCATGAGCTGAAAGTGAAGCCCCTGACTCATTCAGTCATCAAACCATCCTCCTGCCTTTAAATCACGGTTCTGTCTTGACCTTCCCTTACCCCCTCAGTCTGCGCCTGGGTTGCACAAGGGAGAACAAAGTGACACTTGTTTGCCTCATCCAAAGAGCTCACTCAAGCAGGTGATTGTCTTGCCTCCTTTTGCAGTCCCAAAACAAAGTGTTGAAGTGTTGTTCTGGGATGTAAAACATCACATATATTCCCCTGGGACTGGATTTTTGCTTTCTGACTGCAAGTGGCACTGAAAGGAAAAGAGGTCAAAATTGCAGGATAAGGGAAATAATTCCCAGGTGCTGAAATTAGGAGAAAGATGTGAGCACTCATCCTCTGCACTCTTCACAGTGCAGAGAGCAAGGGAGCTTTAACAGCTTTAGCTGCAGTCTCTAAAGATCTGATCCTTCCTTTGTTACCCTGCCAGGAAAAAAAAAAAAAAAACAACAAGCAAGAGGATGAGAAGTCAATCAAATTAAGTTAAAAACTTGTCATTGTTTATTTGTTTTGAGGATGTTAAGAGGCCAGTGCATCTGAAACCAACACAAAACCATATCTAGCAACAAAACAATCTCTTGCAGCAAGGGCCATGGTTCTCAGCCACGAGCCCCTGTTCACCTCCAAAAAGGATGTTTATCCCTTCCGTGTAGAGCAAGGGATATTTGGTTTTATTTAAATCATTAATATTTTCAGCACATGTGCTGCTTCATGCTCACGTGACAGTTTAGGGTTCAGATTCCAAAGGGTTTTGAACCTCAAAACCCAGGTGTATCCAGCATGCAAGCCAAGGAATTGGAAACTTGGGTTTTGTGCTTAAAATGAAAGTTAAACTTCCTCTGTTTTGATCTCCCTCCCTTCAAATAAAGGATATGACAGCACACACCATCCTCTGTGAGAAAAGAGTTAGATCTACAAAGCACTTTGAACCCCAGAGTGATATCATTCATTTTATTTGGTCTGTTCTGGTTTCTAGTCAAAATGAGAGAAACACAAAAAGATCTTGAGTCAGCGCTGCTTTTGGTTTTTTTGTTTAAATCTGAAACCCTAAAAATGAAAGGGCAGCAAGACAGGAAACATTAACTGAAACTGAAAATGAGACTTGAAGAAGCCCAAGAGAAATGGAAAATCTACACTATACTGGGGTGTCTTCAACTGTAACAATCTGAAGGCTAAGTTCACCCCAGAGTGGAAAATTGTACTTTTTCATGCAACAAAAAGGGAAGAGCTTCTCTCAGAGGACTGATGAGTCTGGTCATTTCAGAAGTTCTAATTTCTAAAATAATTCCCATAATAGCAACCTCTTACTACAGAGGGGTATTTTGTTGTTGTTGTTGGTTTGGTTTTTTGTTGATTTGTTTTGTTTTGTTGGTTTGGTTTGGTTTGGTTTGGTTTGGCTTGGCTTGTTTTCTTTTTCTTTTTGTTGTTATTGTTGTTTTGTTTAGTTTTATTTTTTTGTAGGGAGAGCCAGACCACTTTGGATATCAGTTTTCAGGGGAAACTGAGGCTCACAGCTGTAACTCGAGTTACCACAGGATATTCATATATGGCATTGCTGTTCCAAAAGCTTCTATTTCACAATTTCCTGGCTAGTGCTTTATCTTCTAGGCCATAATATTTCTACAAGGTTGCCTACTCAGTTGTTTAGGATTTTATATCAAGAAGAGCCAGTTTCTGACCAGAAGCTTAGATATTTTCCTTCTTCATAAAATAAATGAAGAATAAAATAAATTGTTTTGTTTTTATTTTTTTTTTCCTCACTGTGTGTGGCTTCTAGTTCTCAGCAACTCATTTCTCTGAAAGAAGTTGAAGGAGCCTTCTACAAGCCCCATGACACAGAGTTTCAGTGAAGCAGGGACCAAAAACAACTGTGTCTGAGTAAATGTCTTGTTTGGGTGTTTGTAATCTGACTCAGCAGCCCAGACCTTGATTTTTATCTTCTCAGAGGATTGGGTGGGAGGAATGGGTAATAACAGTTCAAAGCAATGCAGTTCCTAACATCTGGGGCTAAAGGGAGGGATGGTATTTTGCAGTAAGGGCTATCAATATCTTGATGTCATTGTTCAGTTGTTTGCTCTGTTGTAACATTTTACAACCAGAAAAAAAGCTCAGATCATCCATGCCTCCTACAAGACACTTTGCTTGTTTGGAATATTTTAGGAATTGCAAATATACTTCATCCTTCCCCCACTGATTTTGCTTGTAACACCTCAAGAAAATACAACAACCAAGTTTGGGTGAAAATGAACATCAGATGTTAGAAAGATGGTGAAGTAACATGGGTGGGAGCTGATAAACTTGAGAAGTTTGGTTGGAAAGATCTCCCTCAGACTCTGAATGAAAACAAAGCAGTCTTTGCCCTCCCCAAAAATATGATTTTTCTGTCAAAGAATGAAAACACACAGAAATCGGAGTGCTTTTTGGACTTCAGGCATATCTCAGAAAATCCTACATTGCCCTTAGGGAATTTAAATTAAAATAAACATGTTTCTCTGCCATATTTGGCTAGATAAGAGAGGCCATTGAGCATTTATTTATTTATTTGTTTATTTGTTTATTTATTTATTTACCGACACCATTGTTAAAGCAAGTCCAAACTGAAGATTTCTAAGCATCCGAGTTCCTCCTGCTGCTTTGATTCAGGCCTTTGAAGCTCCAAGCAGGCCAGGGAGGAGGCTGGAGCCCTATCTGCCAGCACTCTGCTGCTCTGCATGGGCTGTCCCCAGCCTCTGCTGGGAATTAAGGAGGTTTTGGTCGTGTTTTGTCTCTTTTGAGGCAGAGTAGGCTGCCTGGCCAGCAGCTGGCTATCTCCCCGTGCTTGCCACTGATTTGCATGTGACCATTCTGTTTCCTGTAGTTTTAGATCCAGTTCTAGCAGCAGCAGGAAGGCGTAGGTTTAGGTCCAGTCTTACCCAGTGGGTTTTTGGCCCACTGTGACTCAGAGCCTTGGGTTACTTTTTTTTTGAACTTCCAACACAGATGCTGAGACAGTTGATACGGGAAGCTGGGGATGGCAGATGGCCTTAAATCACCCCTAAAGGTGAGAATCTGATAAGACCCACTCGTTAAGACAAGCCTGGCAGGCTTGCACTAACACCCATATGCTTCATGGCAGGGAGATGTGGGGAACTCAGGTCTTCATAGAATCACGGAATACCCTGGAATGGAAGGGATCCACAAAGATTGTTGAATCCAGCTCCTAGCCCTGCATAGGGCATTCCCAAAAATCACAACATGTGCCTGAGAGCATTGCCTAAATACTTCTTGAACTCCACCAGGCTGGTGCTGTGACCACTGCCCTGGGGAGCCTGTTCCAGTGCCCAAACACCCTCTGGGGGAAGAACATTTACCTAATATCCAGCCTAAACCTTCCAGACACAGCTTTATTTGATTCTCTTGAGTCCTGTCACGGGTCAGCAGAGAGGCTTCAGATTCCTCTGATATCTTTGACCCTTCATACTGATGATGTGGTTAGGCTCCCTTGGCCAGTGAATGGCAGCTAGTCACAGAAATAGTCCTTGAGTGTGTTGTCCCTTTTCCCCTCATGTTTAGGCATGATATGGCACTGAGGGAGCTCCTCGATAAAGGTGACCATTGTCCTTTGGTCCTTGTGAGGCCAAGATCAGCAAACACGGTCCCTTAAATTTCACCACTAGTGGTCTTGCAGCTGCTGGAGGTGAATGATTCAGGTCTAGAAGGATTCCATATGGCTATATTAATATTTGGATGGGAGAGCTTTGAAGGCGTTCAGTTCTGTTGTATAAATCAAGGAGTTGCACCTGAACACCTCAGGTATGGTAGATTAGAGATGATCTGACTATTGGTTTGAAAAAATACTCCCTGGTCCTTCTATAGTGAAAAGATTTATTGTTATTAAACATGGGGAAAAGGAAGGAATCAGAGACAGTGAAAATGATTTTTAAAATACAAAACCTCTCAGAGGTAAGATGAGTCAAGGACCCCAAAATTTCTCAGTGTCACACCAATAGCATAGTCATGAGAGGACAACGTCTTCCCTTATCACAAACACAGATGCAGAGTATTTTGAAACCTTGCTACAGAGTGTAAATGTGAAATTATGTGTTTCTGGGATGGGTTCATGCTCGGAAGCTCCAGTTAGAAAGGTGAAAGTTGGTACTTGCTGCTCCTTGACCTGCCACAAGTGGCATCCTGTGAGTGGACACTTTAGAGGATTTTCTGGAGCTTTCCCTGTGGGCCCATTCAAAAATGCCCAGGGTCCTCATTCCCTTCACAGGATGAATTGGTTTGTTTTGTGGAAAACTGTGACCTCAAAGGGGATGCAGTGTTCAGGAGTCAGCTTGGATGCCATTAGCTCAGTGTTGATTGCTCCCAGCTCCCACATCTCAAAATGAAAGTACAAGAAAAAATAACCTTCCCCTTCCCAGTTTTCCATGCTGCACCGCCTTCCCATTGATTTTATTGCAGTTCATTGTTATCCCTAATGAGAGAATTCTGATTTAATGGAGTGTTGGACAGATTGTAGTCAGCGCAATTCCTCTTTCCTTCTGCCCTATTCCTGTAGAATAATGTAATATGATCTTTAGCAAGCCCCTTTTTGTTTAAAGAAATATCCAGATTGAGGAATCAGATTGATTGCTGTATTCTTGTGCTTTTCTGTTCTCTGGAACACCTTCCTGCAGTAGTAACATCAAATGTAAAAACTGAGAAACTTGACCTGGCAGGTGCCAGCTCTTGGGAATACAAATGTTCAGCTGTAGGAAATATCTCTGTTGCAGCAGTGCTGTGGAAGTAATTAGGCAGAGGATAATGGATGGGCTGCAGTGAGATAGGAGGGAATGACTACAGAGGTGCTTCGTGGTGAGATCATAAACTACAATACTGGAGCAAGGATGGGCTGGTGATGTCAGCCAAAACCCGTGGTGAAATTTGTCTCCTCACAGAGGACTTCTCCCTGCTTTTATTGGTTCCCAAATCTGGGGGCCCCTCTGCAGCAGTGCAGGTGACTGCAGCAGTGTTAAAGATGGAAATGCTGCCACGTTTTGATCTTAGTGAACTTCTGGTTTCTGTTTCCACTCTTACAAAGTATTTTGAAATCATGAAGCACTTCCTCCTTTCTGAAGACTGCAAGTGGGGTGTTTGGCTGAGGAAAAGGTTGTTCTCTAGTAGTAGACACATGATGTGAATCTTGGGGCAAATCTTGTGGTTGTTCTGTGAAGGGCCAGGAGTTGGACTTGATGATCCTTGTAGTTGGTCCCTTCCAGTTCAGAACATTCTATGTTGTTCTGACTCTGCATTAGAGACCACAATACCAACAGCTGGAAAACTCAGTGCAACCTTTCCTTTGGAACAACCCTTTCCATAGTCTTCATCTTGCTTCCCTACACGTACAGATGCAGGTGTAGATAAATAGGGATCCTAAGACAGACAATGCTCATGTAGATCAGTGCTTGCAAGCAGAGGAATGATAATGAGTGAAAACATTCAATTTCTTCAGTTTTGTTCTGTGTTTGAGTCAAGCTGCAATGGAAAAACACGACCTTGAATCAGAAAGTACTGCCTTCAGGGGGACTATCTTCTCTGCTCTGTGCTTGGGAAGGACTCAGATGTAGGGACGTGGTTAATGGAAGTCTCCTTCCCTGGCAGTCTGTGCAACACCTTTCCTTCTGGGCAGCATCTGTGCCCAAACACAACCCCAGCAAAGAGGAGGTCTGCTCTTCCTCCCCAGCTGCCTCTCCCTGCAGGGGATTCCCCTGCATGATCTCATGCAGCTCTAGTGGTAATTATCATCTTCTCGTGGCTCAGTGGGGTTTGCCTCCAGAGGAACCAACTGCATGACTTTTGACACCCTTCTGCACAGGTATGCAATAGCTCATTGCAAGTTAAAAAAAAAAAAAAAAAAACCAGTAAAAAGTGTTGAAAAGCTGGTTTTCTTACTCCCATTTTCACTCTGCTATTTAAACAGCTTTGTAGTTGGCTGGTTTGGAAAACTATTTTTCGGGTTAATCTATTTTTTTTAACCTTGAAGTTTTCATTTCAGCTTGAAAAACAAACATAACTTCTCTTATACCCACAGATTTGCTGCCATGCTGCCACAAATGTTTAGTGATGGCTAGCCATGCAGTTCCTTGAGCCAGCCTCTTTTCTTTTTCCCTTTTCAAAAAGAAAACAATAAAAATCTCTGCTGTCTGCGCTTTCCAGGGATGATTTTTTTTTTTTAAGGATGCAGTGTGGAAATAATGGTGTATTTTAGGAAAACTTTATTTTTTTTTTCTCTTCTGATGTCTTTATTGCCATTTCTTTCTCTTTTTTTCACCTCTGGTTTTGCAGGGTCAGGAGCTAGGGAAATTAGGGTGCATCAAAATCCACTGCAACTTCCCCCTACTCACAGTCACATCTCTCTCTAGCCTGGGCTACTATAGGGAAAAATAAAGTGACTTGGAGAGTTAAAGAAAATCTAAGCCCAGCATCATGTCCTGAAGAGTCTGCCAGCCCAGTTCAGGAGATGAGGATCTCCTTTTTCTTCCTCTGGCTGGAAGTCTCTCAGTGGGAATCTCCTTGCTGGAGTGTGGTGCCTCCTTGCCAGGGGAGCAGCACATGGATTGATCTCTGTGAACAGGTTAAATAAACAGGACTATGTTTGGGTTAATTGTCACTGGTTCTACTGCTCTCCATTACTGATCTATCTGGGAGCCTGGCCAAGGAGCAGATGCGAGAGACAGCATCATCACCTCCCTCATCGTCTTCATTGTGTCTGGATTTATCCTTTTTCTTCTCCTTATCCCCCTCATCCCCCTTTTTTTTTTTTTTTTCTTTTCTTTTTTCTTTTTTTTTTTCTTTTTTTTTTTTCTTTTTTTTTTTTTTCACTATTTTTGTTTTTCTCTTTGGCTGAGCAATTAGGCCAGATGGCAGTGAGGGGAACAGACAACAAGTGAGCCATGGCATATGGGCAGCCTGTTTAATTTCAACTCCTGTTGGGAAGTGGTTTGCAGGGAGATAAGTTACAAAAGCAGAAGAGGAGGAGTAGTGTGTTTTGAAGGGGAGGGGCAGGAGGAAGGGAAGACCCTTTTTGAGATGAAGCAGCCCAGCTGAGAGGAGTCTGGGGCACAGGGGACTGAAACCTTGGCTACATTCCTGACACAAAGCAGTAAATTAGCTGTTTCCGTGTCAGTTGGTGCAGGAAGTCTTGTTGGCTGCACATGGGGAAGGAGAGATGGGGATGTCTGCCTTGAACAAGGAGGAGGAGGAGGACATGTCTCTGATTTCCATTTCACTCCCCTTTTCCCAGGCAAGATCCAGCCAGGTTTAGGACCTGGGGTGTGTAGGTTTTTGCCCAGCTGCAGAAGAGGAGTCATGCTGGCTTAGATGATTTTTTTTCTTTGCAAATAGGATTGTGTATGTTTTGCTCCTATGGTCATCAAAGTGAGATCACCCAATAAACAGTCCTTTGAAGCAAAAGCCATGACTTCTTAAGTTTTGAAACAAAACAAAGTAAAAAGTTGACACAAAACAAAATTAAAGGCAGCTTAATAACAATGTAGTTGACAGTGATTCCCCTTTCCCCTTCCTTTCTGTTTTGGCCTTCATTTTTCTCTGTCTCAATTTGCTTTTTGGATTCAATATGTGAGCTATCAGGTTCTGGCTATCTATTCACATCGTTCATGTATTTTGGATTTTGCAGACTTGAGACCAAAGGGAGTCTTGCCTTAAATGCGTCTCAATGTTTTAGGAAGAAAATTAGAGTGAATTGCAGTAAATTATAGATATGTGAGGCTTCCTGGCTTTGTTTTGATGTACTCAGACTCTGGGAGACAGTGAGGAGAGGTAGGAGTGCTTTCTTACTTTTTGTGAATGTGCTGCTTTTAAATCTCAGGTTGATTAAAATGTAATTTAAAATGGATATACAATTTAGCAATTTGAAAAGTCATTCCTGCTGACGCTCAGTGGGTTTGGTGTTCCTTGATACAGACTCTCAACACCTTCATCCTAGGGGCTTTCTTAAAAATCACCCATTTTGGCCAACAACATCATAATTTTGGTTTTTTTGCCCCTCTTTGATGAGAACAAGCAGCTAATCCCCATACAGTCATCACACACAGGAACCATTTGGAGCTCTGTACATGTTATCAGCATCCTGACTGGTGAATGAGACTCCATTTGGATGCACCCATGTCTGAGATTCAGCTGTGAGCTCCATGCTTGTGCTTGCCAGGGTGGGAAAACACGACACACCAATTAGCTCTGGAAATCCTGATCCTGTTGGCAGGATGCAGATGATCCTGTGGTCTAAGTTGTGCCCTTGCAGTTGTGCTCTAAGCCTGTACAAAGAACTTTTTAGATGGCATTAATTCTTCAGAAGTTTTTATTCACTAGAGATTCTGCAGAGAAATGATTATGCATCACTGGCTTGGTGGAGCAGAATTTTAACTTGCATCTCAGGCACTCCTCCACTGATTAGTTTTAACATGAAATAGAAACACAACCCTGTGATTTATTGGTGAAATATTTAAGATAGATTGTTAAATTATTTAAATAGCAGAGTTTAAAGCAGGCAAGATAAAACAAAACAAAACAAAAAAGACAGTTCATCCAAATAAAAGCTCAGTTTTTCTGAATTTTAAAACTGTACATTTAGACTCGCTAATTATCTGAAAAAAAGTTTCCACTTTATTACCCTCACCAAAAAAAAAAAAAAAATCTTGAATCTTTTGCAGTTTGATCCCTGTCAACTCTGTTTCATCTGCAATGCTAGGAATTGTTGCAGCCTCCATCATTTCCTAACACTTATCTAGTACGTATTTGGGCACTCACCCCAACTGGGTGCAGTTTTCCTCTTTCTATGAATGCTAATGGAGAGGTTTTTTGACTTACTGTTGATAAACCCGGTGAGGACTGCTCCAGTCTTCTTGCCTGGGGCTTGGATATCACCTCATCTTGTCTTGCCCTTGGAGGAGATCTTCCATCCTGCCTTGAAAAAGCTTGTTTGCATCTGCTGCACTTGTCTTTGCCCAGTTGCCATCTGGCATCTGCATGACCTTACCACAAAGTAAAATTAGAGATGTCTTCTCAAAGGAGGACATAGAGATCCTGCTTGTGGTCTTTAAGGACTCCAGGGTGGAGGCGATAACAGTGTAGAATTATAACTGTGTGAATAAGGTGTGAATAAGCATAAAGACTTTTTTGTGGACCCTTAACATTAATTTCACAGAATCACAGAATCATTTAGGTTGGAAGGGACCTTAAAGATCATCTGTTTTCAACCTGCTGCCATGGGCAGGGACACCTTCCACTAGACCGAGTTGCTCAAAGTCCCATCCAGCCTGGCCTTTAACACTTCCACAGATGGAGCCTGCACATTTTTTTCTAATTTTTTTCCCCTAACTTTGCGATAAAATACATGGGACTTGCTGCATCCTAAGGAGCACATAATGTTTTCATTTTCTGTTTGTATAAGATTCTCCAAATTTGAGAGAGCTTGCTCAGCTGTGTCTGTTCTGAATATCAGATCAGTGTGACACATGAAAAGCAAAGGTGATTAAGCTTTGACACGTCTTCAGTAAAAACTCATGGTAAATGTGCATCAAGACCCATAGATAGCTTTGAAAATTTCAATCCTTTCTCTTCATCTACTAACATTTCAGCACAAAAAAAGAGAAATATTTTTCAAGTCTGACCTCCTCTAGAAAGCCCTTCTTCTTGGGCTGTGCATCCGAGAAGGAGAAAAACTTTCAAGGTCTGATTCTTTCAAATGTGGCAGCTGAAAAGAAGATAATTAGGACAGGCAAATCCAAACAGTACTTTTGCAAATGGTATTTATCTTTTTTTTTTTTTTTTCTCCTGTGTATGTCTATATTATACTTTTCCACCTGCCTTCAAAGGGAAGCTGATAAAAAGGATTTGCTTGGCCTTTTTGTTGCTGAAGGGGGAAGGGTGCCATTTTTGTGTAGTGCTGCAAGACAGATTCTGCAAGTGAAACTACCCCAGCAGGGGCAATCCTGCCCAGAGGGGACAACTCCAGGGACTGAAGCAGGTTTTCTTTTTTTTTTCCATTGCTTTCCTTTGTGGATTTGTTGTGCTGTGGTACCAGGTCCTTTATGGCATGTAGGAGTGGGGTTTATGGAGCAATCAACTCCATCAGCAGTTGTGGCAATCGCATAATGCTTTGGTCTTTTGTAATAGATTTTGTGTGTGTGAGCTGAAAGTATGGCCGGGAGGGGATGTGAAATGTTGTCTTTTTTTTTTTTTTTTTCTTTCTTTCTTTTTTTTTTTTTTTTTTAAAGTTGGAAAGAGTCTGTCTGAGTTCCTTTATGCTTTTCAGGCTCAGGGATGAGAGAGAGCGTGTGTACGTGTGCGCGTCTGTGCCCATACAGTGGCTCAAGTGGGAAAAAACCCCGTTTGCGGTTCACACAGGAGGAATTTCTGATGGAGACAACAGTGCTAAGCAGAAAGGCACATCCTGATCTCTAGCAAGTGAGGGGCACGCTGGCGGACACACGCACACAACACATACTCCCCGGGCACTCTGCATAATACGTGCAAAGCGCTGCCCTTTAATGAACGTAACCTATGGTGGCTGGGATGCAGCCGGCCAGACCTCACCATTAATAAACTGGGAACATTCTTCTCCTTTTTAGTCCCTTTCAATGCCAGCCCTGCGTTTTGATCTCCCTTGAATGCTGCTCCCCCTCATTTGGGGCTCCAATTCTGAGAAGATTTGGCGCATTGTTTGAGGTCGCAGGATGTCGGATTGATTTCGGAGCTTTTGTATTGACTCCGGGCTCCTGAATGAAGCTGTCATGTGTGTCTGTGGTTGGCTAGCAGGCTGTCCGGCTGCAAGCTGTGCCTTCCTTTGTTGTTTAGGCCTCATTGAGCTGAGGGAAGAGGCTCATTTCAGGGTGATTTACCACCACCCAAACACCAGCTGTCTGTTGTACTGCTGCTTGCCTCCACCTTGGATTCAGTTCTTGTTTCCCTTCCTTTCCCCCCTTCTCTCCCACTCTACCACTGTAGGCACTTGGGTACTGGTTCTTCAAAATGTGTGGATCACCCTGACAGAACAGCAAAAAAGCCACAACAAACACTGAATGTGCTGTTCTTCTTAATGGTGTTTGTACAGTCATGGCGATTTTTAGAGTTTGCTGTTACATAGACTCCAAGAATGATATCCCACGTTGGAAGAGAATCACAAGGATCATCGAGTCCAACTCCTGGCCCTGCACAGGACAGCCCCAAGGATCACACTGTGTGCATAAGAACCTTGTCCAAATGCTTTTTGGACTCTGGCAGACTTGAGGCTTTCCCTGGGGTGGTTCCAGTGCCTGACCACCCTCCGAGTGGTTGTGCCAGCTCCCTGGGGAAAAAGCTGCTTCCAATATTTTCAATTGCTGTCGCTCAAAAGAGAGAAAGGCTAGTGAAAACCAAGAAGGTTAGAGCCCAGCTGGGCCTGTCAGCTTCTGCAAGGTGCATGGCACAGTGCTAAGCCAAGCCCACCTCTGGAGCTGAGCTTTCCAGCCGCATACTTGGAAGACAGGATCCTACGGTTAATCCCAGCCAGCAACTCCAGAGCACAGAGCCTGGCAGCTCCCTGGAGGCCGGCTGGTGCCATGTGCCTCGTGTCTGACTCCTTTAAACGGGGCTGGCAGCTCCACACGGGATGGCTCTGGGCAATGCCGCAGTGATTTGTGTGTGCCCTGCGCCTCCCCTGGAGCTGCTGGCGTGAAGCGAGTTGTGACCGACCCTCATTTGACTTCTGGGTGATGCAGTTCAATCTTTCTCGACCACAGGCTGTTAAAACTGGCAGCTGCTCAGCTCCTGTCACCCGTGCAGCTGAGATAATTAAGCCTGTTACTATTATTACGGTTTTTCTTATTTTTCTGCAAACTTTGGCCAACTGCTGGAGCCCGTGGTGCAAAGAGGTGGGTGAGGCCAGCCAGATTCCCTGTAAGAGGTGGGATAATAGGACATATATCAAGGAGCCTTCTTGCTCTTTTGCCTTGGGAAGGCTGATGGGAGGTCTGGCAGTGGATGTGAGCCAGCAGAAGGCAAAACAATCTTCCCTGTTGGAAAACCTTGTGCCTACCTGCTTCTAAACAATAGCACCTCATGTTATTAAAAGGCCAGGAAACATAGATATTATTCTCCATGAGACCAAACATGTATACCGAGTCAGATGAGGCTTTTCTCTTTGTGATGTTCTCTCCTTCCCCTGTAAGCATCAAGCACTGCTGAAGGAAGAAAGATGGGAAATATTAGGAGGTAACAACCACAGCAGGATAGCCCCAGCGAGGTGTTTTAATTTCTTAACAAACTCCTTGGGCACTAGAAACTGTAAAATAACATACAGATAAACAAACAAAAACTCACTAACCCTTAGCACCCTGGAGGGCTCTGTTTCAGATCGCTGAATAAAAGCTGAAGTTGCACATGCATGTTTAATGTAACACAAGGCGTGTGCTGTGGAAAAGCATGCTTTCCTCTAATCTGGTTCCAGACAGAAGCATCCAAACAGAAGCCCCTTTCCCTATCCCCACTGAACTGTTTGGTGTATGTGAGGAAACCCCTGAATGACAAGGCCTCCATCTGCTCTGGAACAGAGTTGCGACTGGCTGCAAATGTTGTCCATATGCTTTTTTTTTTTTCCCTTTTGCCTTTCAACTTAGCTGCCTAATGTTAGACACCTATCTGCAAATTAAGCATCTGCTCATAAGGAGCTTTCCTAAAATAAGGTGGAGGTAGTAGCCCATTCATCCCATGCACATTAAGAGAGATGCATCAGCAGCTGGAAAAGGAGGTGGGATTATTTATCCGGTGAATTGCTTTCATTTGGGTTTTCTTAGGGAATTGAAGAGCCCCTTCATTCTTGTACTGTCAGAGAAAAAGAAAAAAACTCTCAAGTTTTGGGTTCATATTTCCCTTATACTCTTGATTTTCCAGGTGTTTATGGGCAACATCTTGTGGTTTCTCTTGCTTAAATAAAACTGATGATACTTCTGTTTGGACAGGAGAACATGGACGTGGTTTGCCATGAGCTCAGGTGGCATTAGAGCCATAGAAGGGTCTAAAAATTGGAGGTTTTTTTCCTTGGCTTTTGGCTAGAAAAGAGCTGGATTATCTTCTTTGACATAACAGCTTTGCAGCAGACAGTGAGACAAGCTGAACATCAGCGAGACATATGTGGATGTAATTTCCTAACCATAACTGTATGCTAATGCTATAGCCACCCCAAGGTATCCAGTGGCCTTTTGGGAAATGTGTGAGTGTCTCCTAGGTCTTTTTATAGCTCTAACTTGTCTCACATGCTGTAGGGTAGAAGGTACTCCGTGGTTAGACAAAGTGTTCTCTCTCTATGCCTCAGTTTCCTGTCTCTAACACAGTATTTTAATACACTTGCTTTAACTTATAGTTTAATCACTTCATTCTGAGGAAAAAAAAAATTACCTCAGTAGATTACAGACCAGTTGTTGAAGGATTGTAGTAATGGGGCAGAAGTGAAACACCTTTGACAGATGGGGTAGAGAAGGCCAGCTGGAAGTAGTCTCCTGAAAACCTCAGAGTGTGACAGTTTGTAATCAGTAGCCCAAACATGAGGCGTTTTGAGTAGTTATCAGATTCGGTATCAGTACAACCTTTTCAGTGTCTTAGTTTTTTCCCAGCTTCTGTTTTGGAAGGAAAGAAAGAGATAATTTCTGCACATTATCTGACCTTGCTGGGATTTGTGAGATGCTGAGCTCGCCAAGTAAGAAATATCCCCACATCTGGCAGGTTACAAGCTCTCCCAAGGTGACCAAAAGTTTATCTGCCTTTTTTCAACTCCTGCCACCAAGGGTCATCACTCTGCTGTGCCCTGACATTGAGCAATGGATGCAATTCCTTTCAATCCTGCCCTTTCCCTTCCTCATCATTTAGGGCAGAGCACTTCCACTTGGCTAAACTCACTAAGTGTGTTGAGATCTCCTTTTCTGTATAAATTAATCCAGCTGAAATCTCATGACTGCTCATGACTGCACATGAGCAGGTTCTCCCTCTGTTCCCCAGCAGATGCCAAGAGTTTATTTTTCAACTGTGGATAGCAAAATTCTGAAAGTAGGCAATGTCTTTGTGTGCATGCCTATGGGAAAACAAATGATTGTGATACATTTGTGGAGGCTCCACTGGCTCTTTTTGACTCCATGCAGTTTAAATTCAAGCAGCATTTTGACCAAGTCTGGAATCCCAACTCCTTCCTGCTGTGGTGATTTATCAAGATGTCCAGGTTTCATAAGCAACTAAAATATTTTGGTGAAGAGCTAAAGTGACTCAAATAACCCCCAGAAAAGAGCCCTGTTAACATGAGGAACCTTGCTGCTTGGATCACACTCAGTCAGTTTGATGGGTTTTCAACAAAAATAAAGGTGTCCGAGATCAGCTTCTCTCTCGACTGTTGGTTACAGATGAAAGGAAAGTAAGTAGACTCTATTTCTTTGCAAATCTGTTGGTTTGAGCATCAATCCCTGGAAGTATCCCAGGTCAGGTTAGACAGGGCTTGGAGCAACCTGGTCTAGGGGAATATGTCCCTGCTCATGGCATGGGGTAGAACTGGGAGATCTCTAAGGTCCCTTCCAACCCAAACGTTCTATGATTCTATGTCACAGTCATTGCAGAGTCTGTACCAGCAGTGTTAGGTGAGAGTGTTCCCTTGGATTCCTGGCATGGGTTTACCAGACATGATGTGGACTCATTGTTCTACTGAGAGCAAGTCTCTCCTGAAGACTTTATTTCAGCAAATCTGGGCACATTAAAAGCAAGTAGGCGTTACCTTGGTAAAGGTGAAGAGAAAATTAGTGTATGAGCTTTTCCTCAAGTCACTGCAGTTTTGTATTTGTACTGTCTGAACATGGTAGACATGGTCCTGTTCATGCAAGTGTATGAAAGCCATAGGTTAAAATAACATGTTTATTTTCAGCTTTGCTTTCCTACTGTCCTTTTCTACACACCTTGCTTTCCTTCTGCCCCTGTGTGACTTCTCTAATGTGATGTTATCCTTTGGGGAAGTCTTCTAGGCAATTTGGGAGCTCCCCCTCTGTGAAAGTGAACCTCCCAGCAACACAGGAAGAGTCCTGATCACAAGTACAAGCCTCTTGGTATTCAGTGGTTCAGATTGCACTGATGTTTTTCCTTCCTTATCTCTTATAGGGAAAAGTCATTGGAGATGCAAAACTGCTTATGAGTTGTGGTTGCAGAAAAGGGAAAAATTCTCAAGTGAAAGACTCAGATCAGGTCAGTCAATATGTACCTTAACTGGTGAAATCTAAGAATGTCTTAATGTCTGGTGGATTTTATCCGTATGTTGTGGCATATCAGAGTTCCTGGACACAAACAGAGTCCTTGGCATGATTGACAATGGTACAACATTAATGTTTTTGTGTTTGTTGTTTGTAAAAAACCCTCAAGCAAGATCGGGGATTCATTGCACTAGGAGATGTTAATGCCTTAGCCTAGCTTATTCCCATCTGGTTTATTTATTCATGAATTCTGTTTCTTTATAAAATCTACTCCAGGCAATGCCTTTCTTAAAGAATATTGCATTTCCTTGCTGGCTAAATGCATGCAACCTTTGGTCTCCTACTGTAGCTGCCTGGATGGGTGGTAGTTCATTGCTTGCTTTTGTTCTGAAGTGACACCATCACAAGGACATTCTTTATTGGGGTTCCTCATGACAGACATGTAAAAACTTGTTCACAAACTGATGGCCAGGTTTTAGTATTCATTACTTGGGATGAATGGTCCCTTATTCTAAAATTTGTCAAATTGTCATTGGTGGGATTGCTGGTAGGGTTCAGTAATTGCAAGTGAGGTGAGCTGTGCTTGGAATAACATCCAGCTGGTGGTCTCTTCCTTCCCCTGCCACTTGGCACTTATTCAGACTAGCCAGGTTCATCCCTGACAATTTATTTTAGTTCTTATGTGCTCCTCTCTTTGTAGCTAAAGAGAAGTTTGAATCTAGACATCATTCTTTCCAAACAAAATTTGATTTGAGCTAAAACATTCTATAAAATCAGGTCACCCAGTGTTAAATGTGGCATAGTGAAGCAGCTGGTCTCAATTACCCAATAACTTCGCTCTCTAATGTACCTGTGACTGGGTTTAGACCTGAGGCAGATTCAAAATGTGTCCATGATGCTCCAGAAATTCCTGATAGTTTCCTGAAGAGAAAAGAGATGCATTCTCAGGGGAAAAAAAAATGTTTTTCACCTTCAACATGCATCTTCATCAACTTTAATTAATAACATCTCTAAGCCTTGTTTTGTTAATGTTTGAGATCTGAGAACAGATCCATCTTATCTATAAAAACCTGTCCATGCATCCACATACCTATTCTGCAGTATTCTCTGTTGTGAGGAATGTTGGTCACACTTACAAATTCTTTCTGGAATTGAGTCTTTCATTGATTTTCTTTGTTTTGCTTGGGTGCTTTTATTAGAATTTTCAAATTAACAGATTAATTGTCATGAGCTATATTGTCAGTTTATCATCAAGACAAGGATTCATATTGCTTTTCTTTAAAAGGCTAGCTTCCCATTCTCTCAAATGCAAGGCTAATATTCTCATTTTGAGATTCTAACACGTCAGGGGAAAATTAATTTAGAAATAAACACTCTTACTAATCTTAGTCTTTTGTATTTTGATGTACTCTGATTGAATCACGTTTAGTTTACAGGGTGACCAGAACACTGTTAAAGCACTGGTAGCATAGATTAGAAATAAAGTTGGATGGCTAGAGGTTTTAAAAAGCCCTATCTCTAACAAACCCTGAGTAGTAGCCCTCAAACTCACAAATGGCAATATTTCAATTAGAGTGTAGGCAACAGTTCCTGGAGGAGAAAAAAGATCCCATTCTCTTTGATTTTTTTTCTGGAACAGTGATAAAGTATTTTTTGCATTCAGTTACTTCCTGAAATCTAATTTTTGATGGCTGATGATGTGTTGACCATATCAGTACCTCTTTTTTTGCTGTATCAACATAAACTATTGGTCAAGTGCTTGCTTCAGAGGCTGTAAAGCTCATTTGTCATGCCCCTGGCAGGGTCCTGTCTATATTTCAGGGGATAGGAGGTAGATGGGGAGGAAACTAGTACAGGAGGGTGGGTGGCAGTGTGGAACATTTGTGTGTGAATGCAGGACCTCAGCTCAGCTTATAAATTATCCCCTGGGCCTTGTAGATAAACACAGACTTCTATGGTGACATGGGCTGGGAAAGGCAAACACTTGCCAATGATTGTAGGCTAATCCTCCAGGACACTAATTGCCAGAAGACCAAGGAAGCATTATTTTAGGAACAGCTTGTTTCACTTTGTGAAGGGGAAAAACAGTGCACTGGATTTAGTTTTGTCTGCAGAGCTCTACCCCTGCCTCCTGCACCCTGTCTCAGGTTTTACAGATTTACCTTCATTATTGTCCTTTTATTTTTTTCCCTACCTTGCTTTGTGTTTCACTCTGGCGCCTCTGTAAAGTTTTGTGAAAATACAACTTAGTTTTCATTTGCATGAATATATGCATAAATAGGTATGTGGTTTTTATGCCATTAGCTGTGTAAAGGTTTGGTTTTAAAATCACCAACTACTTTTCAGCTGAAATTTTTGTGAAAGATGATTGCTTTGCAAGGAGTTTATTTTTCTTTCATTCCTTCAAGTCAATTTGGAAACTGCAAAAAATCCTAAACACAATGCCCCACTAGGAAAATCCCCAGCTTAACCAAATCATAATCTCATTGGCAAGGATTTAATTTACCAGCATTTCTTACTTCAGCCTGGAGGAGACTGAGAGGAGACCTCATTGCACTTACAACTTCCTTATGAGGGGAAGAGGAGGGACAGACACTTGAGGAAACAGCATGGAATGGAATCAGAGGAGGTTTAAGTTGGGTATCAGGGAAAGGTTCTTCCCCCAGAGGGTTCAGGCACTGCCCAGGGAATTCCCCAGGGAATGGGCACGGCCCCGAGGCTGCCAGAGCTCCAGGAGAGTTTGGACACTGCTCCCAGGGATGCACAGGGTGGGATTGCTGGGGTGTCTGTGCAGGGACAAGAGTTGGACTGAATGATCCTAGTGGATCCCTTCCAGCTCAGAATATTCTGTGATTCTCCAAGGTGCCTCTAGAAGCAGAGGAACTTCCTTGACCTGAGCCCTGCTTCCCTAAAGCTGGCAGTCAAAGACACCAACTCTGTGCATGGTATTTTCCATGGTGCAGGTCACCAGTGTGTAAAGTCTGGACCTGTCAAGTGCAGAAGTCCAAACAGGCGTACATGGGGCTGGGATTTCACAGCAGGCACAAGGAACACGACCCTCCTGTTGGCTTTGCACCAGACCAGGAGAGGGACTGGTGGGTGGTCTGTGTTCTGTGGCCTCCCAGTCCAAATCAAACCTTTCATGATGATGTGGAAGGGTAAACAGTGCAATATAAGTCCCTCAAAAGCTTTGAAAACCTGGAAGGGAATAGAGCTGAGAGCACTGAAGAACGAGAGTGGCATCCCCTGTGGACGGTCTCAAGGAAGGTTTGGGTCAGTGATGGCTGAGGGGAGTCCCCAGATAAGCCCACCGCTTGCCAGCAAGGCTTCCATGTCCTTGTCTGCCTTTGGCTCCATTGCTGCTTGTTTGTGTGCTTTGTGGGAGTAAAATTTATCCATGCTCTGAGGCCCAGAACCAAGTCTCTGCACCACAAGCATCCTTCTGTAATTGTAAGGTTCATATATGCCCTTCAGAGTGCTTATTAGATTCCCATTAGTTGATGCTTGCCCATAATGTTATAAAGTTATAATGTTGCTTATTATTTGAGGTGCATTGTTGTTGAAGAATGACAATCCTGGACTAGGATTTCCTTGTGCCAAGTAGCATAGTAACACAAAGAAGGAAAGATGTTTCCCAGGGAGCAATTTCATTTGTGTGCTTTCTGAGGAAAACAAAAATGTAATTTAAGAACAGGAGGGAAATGTGTGGGTGGGCATATTAGAGTTATGCATAAGGTTAAGAGCCAGAAGTAGCAGAGTGCTCCATATCCTCAGCACGTGCAGTTCTGCCTTCTGAGGGTTTAGTTTTATTTGCTTTCCATTTCTTCTCCCAAAAAGTGGCTGATTAATCAGTATTTAAGTGCTCTTATCCTTTGATTTGCAGTTGTTGTAGGGGTTTTTATTTCCTTTTTTTTTCCCTCTTTACTTAACTTTTCTGGTGGTTCCTGTGAGATCAAGTGTTAGTGAGAAGTCAAATGCCCTTTTCCTTCCATGTGTTTGGTCTTGGTTTTAATATGACAAACGTATGCCTCCTCTGGAAATGGTATCCATGCTGCAGAGTAATTATTTAGTGAATGGTGGATCCAGTTCATGTTGGCAAGGATCAGATTAATCATTATTAATCATGACCCCTCCGACAGTAACCTCATCCTTTGCCTAAGTGCTGCTCTTTATTAAGAAGTAAAAGCTATTAGAGAATGGCTGAGCCACTGCTTTCATTGCACCAGCACAGGGCTCAGGACTTCTGGCAGGAGGCAGAGGAACTCAGTTCAAAGCTAAAAATAGATGCACATGGCCCATGTTCCAGAAATGAAATAGGCAGCTTCCCCTGTGGGCTGCTTCAGCCTCATCTGAGTGTCCTCCTTTCCCCTGAAGCCTCATGAGATTTTGACTCTTTCCAAAGGTTGAACTCAGTGTTAGGGATTAAATAATCTCTCTCAGACCTTTTTTTGTTTGTCTGCTAATTTGTTTTTCTTTTCAAACTGAAGTAGATTCCAGTATAATCTAATTCATATGCAGTCTTTGCCAGGGTAGCATTTTAAATCCGTTTTAAGATCCTGGTTGCAGCAGGATTCAACAGCTGGTGAGACTAACCAGGAACATAGCTCCCTGAGACTTCAGTTGCACCAAGCAGAGCCTAAATCAATCACCCTTTTTGAGGATTTATGGATTCCTTGAAAAAAACACTGCACTGTTGAGGTGAGGCATGCAGTGATGTTCGTCTCGTGCAAAACAGTTGTGAGAAGTCAAACTTTTCTCTCCAAGTCACTGGGGTTTGCAGACTTATATACATATATGTGCCAGAACAGAGCTTTCTGTCACCAGAGATCTGCTGAGAGTGAACAGT
This sequence comes from Sturnus vulgaris, assembly GCF_052056855.1. NCBI lineage: Eukaryota > Metazoa > Chordata > Aves > Passeriformes > Sturnidae > Sturnus > Sturnus vulgaris. Next base: position 78,784,655 of record NC_142283.1, read on the forward strand.
AGTTTAATTCATAATTTTTCTTGTTTCCTTAGCAGTTACAGGTTCTTTTAAAAAAGGTTAGGCAGTGCTATCCATTGATGTTGTCATTGTTTTAGCAAAAGCACAATGACTTAAGTACTGGACTGAAACCAATCTCCACAACCTTCCCACCCCACAAAGTCCACCTTAATTACTTTTTAAAATGTTTTCACTGACTGTGTAGAATTCCAGGACACAATCCTTTAGGACAGAAAAGGAAAGAAAAACATCTTTTGTATCCATCTAGCTCTTCATTACCTGGCTGGTAGCAGTAGAAAATTTGAGCAAACCTGCCACACTATTTTGATCTTTGCCAAAGTTGTTGTGGGAATAGCACTGTTTAATAGTTCAAGGAATTTATAGAATAATAAAACTAACAACAAAGATGAAGAGACCAACACAAATTGTCTGGTAAACTGCTGTCAAATTTTACATGCTCAGGGCTACTGATAATTTCCCATCTCAAAAAAAACAGGGTGGGAGTTTGTAAGGGAGGAGGGTGAAAAGTGTATAAATAAACCCACTCTTTAAATAGCTAACTGGCCTGGGCTGAATTGTGTCAGAGCTAAGTTCCTTTGGCAGCCAGCACTGTTCTATCTGCCCAGGGTGTAGCAGAGGACTGAGACCAAATTTCGGAGAATCTGCCTTAGCCTGGCTGGCTCTCCCTTGCATTCTTCCACTTGTTAGCATGAAATGCAGTGAGGCATGAAATGAAGGAGTGCAAAGGCTCCTGTAGTTCATCTGAGCAAATCTGGATCACACCCCCTCAGTTAATATTTCTCTCTGCTAAAAGAAATAAGAGCAATAAAGATAAGTGAAGGCATTGGCTAACTTGGAATTTCATGGGTGGAATAAAGCAGGAATAGAGAATTGTAGGGTGAAGGTATATTGTCCAGCATCTCCTGTGCCCACATTTATGGCAGAATTTGAATCTCTGTTTGAAAAGAATCATTGGATTCTGCACAGGTTATAAAAACCTAAAACAAGAAATAAAATTCATGGAGAGAAGCTGTTAAATGTCTGAGGTATCTGGGCAGTAAAGGGCTCTTAAAAATACTTTGCTGGTTTAATAAAGTGGGGTAGAAGATCATACAAAGAACTTGGAACTGTAAGAAAGTGTTCCAGTTGTTGAGAACTTACAGAAGTGTTATATATAGCACCACTGATAAACACATCCCTTTTGGCTCTAGTGCCTATTAAAAGCAATCCTTATACCTCTGTCATTATGCTTATCTAACCAATTAAATTTTTAATGTTCAAAATACTTATGTAATACTTGTGCATCTTGTTCTTCCTGCCACATCAGAGTGTTTCACCCTTCCATGATACAGGTGTTGTACTTATCCAAATGGATCACCTTTGCTTATCCATTCACTTGCTGGTGGTGCTCTAAAGGGAAAGAAATTTCACTTGGTGAACCAAAATGCTGCAGAAAATTTAATCTCAAAAATGTTTTATAAAAGCTGGAATCTTCTCAGTGGGATCTGACTGGGGACAAGAGGTGTTTGAACAACAGATACCCCAGATGTCTTTTCTCAGGACCTCCCAGTTTCATACAGCAGTTGTGTCCAGGTCTGGATCTCCAGCATCTGCATTCTTGGTGGCTGGGAATTTTTTTTTTAGTTTCATTCATCTGTTGGGAGGAATTGAAGCAGTTGTGAAGTAGAAGCTGGGTGGATTAGTCCCCATTCTTTTGATCTATGTAAGTTTTGGAATGATAATATTATGAAAGAAATTTCCTAAATGTAAACCTCTGAACAAAATAGATTGAGGTTATGGGTGTTCTCTGCAAGTTCAGCTGTAGTAGGTTTGTCTTGCAGTGGGTTACGCCTCCCTTCACACAATGCCATTTGTAAGCTGACATTTCTGATGACCTTTTATAATCACCTATTTCCTTTTCTCACTCATTTTATGAATAGTCTTGTACTCACTTCAAGAGTTTTCTACCTTGTGGTCTCCTCTTACTGTTCATATTAATTTCAGAGTGGGTTGGGCTTCCTGTAAAATGTAGCACAGTGCAGACTAAAGTTCAATAGAACCTTTCCTTTCTACAGGAAAAGGGAGACCAAAAAACTCAGAGTGTCCTTTCTTTTTGTTGCAGCAAAGGCTTCAGAAGTGTAGTCAGCAAACTGCCTTTTTTCTTTTTCTTTTGAGGCACTTCTGAATGTGTGCATTAACACAGTGCCCTGCCCCTGTTCAAGACGTAAAGACTGGGGCTCTGACCTTTTCTAGTGAGTGATGATCCCATGGCACTTTCCCTCCTGAGTTGGAGCTGGTGATGATGTTTTGTCCAGGCTCTCATTCAGGATATGCTTTCTGCCAACTTTACTTGACCCTCTGCCATCAGTGGGACCCATAATTCTTGACTTCCTGCCCTAAATTGCTGTGTACTGCCACCTTGCATTGATGGGTCCTTTGTTCCACCTGGGAGGTAGGTTCATTTTGGTGCTGGATGGAGGGAAGCCATACTGTTTTAAAAGCAATTTGAGAGCCCTCTGAATGAAAAGTGTTGCTCACATGAAAAATATTATTGTTATCAATTGTCATCCCCAGCCTCAAATACTGAATTTGAAAGCGTCATTTATACTCCTCAAAGGCAAACATGCAGCAGTGTGTTAAAAGAGAGCAAAAGCAGCTGAAGAAAATGCAGTGTTGTGGAACTTAGGCTTTGAAATCCCAGGGAGAATTAATAACTATTTTGTTGTTTTCACTGATCTGTCTGCATGGTTGGGAAGGGAAAGAGTGATCCCATGCCCTCTGCCTTAGCAGATTACCTGATGTGAGGAGACTTACAACAACATGCAGATGGATGAGGAAAAAGCCTGGGTGTAGGTTTGGATTGTCCATTTGATAATGATATAGAAAGGACCATTTTCCCCATTATTCTCTGATATTCTGGCTGCCTCTCATGGAATCACAGAATATTAGAAAGTTAAGGGGTTGGAATGGACCTTAGAGACCATCTAGTCCCAGTCCCTCCCTGCCATGGGCAGGGACACCTCCCACCAGACCAGGTTGCTCGAGGCCATCTCCAACGTGGCTTTGAGAACTGCCAGGGCTGGGGCATCCACAGCCTCCCTGGGCAACCTGTGCCAGTGTCTCACCATCCTCACAATAATAAAAAAAAAATTCTTACTGACATCTAACCTAAATTTCTCCTTTTACCTTGTACCCTTTACTCCTAGTCCTATCACTGCAGTTCCTGATGAAGAGCCCCTGTCCAGCCTCCCCTCTGGGCCTCCCTCATACTCTGGAATGTTGCTGTGAGGTCTCCACACAACTTTCTCTTCTCCCGAAGAGAACAGCCCCAGCTCTGCTGCCTTTCCCTCTCTGTCCTGCTCCCATTTCCCCTTTAGCAGATGCCAGCATGTGAAGACACCACGGCAGGGTCAGCCTCAGTCAGCCACCTCTTAGGTGACAGATGCCACGGGAATGCAGATCCCATCTCCTCTGAGGTTCCTGCAAACTGACGGGGGCCTGCTCAGAGCTGTGAGGTGCAAGGGAGGTGCAAAGGCTTTGTGGAGGGTGGCAGATGGAGAGCAGGACCCTCCTTGTTGGTTGGAGTGTCGTGCTGGGAGCTTTGTGGAGCACTTCACGCCTCTCTCAGTCAGCATGGGTGCAAAATGCAACCCAAGCAGAATGGTGGCAGGTTGCACCCTCCTTTTGCTGACATTGTACCACAGTCAATGTCAAGACGATGAAATTCAGGTCCTGTATTTCAGCAGGTCATCTATCTGGAATTGTACCCAATATGTTTGCTCTGCATTCAGCAAATATTTGGTTCTGACACTGGTTATACATGTAAAGTGTATTCAGTTAAATTCTCCATCAGCTTGGGCTCTTGAGGAGCTTGTTCTGCTGTTGGATTGACCATGGTGACAGGAACATTCTGCATTGCTCCATCCAAATAGGCCTTTGTTCCTGGGTCTTTTTATTCCCTACTATATCCCACTTCCTGGGCTTCTTATTCTTGCACACGAGTCTGGTTTGGTAAGTGAGAGTAGATACATGTGTACCTTGGGTTTAAAGTCTCCTTATATAGGCCAAATCAGTTTTTAAAACATTGCTTCCTGGAAACCACTCAGAAAGCTCTGTCAAATAGAACTATAACCAAAGTGGACTTTGTAGAAGAATAATAAAAAAAAAGTCCCTCGTGCAGGGAAGAAGTCATTCAAGCTGTAGTTTGAAAGTCTTTAAAGCAGGTGGAAAAATAAGAGGTTCAGTACCTATGGAGTCAGCTCACCCTTCAGAGATGCTCAGTCTGTCACAGTTTTCCCACTCAACCAATCGTGATTTAATTCCTGCAAAGCCTCATCTCTCTTATAAAGAAAGCAGTGAAAGCAGCACCGATATCCTTCATGTTAAAGTGGGGAATACCTGGATATTGGCATGGGGTAGGGATTGCCTGAGGTAGGTTAACTCTAGCTTGGAATATAGTACAGCTCCTACAAGCCTCATGACAGAGGGATGTTTTATTCTTTTTCTTTTCATGTTGTATCTTAAAAAGAAACAGACAAAATTGTGATCTAAAGTAGCTGGAAAAGAAAAAAAAAAAACAAAACCAACCCAAAAAGCCATATGATTTGCTGCAGGAATAAATCCCCTTGGTAACTGGTCTCAGCCTGGAGAATATATTCACAGCTGGGTTATAAACCCTCAGAACCAGCCAACATAACCTTAACTAACACAACATTACTAAGGCACTGCTGTAATAGGATCATTCTGCTATGGCTCCTGGGCATGTTTTAAGTGTCATCAATTTAGTCTACAACTGGAGGCTGTTAAGTGCAAAACCATTTTAGCAACTGCATCTTACATGCAGGAATGATTGAATATTAATGGCTTTTCTTTTGTTGAGGAAAAACACAGAGAGGAAAGTGAAAATCCACAGGAAACCTCACTGTCTGTCCTCGAGTAGTGAAGTTCATTTTTGGAAGACAGCAGGATCAATCTAGCAGCTGAGTATTGGAGTAGGAGGCCAGGAAATTGACTCTCATTCTCCAGCACTGATCTGCTGTACAAACTCAGCCAAGTTATTTCACCTTAGTTTTCCTTCTCAGCCTTATCTCTCCAAGGAGTTGAGTTATTTGACAGGGTAGTTATTTCAATCCCTTTTTGGGACGAGTTAGACTCCACCTGCAGAACACTGAGAGCAAACAAGAAGAAGCTGTGAGGGATGTGGCCCAGTGTTTTGTCCCAGCAAAGATGCCCATCTTGGCTATTTTGGTAGCAGATGTTAAGCACTTTAAAAAGAGCTCAAAATGTTTTGCAACTGAGTGGGAAATGTGTTTGCCTCACCTCAAAGCTGGGGTCAGAATAGATGATAAAATTAACTTTGCCAACCCTATGTGCTCCTCAGTACTCAGTGAGCTGCTCCATCTTTTACCACATCGTGTGTTGGTCAGGGGAAAACAAAAGTTTCCATTTGGATATGGATACTTGTGCTGTCTATAGTGTTGTGGGACAAGACTTGTATGAGTATCCTGAGGCTGCCTGAATATCTTTGTGAACAAGATGACAAGGGGGTGGTAACCACTTTCCACAAACTTTGCATTACCTGGCACTGCAAGGTCGGAGCTCTTGCAGGATTTTTGCAGGCCACTCCTGTGGCTGGACTTTAGATGACCAGCTTGTCAAGGCACCCATGTCTCTCAACCTGCACTGACACTGTTGGGAATGGAGGCTCTGAGTTGGACACTGGCTAACCTCATAAGGAAGTTAATTGAAATCTCTCTCTCAACACCCTCCCAGCAGGCCAGTGGCTGTGCTTAGAAAACAAGGGAATGAATGAATATCACAATACCTGATGCAAAAGCTTTTATGTTCTCTTTTTATCATTATCAAATCATGAAGAGGCGAAGGTGAAGAAACTCTCAAGCTGCATTTTCAAGAAGTTGTTAGGATGAAGACAGGGCATTTCAAAATCAATACTGGAGTTTGCGATGCAAAGAGCAAAAGGGAGAGTCATTATAAGCTGCTTTACTTCTCATCTCTAATTCCCCATATTCATAACTTAAGCCCTGTCATTTGGATTTATCCTCTGTGGCCTGCAGTGACACCAGGAAAAGTCCTTCTTTTGAATTCTGTGGCAAGAAAAAAAAAAACAAAACTAGCAACACTGCAGGGTAGGATCATATCCCCCCAGAAGTTTAGGGCTTAAGTGTTTCATGTTGGGCACTAGATTTTGCCATCTTCTGCCCCTCCCGATGGTCCCCTTCCTCCTTCCTCTACTGTTATACATCAATCATCCTCTTTCCTAGAGGCTAGGATACAAACAGTGTAATCCCAGGGAGGAGGGATACTGATACAGCCAATCCTGCACATGGCTGTTGCCCTGTCCTTGGAGATGCCATCGCTAAATCTAATGACAGGATTTTGCTGATGGGAGTGTTTCAGCTGGGCTGGAGAAAGCAATAGGGGCAAGTAATCTAAGAACCCAGCTTTGCAATTGCTGGGAGATCTGTTCTATCTCCACCCACTTCTCTTTTTTAAGTGGCTTTCTAAGCTTCTCTTTCCTTTATTGCTTCTTAGTTTGTGTTATCTTGGCACTTATAGCATCATAAACATTTTCCTCACTGGTAATATTTTTAATTATGACCTTGAAATGAACCTTAGATCTGACTCAGCCAACCCAACTGAACAATTCATAACACATAAAGGTTTGGTGAATTAAGTAATTATTTTCAAATAATTAAAATTTTCTGTATAGGTTGTTGTTTGGATAAAATACCACAACCTCAAATGCTTTTCTGTTCAGAGATCTTCAGAAGGGGTGCTGGGGTTTGTTGGGGTTTTCTTTGGTTTGGAACTCAGAAATGTGTTTAGAGGAGGTGATGTTACTCACTTCTGGAAAAATCCCAGCATGTATATTCAGGAAAAGCTGCTGAACCATGGTTGACTTCTGCAAAGTCCAGGCAGGCAGTGACAGGTTGTTCCAGCAGCACAGTCTTCCTGCTCCTTTGTTTCTTGAACCAGACTCGAGATCACATTATATTCTGCTGGCAAATTTGGGAACGGCCTCTGGTGGGAGCCCAGCACTCTGTCTCATCTGTTAAGCCTTTAATAAACCCCACTATTACTTTTTCTAACTCCCCTCTGGACTTTGAATTACACTGCAGTGAACATAACACACGTGAGTAAGAGCTTAAGGTCTTTCTCACTTGGGTGGTCCCATTAAAAAGACCAGGTTTGCTGTCTTGGCTCCAGAGCCATTCCAAACACCACTGCTGTTTTTCTTCCCCCAGCATTTCTTTCACCTACCTTTTTTTTCTTTTTCTTCTTCTTCTTTTTTTTTTTTTTTTTTTTCCCATGCCAAATCTATTAATATGTGTTTTAACCAGTTAACTTCAGAACCAAAACATTAACTGCATAAGAGGCAGGTTTATAAAATATGTATTGGAGCAGGGAATATAAAATGCCCTCAATTTTGTAGCAGAAAAAAAAAAAAGTATAAAGTGCTGAGTGAAAATTGAGAAGAACCCAACTTAAATCTTTGAAAATCACTGCCAGTTCCTATGTGCTGTATTTATTTTGACTTGGAAGGCTCAATCCAGTCCAGATGAGGTCATTTGGTTGAGAGCACACGTGTCTGTGCAGAGCCAGGAGGCAGGGAAGCCTGCAGGATGCTCCAAGGCGTGGAGCTGCCAGGGTGCAGTGGTGGGAGCAGGGAGGGCAGACCATCTGTGTGTTGATCCTGGCATCAGAGCAGGACTCTGGGATGGAGGTGTTGTAATGTTGGAGGTGATTTCTGTTTAAGGCAGGCGGGACAGTGTAGCTTTTGTGTCCTCAGCTGTTTGCTGGATGGTGTAAGTAGAGGCAAATCTTGACATGCTCTAATAACCTGGGGACAGGGGAGTATATTTAGGTAGGGGTGTCTTTGGTTACTTGTTCATACGACTTCATGCAGCAGAGAGCCTGTTATTTGCCCAGCTCTATCTTCGAGCTTGTCATGTTTAACCCTTGCCCTCTCAGCACTTGATACTTGCTCAGCACCATTTTACTTTCTCTTCCTTCTGCCCCAACTTCTTTCCTCTCACCAGCCAAGATCAGTCTCTGGGCCCTTTGTGTCTAAGAAATGACACTTTTTTCTCTTGGAGGTCCATCTCTGCTGCTCAGGGCTCCATCCCAGCAGGCAGGGAATGTCCTGTGTCCCTCACAAGAAGCCTTGTCTGTCCTGCTGCCCCTCTCCCCACCTCCCTGCCAGCAGCCTGTTTGCCAACACTTTGCACGAGGAAGCTGCCTCTATAAAAATAAACCGTGCTGAAATCTGAGAGAGAAACCACGCCAACCTCACACTTCATTATTGGTAATGTCAGCCTATTTGATTTCCATTTGCAAACAGTAGCCTGCATATGTTCCTCACCATGTACCTGATCTCCCTGTGCCTTATTCTGTGAAAATTCGGGTTCCCCATGCATGTTGCTAAGTCTGCTTTGTGGTTTGCTTGCTCTGGGCCACAGACACCCCTGCTTCACAATTAAAGTGTGGAAAAAGCCTGTTAAGTCACTGATTTAATTGCCTGGTTACTCAGGACTAACACAAGGTTGCCATCTGCAACAGTCTTGAGCCTCTTCTCCCACCTCCTCTACCTTTATAAGATTTTACTCCTCACAGCTGGCTTTTATTGCTGATTTACAGCAGAAAAAGCCAGCGGAGACAGACCTGTATTTCCTGTTTTTAACCCCAATGTGCACTGCCATATGGGCATTGCTTGGGGAGGGCTGGACATGCAGACAATGCTCTCCCACACCTCCAACCTGGGTCTGCCTGGGTTGAGGACTCAGGATGAAACTCAGTTTTCCAGGAAAGGTCTCTATTAAAAAACAGCAGAAAAAAAAGGAAAATGGTGAAGAGGGAGAAGTAAGACAAACCAAGTTTTACATCAGTAGGGTAAACACTGCATTGCTGTCCTCAAAACCCCAAACCCTGAGTTGCAGGTCCATGTCTCCATTTCACGTAGAGATGAGCTCTCAGATGGGTCCTACAAGTGCTGGCAGCAACAAGGGGCCCCCAGGAGGGTTCAGGGAGGGGGGGATGTACCCAGAGCTTGAGGAGGAGCTGCCTGTATTGACTTTCACTCGATTTACTGGAGCAATTGAGTTTGTCAGTGAAATGTGAGAGGGGCTCAATCAGCTGTCACACTGAGACACTCCTGTCACTACTGTCAATAGCTTCGAGTTTCTGATCCTTTCTCAGATTAGCTCTGTGCCAGAACATCAAATGAAAAGCTGTTTGGGGCATGGGGAGGGGAGAAACTCTAAGCAGTTATCTAGGAATCAGTTTACAGACTTCAAAGCACTGCCAGGTTTATTCTGATGGCCTATAGCAATGTGCTGGGACCCTTAATGCATTTGGAGTGTAATGTAGACTCTCCTCTTCAGCCCCATGTTCACTCATGGACTGGAAGGCAGGAATGGAAGAAAAAGGAAGGCATCTCTCCCAGTGAACCCAAAGGGCATGCAAATGGCCTGCCTCCTCTGGAAGAACTGCTCTTTAGGTTGATGGAATAAGTTGCTTTTCTTACCTTTCATCCTGAAAGACACCTGTGTGTTTCCCTTGGCACTAAATGGAGACTTTTCTGGTAGAGCTGGGGTATGTAAAGGCATCACCCCCAACAATAGGACAGGAGTGGAAATAAGTGGGACAGGTTTGCCATGAAGAAAAGAATGAAGGGAAAGCAAAGGAGGTTTAGCTAGTCCATCTGAGCAGTTTTCAGCAGTGTTGAGCCTTGAGTGTGTGCCTTTCTTTTTCTATACCATGGAAAAGCTTTGTAGTCCATGAAGTTCTTCCAAGACCTTTTCATTGAAGTTTCACTGGCTGGATCTGAGACAGCCTTTATTGAAAATCTTTCCATCATGAGATAAGTCAATATCAATGAACGAATGAATGAATATGTCTCTTTTTGTAGGAAGAATAGGCCATCAGGAGACTTCTTCTTAAAAAAAAATACTTCAAGGATTCAAGAACTCTCTTTTCTCTGTTCACACTAAAACAGCTTATGGCAAGGTGAACTCACCCATTTGCACAGAAGCCAAGAGGGTAACATTAATCCTATTAGAAAAATAATCTACCACCAAAAAATAATAATAGTAGGGGTGGAGAAGGAATCTTTTTTAGGCCAATTCGCTGAGTAATTCCTGTGAATTTAGTCTTTTCTTCTTAGGGTTGCAGTGTTAGACATTTTGCTATCAATACATGAATTATAAAGATTACTATTTTCCTTCCACATTCCTAAAGAGATTAAAGAAGAGAAAAGCTGCGTTCTAAAATTATTGATAGGGGAATTTGTCTTTTAGAGAATTATGTTAGTTTTTGATAAATGTTGTCTCAGAGTGAGGCAGTGTCCATAGAGAAGGTTATCTATATACAGCAGCACCAATCTAGATTTTTTCCTTGAATGCAATTTTAAAAATTCCATTTTTCTCCCCCTTGTTATTCAAATCCATTAGCAGGTTACTTTTGATTTCAAAGCATCAAAAAATTTCATCTGTTCCTCATTCACAATTACCACTATCCTTCCCAAGCAGAAACTGCAACTACATTTCACTTCTTAATGTTTAAGCAGTTCTCTGTCCAGAGCAAGACCTTCTCTCCTCCTTAAAAAAAAAAAACCTCAAAACCAGCCCAGTGCAGAGCATGATCTTCAATACCAGAGGGAACCCTGCTTCATTCTCTTGGTTTCATGAATGTGAAAAGGCCATGGAGAAGTATGGGAAAGGCATTAGAAAGGAGAAAAAATAAACCCTCACCACATTCTCCTTATAGAGTATTTCAAAACGAAGGCTGGATACATACCTTTCCTTGACCTTTTCCTTAGATTAGTGCTATAGGCAGCTGTTGTGCTTGTATTACACATTCCAGTGCAGGGACTGAATCTCCAACAAGGTAGAGGGGGGGTTGTGTGTATGTGTGTGTGTGTACACACGTGTGTGTGTGCTTGTTACTCAACCTGTTAGCCAAAGGTCTTCCATGTTGGTTTTAGCTCTCTCTGTTTTTTTCAGTTTCCAAGGGAAGGTGTGGCTGTTTGTGCACTTTGTTTATGTTCACAGGGTGACAGGAAACCTAAGAGCTTTTAGTGAATTCAGATATACTCTGGAAGAGGTGTGAATCTCCAGCCATTTGGGTTTAAAAGCTTTCATTAAGTCTGAGAATTGAGGAAGAAAATAAACATCTCTCTGCTTTCTAGCAAAGGGATGAAAGGTTCTCAGCCTGTGGGCCCCCAGGATGGATGCCTACAAAGGGAGGAATTAGAAGAGAGATAAAAAAGGCTGGAATTTCGTGGGGAACAAAAAATCTTAGAACTGCTGCTCAGGTTCTATTTGGTCTTCATTTTAGCAAGTCCCCATTGAACAGTTGGCCTTGGTAAAGCCCCGATGGAGCAGAGCGAGCCCATCACGCACAGAACGGGCTCCATGGGAGGAGTGATGTCTCTAACAAAGGCACCAGGGCAGCTCTGATTGCATCCTCCCCCGCAGAAAGGGACACTGCCAGGGAGGATGAGCTCACCCCCTCCGTGCCTGACCTCCCTCGCCTGGCAAGCCAGATGGGTGATGGCCACCGTGGGCAGATGGGCTCGTGTCTGCTCCTGCCACCCAGGAGGGGTTTGGTGTCACCCAGCCAAGGTCTACCCAGTACAGCTGGCTGCCTCATGGGGTTATCATGCCGTCTAAAACCTTCTTCCCCTGCCTCTGCCCATCTCTGGGCTCCTTGGGGCAGGTACTTCCCTCAGATCGCGTGTTTGTGCAGTGCCTAATTGCAGATGCGAGGGTAATATAAATAATGAGGTTAAAAGTCACTCTTCTTGAGGGGAGGTGAAAAGGGAACGGAAACGGGGCTGCTACTCAGCTTCCCGGCTTTTCCTGGAGTCAAAAAGAGAGTGCAAAGGGTATTGCAGGATATGTCGGAGTATTTAGTCTTGAATCGTTTGCCATCCTGTTTTTATTCCCTTGCAGATGTATTTCAAAGAAAGTGTTTAGATGGAGCTGATGACCTCTCCTATAGCTGAGGCTGCCTGTCACTTCCTATGATAAGTCCCTCATTTGATTGTTTGGGCTGTGGCAACCCCCAGTGTTTGAGCTGAAGCCTCCTCTACTGCATGCCAGACTCACACGGAGCTCATTTCAGAGGAGGGGGATTTTCAGTGCACTGCTAAAACCATGCCAGCTTTTATCATTTGGGAAGAGGTTTCCTACTTTTTCATCTTTCCATCTTTAAAAAGCTCATTCCAGGTGTGCTGTGGCACACTAGTCCTTAAAAGTGAGGGTAAGCTATGAGATGAAGTTGTCCCACATGCTGGGCTCTACCCAGGGTACTGCCTCCGCTCCTCCCTAGCACAAAGTTTCCCCGAGAAGAAGAAGCAGTCCAGCTCTCCTTATCCTGGAGAAAAGAAGGATCAGGGCAGAGCTCATTGCTCTCCACCTGAAAGGAGGTGATAGTCAGGTGAGGGTCAGGTCCTTCTCCCAGGGAACAAGTGACAAGGCAAGAAGAAATGGCCTCAAGTTGCAACAAGAGAGGTTTAGGTCAGATATTAGAGAAAAAAAAAAAAATCACTGAAATCTTTGCCCTGCCCACGTTGGCTGCCCAGGGCTGTGGAGGGGTTCCCCATCCCTGGAGAGATTTAAAACCTGTGTAGATTTGGCACTTGAGGACATGGGTTAAGTGGTGGCCTTGCCAGTGCTGGATTAACAGTCAGACTCAATGACCTTAGAGATCTTTCCCAACCTAAATGATTCTATGACTCCCTCTGCCTAATGATCTGTGTCAGCATGAGCTGAAAATCCCAATCTTATTCATTCTATGATCATTCCAGCAACAGCAATATAATGGGAAAAAAAAAAAACAAAAACAAAACAAATTAGTAGAGGAGAGAGCAAGAGAGTTGCAATTTTAGGACATCAGAGGACTGGAAGACTTTGTATGTTGTACTTTTGGTAGACACAGTCACAGGTTGTAGTGATGTTCTTCCAAGAGTGTGTTTAGGTTTTCCCTTATGTTCTAGTGATGCAAAGTGATGATAAAGCATTGTTGTGGAAGAATTTTCTGGAAGATTAAGTTATCCATTTGTCTTGCTGGGTTTTTCTGTTTGTTTGTTGGTTTTTAATGTGTGTAGGATTACATGAAAGTTCTTGTGCTTTGTTCAGTACTCACACTCTACTGTTGATTCATTATCAACCAATTGCCAGAAGAGAAAGTCACAGCAATTCCAGAAATCATCAATGTCTGAACTGCAGTCTGAACATGGTCCTTACTCAGGTTTTGATGGCAGCCAGTGGTGTTGTCTCTGATTCCAATCCTATGTAAACACCATCTGGGTGTTACAGAAGTTACACTTAGTTGCTGGACATTACAAGTAAATAGTAATTTACTCAAAATATAAATTACTAATTCTATTTTTCGGTTCCTCCAAGTCTCCTGGCCTGTATTTCTCCAGACTTTGTACAGTGGCATCTCAGTTGAACAAGAGCCCTTTGTATTCTTCTGTAGCAATAATGAGGTTATTTGTTCCATACTCTTTTTCACTTTTCCTTATCTACTCAAGATGATGAGTCAAATTGTTTCCTGCTTAAATCTGGCCTTTGCTGTCCCACTGAAAATAATTTTGAACTCTATTTCTCTCCAGTCTTGCTGAGTCATCTTGGATCTTGGCTCCAAGTTCCTCATCTGATAAGTGGCAGTAGAGGAACTTCCTAATCTCAGAGACTGGTGCCAGGAGAAATCCATTAGCAATCATGATAAGAGATTCCAGTTATTCCAACAACTCAGGCCTTATAGCTATTGAAAATAAAGCTTGCATTGACACATCTATGTACGTAAATCATTTTCTCTATGACATTTAAGACTAAAAGTGAATGGACTTACGTTTTTCTCCTGAATGATGTAGTGGTCCAATGAGTGTTAGAATTTTCCTTCTCCAGTGTTTTACTTACTGCTGTGGAAAGGATGCTTACAGCAGAGCTTAAGTGAAGATGGTCTCTTGTACCCAAGAATCCATTTAGCTCTGTTCCCTATTGGAGATATGGACCTTTCTTCCTCTCTCAATTCCCTCCTTCTCTTCACCTCCACTGACAGTAGCAAATTTGCCTTTTGTACCCACCAACATTTAACCAGTAGTGAAAAAAGTGGTGGGACACAGTTTCCATTTGGTTTCCACACTTAATACATAGCAGTGAAAATCTTTCCATTCTTGCTCTGCCAAAGTTCCTGATTTTCCCTATTCATTTCAGTTTGCCCATGCATCAACATTTGAATATTTACATCCTACGTATGTTATCCACTTCTTAGCACTCAGCTGGATCCAGAGGTGGAAGAACATTGGTTTGCTTGGACTGAGTTTTTGTTTGGGACGTTCATAGCCAACTCCTGTGATTTTTAAGAATATTATGATATGAGGTGTACAGTGGTTTATACTTTTCTCCTCCCCACCTTTTTGGTTTTTTTTTAATTTTATTTTATTATTTCTGCATCAGTATCAATGAGTGATGAGGCTTAAATTGTAAAGTCTCTGAAATGCAGAATGCACATATAGAATCTAAATGCACAAATAGAATCTAATTTGCCTGAGTTTAATTCAGTTTTTAAGGAGCCTGATCCACAATTCTCAAACATTTTGAATTTAGCAGTATTAGCTACTCCGGTTATAATGCTGCTGGTAGTGGCTCACACGTAGTTATGATTTTTAATCCTGACTTATGTATGTTTCAGAAGCAAATAACTCTCACTTCCATGTCAGCAGCTGCAAGGACTTTCCTTTTAAAAGCGGAGTCCTCTTCCTAAATCTGAAATGCATACATTGACCCATTTCTCTGCTTCCTTTCAATATTCCCAAGACCAAATGTTTAAAAACAAAACTTTATTCTTAGTGGTTCTGATGACCCCACCTGATCTTTCATATTGCATACAAATAAGGGGTTTGCACCATGTAGCTGTCTTTTCCTACAGAAAATTACATTTTCTATTCTCACATTCTAAAATAGCTATTAAAAAAACCTGAACACCAGTCTCTAAGACACTATTTGAAGTAAAAATGACCTCAGATTTTAATTTTTTTTTCATCCAGTAGCTCCAAATGTATTTCTCTGGTTTGAAAATTGTGTAGACATTTGAATTGAGGTAAGGACAAAAGGGTCTTTCAATTTTCCTGCAGGATTCTGAAACAGTAGGAAGTACTGGAGTTGCATTTTAAAGATGTTATCTTCAGCAGCAAGGCTGACAAATCATCTCCTGATGCAGGCAAGGGGGACTGTAGAGATGCAATACATTGAAAATTGATGGGAAACCCGTTACATTTGTGAGAATTAGCAGCAGTTCATATGATTTCTGAAAAAAAAAAATAAAAAATCCCTGCCTGCTGAGCAGGCATCAGCCCCACCAAGGGCATCGAACAACCTCAAGCCAGGTGCTGACAAGAATTTCCTGATCTCCCTGTGACCCCCGTTGTGGGAGGTGAGCTGGTAAGAGGAATTAGCAGGGATGCAGGGGGAAGAGAAGATGGTTTGTTTATTTCTTCTTGCTTGGGAAATGTGTGTGGCTGTCAGGACCGATGTGTTTTTGTGACACTTGAGCTGCCTCTCCAGCACTGCTCCTTGTGGACTACATACTCATCTTTTATCAGGAGGATGCTGGGGTGGTGAGAGACATCCTATTCACGGAAAGTCAACTCAGCATTGCTACACAAGAATTTGGAGGGCTCAATTCCTTTTATTCCTCCGCTCTGAAGAACCCTTTGCCCAAATTTTCTTTTTTTTTTTTCTTTTTTTTTTTTTTTTTTTTTTTCCCTTTTCTAAAGACTGAGAAATGCCTCAGGAATGCACTTGCTCTCTCTCCTTTCCCAGACTGGCTCTCCCAGTGATGTATTAATTAGCTGGAGCACTGCACACTAACGAGCAACTGCAGGCTGATCTCGTTAAACATTAATGCTTAACTAGAAAAGCAAGAGCTGTTAAAGATACACCACTCAATGTCATCCATGTCCAAATGCAAAAGAAGTCAGCGGCTGAGCTGCTGGCACTTGTGTTTCCAGAGGCAATAAGAAGGGACAAGTGGCAAACTTCTCTTTTCCAGAGCCAGATGGGAGCACCTGGACCACAGAGGAGTTTCCTTGCTTCTCTGACTAACTTTTACACAGAATCCAGCCCTTTTCCAGGGAACATTTCTCTTTCAGGGAGTTAGATAGGCAATTTTTTTGTGCCCACGCTGCTTTTTCAGCCTTTTCCATACCTTGTTTTAGTGGTCAGGTCCTAAAACAAGCACAAGTCTGCTCCTTACCCATTATTTAACCACAAGCAAATGGTTCAGGCCCGTGTTTTCAAACATGAAAGTTTTATGTCAGGTAGTTTCACCTCAATGCAGTAATCCAAATTAGCAGTTATCTTCATTATTAGTGACTTTGCTGGATATTTTAAGCAACACCACTGGAAAATATTGACCTTATCACCACTTAGTTTCAGTTTACCCTTGGAGGAACTTGTTAGGGCAGGCCTTGATATCTTGAGACCTTGACTTTTCTCAGGGAATATATCTTGACTACCTCATGAGGAGCTTTCAGAGTGTTTATTTGTTCATTAACCAGTTGGAAATACTGCTGATGAAGTGGATCAAGGCTGAGCCTCCTGCCCAAGGAGCCCTGCTCTTCTCCAGGCATGTGCCATTACAGCCCAGCTGTGCACGAGTAGCTGCCATCAGTGGTTCTGCCCTTCCGTTTGCATAGGCAAAAATGGGATTTTTTTATGCACCGTCCTAGTGACTGCTACATGCAAATCAAACACAGTTTTTGCATGAGTGTCTACACTCAACTTACCATGGAGTTACCTGGCATAGCCAGAGTACAAGATATGTTTCAGGACCTGCAGCAGATGTAGCAGTCTCCTAACTTACTCTCTGCCTCCACCTTCTCTCCAGTATAATAACAAAGACACAGCAGCCAGTATTTTTCCTTACCGTACACCTCTTTGCATTATGCAATTTGATTGCAATTGATAATTCATTAATCATTTCTTATCGTAGTTAATATTTACCCAGCTCGCTACTGTGCAGCAAGGGTGATGGGAGGAGCAGGAGCAGGAAAGTGAAAGATACAATCAGGGAAACACAAACGTATGGGAACAAAAAGTCTTGAGAAACAGACTCTTTTCCCTTCCCTTCCCTTCCCTTCCCTTCCCTTCCCTTCCCTTCCCTTCCCAGTTCTAAAGGGTTCATCTCCATTTTCTCAAGACAAACCCTCCTTAGACATCATCATGGCAGCTGCAGCCGTATGGAAAAGGTTTTTTTGTGACTCTCCGAGAAATGCCTTTTCCCCCCTAAGGAAGTGAAAGGGTTACTGCAGCCCTGTTGGGATTTTGCTGTTGGAGAATTTTTTTTTTTTTCCAGTCTCCTAGCCTGATGCTCCCTCAGACTGTGCTTAAAAGCCACTGTACTTGATTTCCTCCCTAATGGTGTTAGGGCTGGAACTGGAGCTGCCTCTGCTGCCTGGTGCTCCTCCTGCCCATGTCTTCAGACATTATGTCACAGCTCCTGGGGTTGCTCTCTGACTCCAGCCACCCTCCCCAGGGGATGGGAAGCAGGTTCCCTTCCCCGTGGCAGCAGCAGTGCCCACATTTAAGAAGCTGTAGTGCTGAGCCGTGACTGCATTAGTTCTGCTACATTAGAACAGCAGCAAAGAGCTTAATTTAATTCGCTGGCCTGTATACCGACACCTGAGGGCCACTAATTCACTGTCACGTATTCTCAGGGAAACCAGGCTCTTTAGTGTTCACTTCTTCATTTTCACTAGAGGAGAGCCTTGCAAGGCAAATGCTCATTTTCTAGGGCTGGCGAGAAATATCTCCTCCCAAGGATCATGGCAGGTCAGGATGACTCACTTTTGCCCGTGTCCACAAGAGATGGAAGATCACACATCTCTTTTTTTAATTTTAATTTCTTTTTTTCTCCTTTGAAATGCATAAATTGATCCCACTTCTGTCATTTTATGATTAGCAACATCCATTAAAAAGTTGATTCACACTGATATATGAGTGGCCCTAAAACATTTATTCACCACAGGCTGTATTTGGACATTATTCAAGGGCTTTGAGCCTATTAGACTCCTCAGTCCTTTCTGTCTTCTCCAGTGATAGCATCAAGTCCTGTAGTAGCATTTGCTATGCAGTAACTTCCAAGAATCAAGCCTTGCCTGTGTTGTTTGCGCATGAAGACCCATTAGGCTAAATTAATCCCTAGGGTAAATGTACAGACTTCAACAGAATGTTATCAGGGATAAATTAGGTCTATTGATTTTTAATGAGGTTCTTACCTGAATAAAGAAAATAGAGTTTCTCTTCTGTTCTGGTCTATTGTTCTGCTGCAAGCATCACCAGAAGCACTTACTTTGATCCTGAATTTTTAAACCTGGAAATTTTACATTTCTAAAAGGATTAGAAAACATTTTTTTCTTTCTCCCTGCTAAATGTGAGCAATGCCATTGTGGAGTGGAATACATTTCCCAGAATTTACACATCTCTAAGTATCTTCTTTCTGAAAACCAAGTGAATAGATTGCCAGAAAAATTATAGGCTTCCCGTATTTTAATGCTGACCTCCTCCTCCAGAGACCACCCTCATCACAAGGGGTTTAGTCCATGCTAATGAATTTCTAGAGAAATAATTTTGAGAAGTACAAAGTGATTTTCTTTTTTCTTTAGCTGGTCTGGCTGAGATAATTCATGTCTTGCTGTTTCATGACAAGGATTTCTAGTGTCACCCCACTGTCTGAGCTCTCAGGTGGATAATCTGGGGGTCACCAGTGGAGACACATCCCCTGACCACCTGGGTGGCAGCATGGCTCTCGAGAATAGAAGGATGTTACAAATCCCATGCTGTTTCCTGGGAGGATGGTATGCAGTTGATCCCAGGTATGGAGATTCACAGCCAGGTATCTGTCTTGGCAGGTGGCTTCTCTCTGTCATTGTCATCAGGGCCTCTGCTCTCCATGGGAAGACAGAGAAAGCAAATTCTTTATGATTATAAAATCTCTACGCCCAGAAGTTTGAAAATAAGCCATTCTGTGATTCTGAAAAGTGACTCTTCAACCAGATTGTGGTTGATTTTACTACGAGTGTTACTCCCCAAGCTGGTGCCCCTGATGAGGTGTGGGTCTGCAGAGATGGGACCATTTCTGTGGTTCCTCAGTGGCATCCAAAAACAAGTAGGGCCTGTGTCATCACAGACCTGTGGTCTCATGCATGGCTCCAGGGAGCACATGTGAGTATCCAGGTGCCCTTTTAGTGTCACTTCACTGTAGGTCCTCATGTGACCAGACATGTTAGGGGTTTTATTCTGCGCTGCATGGTTAAGGAAATTTTTCCGTTACACCCAAATCTCTCTGGAGGCACAAAAATACTGGTTAATTTGCACCCTTTATAATGTTTAATCTAAACTTTAGCTTTCAAAATGAAGAAGCATTTGTTCATTTCCTAAAAACTATTAGTTATCTGTTGGGAATAGACTTTGTTTAATAAACGGTTGGCTTGGCTTTAACCACTGATCTAAATGGCAGCATGTCTGCAGACTCTCAAGTCATCAGTTTGTATTCCCAAATGTGCCTTGCTAGTGGAAGAAATATTTATATTTACTCAGAAATGCCAACAGAGGTTGCCTGTGCCCTTCTAGCACACAGAATGAAGGCAAATGGCTTGAACACTGGGGTACTAACTTTGGGTCAAGAATTTGTACTTCTTGAATATTTTTTTTTACTTTTTTTTTTTTTTTTCACTTTTTAATGTATTGTCACTATATACATAATGTAGAAAGGTATATGGGTCTTTTGCAGAGCCTGCATGAGATTTTCCCACCTTCCCATTTGTGATCTCAGGTCTCTACCTTTAACTTTTTTCTTTTTCTTGGTAATCCCCATAGTTCCTGCACTTCCCTGGGGAGTGGAAGAGAACTGCATTTCTCTAGTGCTTTGCATTGCAATTCCTTCTGTAGCATTGCATAGCAAAAGTAAAAGGAAACTCAGAATGTTTAAATTGGAATTTTCCGTTGGAAAAGCAATCATACAGGAATATTCATGCACTGCCTGGCTCAGGCCCTTATTTAAGTAACACAAAACACCAGATGTAAACTTCTTACAGGCTTAAGTGTGGGATTTGGAAAGCGATTCTTCTTTTTCACGAGCACGTCTTCCTTCCCAGAAAACACCACAAAGCCCTTCACCAAACCCGTCATCAGCAGCAGAGATAAGGAATGCTCCAATGCAGAAACATACCCTAAAAAGGGAAAGGCCAATATTGACTTGCAGCAAAGCTTAAGCCCTTTAAACTCACACCCTGGACAAGGGGAATCAATGTCTCTTCTTAAAAAAAAAAAAACAACAACAACAACAACAACAAAAAAAAAAAAAAAAAAAAAAAAAAAAAAAAAAAAAAAGCACTGCTACTGTTATAGAGCAGGCCATTAAACTATGCTAACAGTCGTATATTTTCTATTCAAAACTGCAGCACTGTGTATATAAACACGGGAAGGTTTTGTTGCTGTATATGTCCAGATTTTTGACATGCGTAGGTGGAGCCGCCGTAGGAAAGCCTATTCGGGAGTTGGGAGCAGCTGCCCTAATGGAATATTATTGACTTTAGTTACATCAGGGGCTAAATATAGATCAAGCAGCAACGTACACAGGGCTGTGTCTGACAGCCAGGACAGAATGTGCTGCTGGACGGACGGACAGATGGACACTGCTCCTGCACAGATGCTCCTTTTAGGTCAGGGAGCTCTCCTGGGCTCTTTCACCCAGCACCACAACTCCCGTGGGCATCCTGCCCCTGGCCAGCCAGGGCTGTGGATCTGGCTCCAAGTGGAGATGGACACATCTCCTGTAGGCACCTGTTGGCAGGGCTCCCCAAGTCAGTGGGGTTGTGTTGATTTATATGTGGTGAGGGTCTGGCACCAGCAGCTATAGAAACTACCAGGAATAGCTATACCTTAAATATCTTGAACTGGCTTTCCTCTATTTCCATCCTTAATCCCTCTGCTCCACCGTCTCTCCCATCCAGTTGTGCTTTTGTGCTGTTTAAACTTTGTGATGGGAGACCCCTTTCTGAGCTCACACTTCCTTGAAGTTTTGTTTTTGAAGGCAAAACCTGCATATCCAGCAAACATTCCTCCAAAGCTTTCCCAGCCTGGATTGGAAAAAAATGATCCGTGTGTGCCACATCTGTGCACTCAACAGGAGAGTCTCTCCCTCTGCTAACCTTCATGGAGAAAGACCGTGGAGAGATCATCTGTGACATTTTGTCTTGATTCTTTGGGGCTGGAAAAGCTAGAAAGGAGCCTTGCTTGAATGAGAATGAACCCTTCCTAGGAAATTGGATTTCAGTCATTTTTTCTCCCCGACTCCAACCCCGAGAGCACTGGCATTGAAAGGGGTGTGCTTATCCTGACAGGCTTTATAGAGGAGCATCACAGGGTGCACCATGGCTCAGTGCAGAAGTGTTAAAGAACTCTGAAGACCTGGCAAGCCACGGGGATGCTGAAGGCAATGCCCAAAGTGCCCAGAAGTTCAGACAGTCTTCTGTATTTTCCTTTCTGGGAGGGAAAGCCCAAGGCTCTTGTATCATAGGAAGTGACAGTTTTGAAGTGAAGCAGGTTTGATAGTCCGAAAGCACCAGATTTGTGATTCTTTGGGAGAAAAGGAGTGTGCACTTTTCCCTCACTGCTGTTTGATCCTGCAGATTTAAATCCAGCTAATGTGCACAGACAGGACCTGTGTGGTATCCCAGGTGGTTTATGGCTGCACAAAGCATTAAGGGCAGAGCTAGAGAGAATCATCTGCTCATATGTGCAATGATGTACATGAACCAGTATTTATGAGAAGCTATTTAAAGGCTTTGGGGTCATAAGAAACCCTACAGCAACACAAGGCAGGGACTGATGCAATTTATCAGACTCTATTTGCCTTCTCCTTTATAAGAGGAGATCTAAAATATTGTATGATTTTTCTCTCTTCTCTAGTCCCTCCAAATTCACTGAAAATACTAACAACCCAGCAAACCCAGGCTATGTGGGAAAGGACTGCACGTATTATTCTATTTGGTAAACTCTTATTAGAGCCCCTTTTCAATGCACTGATCATTACAGGTTGTACATTTTTGATACCTGCTTTTGATAGCCTGTGGAGTAAAACTGCACACTCTCCTCCCATTCAGTCTTTGGACAATATTTTTTTTTTTTTTTGTTTAGAGTATGAGGAGGGAAGCAGAGTGAGTTCATTGTCCTCTTAGATTTATAATCCAAGAGATAGGTCACAACCCTTAGCCACTTTAAAAATGATCTATACTTCCGAGGCCTGGGAGACAAACAAGGAATATATATTGTATTATGCCTCGAGCCACCCTGGGCTGTGAAGGTGGTGTTGATCTGAGTCTGTCATTAAGCAATAGCACCTCACCCTAGGGTAGGGAGAGCATCAACAGCAGGGATCTCATCTCTGGGAGGCTGATGCTGCTCCAATAGCAGTTCCAAGTCTCAGGAACCCTTCAGCAACATCTCTCCTCAATATAGAGACTCTTACAAGGGTAAGGAGACACATCTGGTTCTGTGTGTCTCCAGCAGCAGTGTTGCTGCCAGCTAATGTGATTTCAGTGCCATGGAGAGGAGCTAGGAGCTTCACCCACGTGAGAAGCTGTGCCATCCTTGGCTGTGGCCACAGCAGAGCATTGCTGCCAGCTCTACCACCGTGGCTGGACCTACAGCTAAGCCTCACAAATGAAGCCACTTCACTCCTTTTTTTTTTTTTTTTTTTTTTTTTTTTTTGTATCTGCACAGTCAGCTGCAGTGTGACTGGCAAAAGTGGAGCTGCAGCCACTCGGTTCAGAGGAATAAATCCACCCTTCCTCTTCCTGTTCCACCTCCAAGCACTGTAGTCAGGCTTGGGGAAGCCCTGCTTCTCTGTGTTGAGACTTCCAGGAGTGAGTAAGAGCTGTGCTATGATGGGGAGGTGCCTTTGGGTCCTCCAGTGCACCTTCAATCCTCTAGGGACTGACAGCATCCCCCGTGCTGAACATGGACTATCCAGAATCTTCCTCTCCCACTGAAATATTTGGCCTTTGCAAGCATCAAGCCTCATCAGGACTGACCCTTGCATGTCCCAGCCCAGTACATTGTGGGAACACACAGATAATCTCTGAATTAGTTTCATTTCTTCATCTTGGAAGCAGGGAAAACAGTTTAACATCAGTTAAAGATGGCAATGGACAGAAAATGAGATTAAATTTTGAATTTTTTTACTAGTAATTGTTTGTTCCTCTTGTCAAAAGCCCTGAGACACAAAAAAATATTACCAAGGGTCCTTTCCTTCCTGAAGCTGTGCTTATCTTGTGATCTGTATGTCTTTCCCTATCTCTCTTATATTGCTCTTATCAAAGGGCTTCAAAAGAGACCAACAGAGCTCAGCTCTCATATCCCCTTGAATTCCAGTAGAAGGGTTAAGTTTGGTTTTCTAGGAATGACAGAAAAGATTTAAGGTAGAAATAAAACACTATGGATTTTTTTTCTGATCTTCTAAGTCTTTTTTTTGCGTTTTTTTTTTTGTTGTTTTCCTGTATTTAGGGAGTGAGATTAGTTGAAGGGTTCAGTATTGTATTTCACTGCTGAAGAAGGTGGTGAACCACCCATCTTTCCTGATGGTGGGCATGAATTAATGCAGGACACTCCTGAATATCCCATTCTCATCTTTCTGCTTCCAAAACCCAACCCTTAGATGAGATTATCTAATAGTGATTTCTTAACTTGCATCAACACACTTCACCACAACACTGACTGTGTAAACTTCATAGTTACACACTCTACTATGCCCAACAACCCACACACATACTTTTTTTCCTTTCCCCTTCCATATCCATTCACACAGACTCCCCTAATCCCCAGCCATGGCAGAAGATAGAAGAGCTGGTGTTGCCTGTTCTCCATCATCTCATCCTATCTTTGTCTTCAACCCCACCTCCTCAGATGACCCCACTGTTAAAGTAGGCTGTAGGGGACCAAGATGTCAGGGAGAAACAATAAGTACAGCTGTCATTGCATTCTTTCTACTTCTGTACTCCTTGTCAGTCCCACCTTGTGCTTGCTTCAGGCATTTGGAGCTCACACTCTCTAAGATGCCCTGCAAGTTTTTATCACACCTTGCTCAGAAGGACATTTTATTGACTTTAGGCACTCGTGTCATAAGCAAAGCATTTGTAAAAATTAAGATATGATCTTGCTGCTGTGTTGTGGGTTACTCCACTTTGCTTTGAAGATTACATGCTGAAAATCATTCCCTGACAGTCACAAAACTGGTGTAGCTTGCAAGGGCTTCCCCTGTCTTAAAGCAGTGGACGTTGTGCTGGAACACAGCTGAAGCTGGAATGAATTGAAGTGTGCCCATTGTATTGAAATCTCTGTGGCCTGTGGCCTGATGCAATACTAATTTTGAGATGTTCCAGATGCCCTTTAATGGTTAGAGCACTCTTAATGCACTGCAGCTGCTGTATTTTGGAATAACTCTTGTTGCCAAATTCCTTCATGTGTAAAAGCAAGGGTGCTTATCTAGTGTAATGGGAAAAAAAATATTGCAACTGAAAGTATGAACTGAAAGGATTTATGAATCACCATCTACTTTTACTTAAAGCTAGATCATTATCTTTTTTCCTTTCTGTGTCTATAGACACATCTCTCTAAAGCAATCCATGCTCACATTCCTGCAGCACACAGAATCAAATAAAAGCAGCCGACATCCTTAAAAGCTCCACCACTGGACAGCCCCACTTTTAAATGTGTGGGCAGCCTTTGTGCCCGTTTGCCATCATTTCCACTTTCCATCACATTTGGCTTGCTCCAGAGAAAAAGTCTGCTGCCAGGATCTCTGCTGGCTGAAACAAGGGTGAAGTTCTGGCCTGATTAAAATCAATGGCAAAGCTCCCAGCAACGAGTAGGAGAGCAGACTGTGATTTGGAGTACTTGGAGGGTGTACACAAAGCAATCACACATAGCAATATAATTGCGGCCATTTGATGGATGCTAAAGTTAGAGATCATCAACCAACAGATAAAAATAACAGTAAGTTCTGCTGATTCCTAGTCCTGTTATTTTAATTGCTGTTGGAGATCAATTCCTTTCCAGCCTTTCAGAATAGGTAAAAGCACATTGCCTCCCATAGTAAAACTTGAGAGTTTTGTTGTTTTGGAATAAATACTACCCTCCTAACCACGCTGGTGTGTCGGCATCCTTAATATTTCCCACACGTACATGCAAGACCTGTTAACATGTTAATGGATTTGTTTGCTTGTCAGGGAAAATTTTGCCCCCCTGCAATGACAGCTTCAAACTCACACTGCAAAAGGGCAGGGCAAGCAGTCACTCAATGGACAAGCACAACACAGTTCTCCCGGCAATAAAGGCTCCGGATTCGAGACGGGTGCCTTGCCACTTTGATCTGCAGCGCTGGTTTAATCATGTTAATGTGCTGTCTAATTATGGTAAACACTGCATATTATTCAAATTAAAAATGTATATTGCTGTTCACGTAGTCAGCCTGCAGACGTTTTCACGCATTAGTGTTTTCTAAGCTGAATGCCCTTTAGTCAGCAGCAGAGGCTGTGTGTTAGCCCATTAGTTAAAAAGGGAGGTGGGTGATCAAATGTAGTGGCCAGATGACTTGGACCATGTTTATCTTGGCATGTACTTGGGAGTTAAACAGTTTCTCTGAAGCAAAGTTGTCACCAAAAAACCCTGTGTGAGGTGTAAATCTGAAATCAGCCCTGCAGCCTCTCTCAGCAGTATAAAACTGTGCCCAGTGTGGTCTTGGATGCATGAGTTTGCCTGCCTTGGGTTGAACCCACTTTAAGAAAAGAGAGATTTTCAGGGTTAACAGCTTTGAGGATTTGGGCTTTGTTTCCTCCTCTCATAATGGACACCAACTCTTGTTTTCCCAAAAGCTCATCTTGCTTGGTGGGCATCATTGGTAGGTGCCAAACTCATAAATGGGTTTCATCAGTCCTGGTTACTGATCTGGCAAGCCTGAGATTATTTATCCAGGATATCTAGACACAAAAGTTTCTGAGATGGGCTCAAGGTGAAAAGTATTCCCCTAAATCTAGATCTGCAGTTCCTCTTTGTCTGGGATTGGTGGGGTTGTGTCATAGTATTGTGTATCTAATGAAAGCATCCATAAATTAACTTGTGATTTAGTGATTTGTTAATGATAGGACAGGAATTTAACACTAATAATAATAGCAATAGTCATAACAATCCCACTCATACTCCTATTGCTATTATTAATACTATTAGTAATAATGTCATGTTGACTCTTGGCTGCTATCAGATATCCAATGTGGCTCTTCTTGTAAGAGTAGTATCATTCAAATTATTTCACATGACTATGCACTACAAAATGTTTACTTAGATATTTCAGTGCTTTTATTTTTATACCACATTTGTGGGTTACAGAGGAAGCTGCTGGGCAGAATGAAAACATGAGAGTACTTGCTAGAATTGCTTAACAAGAGGGCAATCCAGATAAGCTTGGACAATGCAATATATATCCGTAAAGATGAGTGCTTATCTGGCAGATTTTCTTTTTTCTATTCAGGAATGGGAATTGTGCATGCACTTACAATTATGCAATTAAACCTATAAAATTATTTTTCTTTTTATTAGGTATTTATATTTTCTTTTGAGGAGGCTTTTTTTCTTTTTTTTTTCCCCTGGGATGTAAGGATACTTGAACTTCTATGCTTAGCATATTCTTTTATTCTTTTGATTGCCTCCCTGTTCTTTGTTCACCTAGGCCTAAGATGGAAAATTACAGAAGAAAGGACTTCTGTGCCTTGGAATTTAATTATTTTAGGGGACAGGAAGAGTTCATTGAGACAAATTTCATTATGATTCAACTGTCCCAGGTTGTTTCTTTGTTTGTTTGCTTTCTCTGTTTGATTTGTTTCAGTCTGTGGGAATTGTTCCCAGTCATCAATGCCTTGTAGAGCAGAAATAGATAGGAAGAGCTGGAGAAAGACAGATTTTCAAGTTGTGAATGCTGCATTTCTGGAAGTTTTTTTGACTTGGTCTAATGGAAGGTGTTCCTGACCATGTCAGGGGGTGGAACTGGATCCACCAGTCTGCCAGTTAGAAGGGTAAGGTCCCTTCCAACCCAAGATGTTCTATGGCTCTTTGTACTCATGAATTCTTTGTCTAATAAATACCTCAGTAATTATCCTCTACTGATTTCAAAATGACTTGAACTGAGCATTTTGTGTAGGTGAATGTGACAAAATGGCTCTTCTTGAGTTTATATGTTGGGAACTCTGCCAGCAGTCATGTGTAAATAGTGATGCCTTGGCTGGATGAGGACATTGGTTTATATAAAAAGAGCTTCAGGAAAAAAACACTGTCTAGGTGCTTTTACATGATTGTTTGTTATAGAAAACCCTCATCAGACTACATAACTCTCAAGAAGCCTATTGGTTGCTGTGTTTATGTTGTTCTTGAATTTTAAAGATATTGATATTTATAAATTGATTATTTGATCAAGCTTTATAAATATATTCTAATAAACTTGGCCACATGTAGTAGAGGTGAAATTTAGGATTAAATGGCACAATAAAAGGGATGGGTGGTGCTCTGATCTGCAGAAAATAAAACAAAATTTGCTGCCTAAGCAAATAAAGAGCTGTGATTAAATAATTTCATGCTGGATATAGCTTTTGTGCAGAGCAGAGGGAAGAAAGTTGCTGGAGGCACTTTGCAGAGCAAGTGAGATACAGCATCCTGGTGGATGTATGGTAAAGGGAGGGGAAGAGCATCAGTTCATCTGCTCCCACCCTGGGCTGTACAGGGCTCATCCCTTTGCTGTATTTCCCCAGGGAAAGGGAAAAGGGGTAGAGATCCCACCGTGTGTCTCATGCACCTTGTTTCAGCCCCACTCCAAGTCACTGCATTCAGATCACTGGAATTTTAGGAAAAAAAAGCGTGAGTTCAGTGAATTCTTTTATCCTCCTCACTTTTGATCATTGTCTTGGCAAGCGGCAACAAAACAGTCACTGAAAAGGAGTTTAGGGGATGCCAGCAGGATCACAGAATCGCCCACTAAATGTCACCTGCTAGATCAGGTTGCTCAGGTCCCACCCCATCTGACACTGATGCCTCTCTCCATCACTTTGGCAGTCTCTGTCTCCATGCTTCCTTCCCCATCCCTCCCCCTCCTCACTGCCAGCTCTGTGGCTGAACTGGTGCTGTGTGCCCGGGGTGCTGCTCAAGGGACTGTGCTGGGCTGTCTTCTGCCCAGAATCCTCTGGCCATTGATCAGGACAGAAAGCCACGGGTGCTCTGTGCTCCAGAAAAGAGCAGCTCCCTTTTTCTCCAAGGTCCCTGTGTGTGGAAGGAGATGTAAATTTGACTCATCTCCTGGAGCAGGAGGCTGGATGCTTGGTCACACTTGAGTGCCAAAGCCCTGTTTGATCAGGGAGCACTTTTTACACTGGACATGGCTAAGACGTTTCCATTACCACATAAACAGGCTGATGGGAGTTGGGTCTTCCCTCTTCCCCCACCTGTGACCCAAGGTGTGGGACCAGCTGGCTTAATCCACCCCAGGGACCAGAGGACAGAGGACACCTGTGCTGCAAGAGGCACCTGAACATGAGCAAAAACCAAAGCAGATTTCTGGTACTATCAGTTTCCACCACATTTCTGAAATTTCAGAGTGGCTCAGGGTACTTCTTGGGCCCTGTCTGTGCCATGGCCCCTCCATGTCCAGGGAGGAAAAGCTGATGGATTCATTCACTCAAGACCTGAACTGGCTCCCAGCAGCAGAGACTGTAGCTGGCCGCACCCACTTGAAAATTTGCTACACTTGAGGGTTTTATAATAATTCTTAAAAAAATCCCTAAGTCTCAAATCACAACCCAATTGCAAAGATACATCTGTAGGGGGGCTCTCACCCATGGCATGACATTTGTCCTTCTTTGGATGAAGATTTTTGGAAAGCAAAAGGAGAAGTGGGACCTAGAAGGTGTCAGTCGTGGTAGCTAAGCTTTGCTTCTTTAAGGAGTCTATTTAGGATGATTGTGTGCCTTTTTGGAAGCAAACCCATTAAAACAGAGACACTGACCAATGGGGATGACGTGATGGGTTTGTACACACCTTGGCCTGTGGGCTTGGAAACTAGGGGGAAATATTCATCTGTAAAGATGAATCTTGAGTGTGGTCCAAGCACAGGACACAGGGAATTCGGGTGAAACCACTTGTCCTGCTTTGGCCCTGTCCTAGACACCAACACTGCAACTAAAGTCTTCATTCCATCATGAGTATAGTGTTGGATGAAACAAGCAAGCATACAAACAAACAAAACCAAAAAAAAGCCTGAAATATGAGCTTTGTGATGGTGGAAACTGATAGCATCTTACAGTGAAGGAAGGGGGAGAAGGGCAAGGTCAGTGCAAACTTGCTCTGGTCAGATTTCTGGATGAACCACTAGTTCACCACCTCCTTGGGGTCCTTGTTAGAGAAAACTATCTCAGTGCATATGTTTTCATTATCTCGTCTCCGTGGGGCTGTGAATGGTCTGATTTGGTTTCCAGAATTGGTGTCCTTGCTGCATTTTGATTATTTTATCTATATAAAGCAGCCTGATTGGTCTTGCAACCTCCAAGAGTTTCTTCAGCACACTTTGTAAGAAAATTTATCTTGCTCTGTTTAATCTTGCCAGGTTGTTCAGGAAAGAAGAAAAAAAAAACAAAATAAAACAAAACAAAAAACAAACAAACAACAACAACAACAAAAAAATCACTAGTATGGAGTAAAGAGAAGAGAAAAAAAAAATCAACTCAAGAAAGTAAATATGGGAAATTCAACGTAGACCACTAAGAATTAGGGAGGAACAGCAATGACCAAAGACCAAGCAGGGACATGGGGCAAGGACAAACAAATCTAGAAGTGTCAGTGGGTTCAGAGAGGGGATGAGTGAGAGCTTGGGCATATTTTGCATCCAAGTACAAGGATGCAGGCAGAAGTGAGGAGTGCAGCTGGACCCACAAAGCACCCTGGCAGCACCCTGCAAGGGCTGGAGGACTCTGGGGGACCCAGGGCAGGAACTGGAGGGCTCCAAGCACCCCACTCGCCCTCTCTGAGGTTTTGCTCTCAGTCTGGGCCCTGTGTGTGGGGGGAGAGCAAAGCCACTCTATAGGAAACAGCCCCTTCAGACAGTGCCTGGGTCTCTGGAATAATAGATGGTGTTTTTACAACCTCTCTGAGGCCTGTTCCTGGGTAGACAGTGAAAGGCAATACCTCAGGACCACTGTGTTACAGGAGGTTGTAAAACTGCTCCTCCCCATATATTTTTTTTTTGACAATGCTTTCACTGAAGACTGTTTCCTCTTTTTTTAAATTCTTTTTTAAATTTATTTTATTTTTATTTTATTGCCATGGTGATCAGTCAGTCTTTCTTTTTTTTTATTTTTTTTTTTCCCCTCTCATCCTCCCCTTTTCACTTTGACCTATCAAACTGTAAGTCTTATTTCAAGCTGACATGGAGGCATTAAATGAGTGACTGGGCCACCAATTTAAGGGAATTGATGATCTTTGGGGCTTACACTCTCACGGGTCAAATGATAATGTTGC
Organism: Sturnus vulgaris; assembly: GCF_052056855.1. Taxonomy (NCBI): domain Eukaryota; kingdom Metazoa; phylum Chordata; class Aves; order Passeriformes; family Sturnidae; genus Sturnus; species Sturnus vulgaris. The sequence goes on from NC_142283.1 coordinate 78,815,293, forward strand.
CCTTCAGGTTAAATTCATATGTTACATAGGGAAACCCAGGAGCTTAAACTCTACCCAGGGCCAGAAGGATGCAGGCAAAGTTTGGTCATAAACAATCATTTTAAAATTGCTTTTGAAGAGGACAATTCAGGATGTATAATTTTTCATTTGTTTCCTTTTGTTGTGTGTTTTTCTCCTCTAAATCTCTGTGCTACCCTGCAGGCAGCCATTCTCTGTGTTCTTTAAACTTTTAAGTAGAAATGTTTGTCCCACAGTAGACAAAGATAGATATGGAGATAGAGATCCAGATGGAGTGTGAGATAGAAATATAGATAGAGATGGAATAGTATAAGCATAGATATAGATATGATTATAAATAATAGATATACAGATAAATATATAATTGCATATACAGCTGAAGATACTTATATCCATTTTTTTATGTCCCAGACCACGGGTACAACCAGAAGCCAAAGGCACGAGGTTCACAGGGCTTAGAGTCTGATTTATTGGCACACCCGAGCAAGGCCTACAGCTGATGTCATTATACTAATTATTAATTAGATTTGCTGCCTTCCCTGTTTATTATAGACTCTTTTCTGCCCCATCACGTTCTCTCTATGTAAATCTTTCCAACCCATTGCTATCTTCTCTTCCTTTTGCCTTCTAGTCCTGCTGCTACATACCAATGACCAATTACATATTGCTCAAAATCAAAGCTACTGAATAAAGTGGGAAGAAATTACTAGCCCATCCCATATTTTTTTGTTCTGGTTTGCATTCTCTGTGGAATCATAAAAAAATCATTGGTAATGGGCATTTATTCCTCTCTGCACCCTTGACAAATGAGATTGACATTTTGGGTCCTTAGCTGCTAATGGTTGCAAAATGGTTTAAAACCTACTGGGTCCATTCAGAACAAAGCCTGCAGTTGCTGCTATGGTCATAGATTTTGATAAATACATTATTTTCTTTTAGGGAGATTCTAGTAATCCCACGGACTTAAAAAAAAAAAAAAAAAAAGAAAAAGAAAAAGAAAAAGAAAAAGAAAAAGAAAAAACAAAACAACAAAACAAAACAGAAACCACATGAAATTTTGGCTCATAGATGTAAATAGGAGTTGTCTGTTGTGTGAGAGAGGAGAGGAAAGAGAATTGATAGCAACGTGTGTGCATTCACTTCTCCACTTCATCCCCTGATAGTTCAGAGGAGCACTGGGCTGCTGCCTCATGGCAATGAAACATGGTTCCTGCCTTGGCTGCACAGAGCAGAGCAGTGACAGTGGGATTTTGGGTTGATCCTTGCTGTTGTTTTTGTGAGACAAGGATGAGCTGTGCAGGGGAGATGATGTTAGAGTTTGGCTGATCTCGAGTGGTATTTTAGCTGAATTTACATATAAATCTGAGTCAAAGATGGGGGCTTAGTTGCATGCTTGGCCACACAAAAAGGGCACCACTCTCACCTGAGTGCAAAGAACTCAGGTCATGTCTCTCATCCAAGAAAACATGGAATTGCTTGGGCTTTATTGCAGGGGTAGTACTGAAACACATATTTAACAGGTAGTATTCAAGTGGAAAAAAAAAAAAAAGACATCTGTGTAAACTATAAACCCATATTGCTTTCAAATATGTGGCTTGACATCATTTGCAGTGGCCTCACATCCAAGACCAGCAAGAGGTCTGGAAAGAGGACACCAGAGAAGCATTGCTGCCCCAGACAGGCTGGGGAGGTTTCATCTCTCAACACAAAGTATGTGCCTGCCATTTATCAGTCCTCCAATTCAGGACCCAGCAGGGACAAATTCCTCACACTGGCACCCCTGGGAGCTCCCATCCCTGAAGCTGAGCCCACCAAGCAGTTGCTTGAAGGGGCTGAAGGGCTGCCAGCTCTGGGCTGGGCTTCCAGGATTTCCCAGTGGCACCTCTCAACTGGGAAGGTTTCATCATGCAGTGGGGCAGCAAACGGCTGCATCTCACTTTTCATACTTAGAATTTTGCAGTATTTAAACTGCAAAGGCCATTCTATAAATGCAGGAGTAGGTAAAACAAACAAACAAACAAAAAAATAACAAAGTAATTGGCAGATGGCACCCCCCCCCCCCCCCAATGTTTTGAGCAAGGACATGAATGGTTCTATGTCTATGACATTTTGGGGAGTTTAAATGTAATTTCTTCCCCCCAGGGTTCTGAGTCATCTTTGCAGAGTTCAGAAACCAAGAGCTAACTGTTTTCTCTGAAAACAATCCCGTTTCCCAGACTTTACATGTTCAGGCTGCAGATATCGATGAATTATTTGTGAAGGTCACGTTGAATTTGTAGGACACCATTAACAGTTGCCTTCAAGGGAAGTAAGCCTTCTGTCAGGAAATTTCTTTGAGAAATTGATTATTACTGCTATTATTTTTGTGTGATGTGTCATTCAGTGATGCTGGGTGAGTGCTGGGTTGCTAGGTTGGTTGTTTGTGTTGGATATTTCACCTTTGGTAATTACCAGCTTTGCATTAGGAGACCTTCAGTGTGGACACATCTGACGAGGAAATGCATCTGATATTTCCCAACAGCACTTTACAGTTGTTTCAAATAAATAAATGAGGACTTCTCTTCCCCAGATCCTGTTGAGGTAGTCAGTAGCTTGCAGCAGGTAGATAGATTGCTACCTACACAGAAATGACAAGTATCCTCCAGGCCCAGGAGAGGGAGATCACTTACAGCAAGGACGCTGAGAGTTTATGAGCTACCAAGGAATAAATATTCAACACAGAGTTCTCCCAGATGTAACTGACATGAGGGGGTTTTGCCTCAATTTAAAAATAAGAAAAAAAAAAATCTTGCTGATTATTATGTTTTGTTTTCTGTCTTATTAAGGTTTAAATGTAACTTCTTCTAAACAGCAGTGAGTTGTTTATTTAACTTTGAATTATCGTGTCACAGAAACTTACCTTTCATTTTCAGGCAGAAGCCTCAAAACTCAGAACCTTGATTAATAAAATATGAAGAGTTTATGCTATCTGTTTCTCCTGGTTTGAAGGAACAATTTTTCTGCCACTGAGAAGACAGGTAGCATTACTAAGAAAAATAGATATTTCTTCTCTCTCTCTTTGCTCAGGCATTGGACTAGGGAGTGAGATATGTGGGCAGAAATCTCAACTCTGCCAGAGACTTTCTGGGTGATATTGGCTGGATTAAAAAGACATAACTTTTCACATCCTGGCGTCATATCATATTTGAGAGAGTCACTCAAGGCTTTCTAGGAGAATTCTGGCGATGCTGGTTTTTTCTCTATAAATGGAGTCTGGAATCAGCTGATCTCTAAGGTAGATAAAAGAAACCCTTCTCTTCATCTTTCTCTTCAGAATTTGGTCCATCTCTAGATTCTCTCAGTTAAATGGACACAGCAATCTTCTTTTTTACCCATGCTTCTGGAACTGCCTCAGGGCTTTGTTGCCCCAGCAAATGCTGCCTAGTGCAATGCTGATTCTGGCACAGACCACGAGTTCTTACTACATTTCAGATAGTAATAATAACAACAACAGAAAAATAATAGTAATTATAATAATAATTATAAATTTTAAAGTCATTAATAGGATTTTGTTACATGTAATAGGTGTATATCAACCTTGTCCATGGCAGGGAGAGGCGAGTGGAACGAGATGATCTTTAAGGTCCAAATCCAAACCAAGCTTTTTTGTGATTCTGTATTTTACATCTCCATTAAACATGTGCTACATACAGTGCTAAAATAACACAGCCTGAACATCAGTTTCAATGAGCTTCATGCCTGAAAGGTGAATTATAAAGTGAATGTGAACATCTAATCAAAATCTAGGTATTAGCATGGCATCCCGTGGTATTTGAGAACTATGAAGACAGGATGCCTGCATGGATGTACAAACATAAGGCACAGTGGCATGACACATAAAAATTAAGTATGTTTTCTGATTCTGATGTATAAGGTGTTATATCAGAGGTTATACAAACCTCCTTCTGCTGTTGGAAAGACAAACACAGTTTTGTTTTTACACGAAGTTCAAGATACTCAAGCAAATGAAAGTCTCCAGAAAGTGTGAATTTAAGGCAACAAACTCATTCACAATGATAGCATAACAAGAAGCTAGAAGTTCTGCACAAACCTAAAGTTTGGGTCTGAAAATGCAAAACAACACAAAGAACAAAGCTCTCCACTCACTTTTCCGTGGCAAACAGAGAATAGGGGACATGCAAAGCATTTGTTTTTAATTTGTTTGTTTGTTTTGGACTCGTCCTAATCAAGGGCTTTTCCTAGCTGTTCCCTTCCTCCCCCGCCTCCCCAGACCTTCCAGACTCCCTTGTGCTTCTCTCCTGTTTCCTTTTATTTATTGAATTTTTGAAAAGAACCGAAGGGGGTCCCCAACATCCCATCGCCTTGGAGAGCTTGTTTCCCTACAGGGCTGCAGATGCAGGGCAGAAAGGGCTGGAACACGCAGCAGAGAGGCAAGGAGAGTGTTATCAATCATTCAACATGTTAAAAGAGAAGAAGGAGCAAGAGAAAGAGGGAGAGAGAAGGCGGGAAGCAGGATGGGGGGAAAGAGCCTGGGCTGAATTGGAGGAATTTCCTCCCCCCGGTTGCTGAAGGGAGGTTTTTTGGACATCTGCCCAGACACATGCCGAGTCAAAGAAGCGGGATAAATTCTGGAAGAATGAATGGAGGGAGAGGAGGGGTCAGGAGGACAGAGGGGAGCGTGGGCTATGGGGGGTGATGGCAGCTACAGGGACAAAGGAGGTCTGTGGGGGAAGACTACAACAGCAGCAGCATGCATGTGTGTGTGTGTCTCTGCGTGTGTCTGTGTGTCTGTGTGTCTGTGTGTGTGTCTTTTTTCTTTTCTTCTTGTGCCTGCTGGATGTTTCAAACATTCATTTCTTCTAGGGAGCTGCATATAGCAGTGAGACCTCTTGGTTTTATGGTAAGAGGCAGCTTGTTGTCTCTTGGATCTTCTTCTGTATTGCCTGGGACAGACCAGGTGCAGGATCAAATAGAATCTATAACCAGTCAGGCTGCATCAGGGTTGGTAAACACATTTTCAAGAGTGAGGGCAGTGTGGTCGCTTGAACAAAACTCATGGCAGGCTCTCTCCATCTTCTGATATCTCCAGGCAAGGTAGTGTAATCTGAAGGATGCATTGAGCCAGGCAATTTCTGACTGTGAGTCAGGGCATAGGTGGGCAAACTGAGTGGTCATCTTGGACAACTCAGATGAAAGGTCAGATGAATCATTATCTGTAGCAGACCTGGAATGTGTAGGTTGTGCTCTGGGCAGCTTGTTCCCATGCCTTCTCCATCTCTGAGGTTTCAGGAGGTCACTCCCTTGGCTCTCTCATTTATCTGCTCATCCAAAAGAACTCTGGACTTGTTGGAGAGTGGATGTGGGTTAGGACCTGCTCAGATCACTCAGATGAAGAGACAGCCAACAAAACTGGGCTGGCAGCAATCCCTGTCCAAAAGAGCCAGCTGGACATGGATTGGTAGCAGTAACTCCTTCCTCATGTCTGATTCAGCCAAAAAATTTTGTCTGTCCATCCTCTCTCAGGTCTCTGTTGGCCTTAAGAACTATGAATCTGAGAATGACTCTGAATTTGCTGAAGAGTCTGTGTGGCATCTTAGGTACCCCAGGTAGACAGTCATAAGGTATATTCTTCCAGTCAATGGCTCTGGTTATGAGCCAGTTTCATGAATCTCATCCAAAACAGAATCACAGCCTTGGTTGTGCTCTTGAAGAAACTTCTTGCTGTGGTTGAATCTTGCTCTGATTGTGCCACTCTTTTCCTGTGCTTTTTTGATAAGTGTCCATTTTTTTTTTAACTTTATGAGTTCTCTATTGTACTCATCTGGGGTGACCAAACCTTATGCAGAGCTTGCATTATTAGGGCCACATAAAGAACTGAGGGGTAAAGCCTCTGTCAGCTCAGAGACTGTACCCATAAAGCTCTTTTGTTTCAGCTGCTGATGAAAAAACTTGCTACTCATGTGAGAAAGGATTTCATATTTGAGCCAGATCACTTTCCCGTCATAACACATAATTATGCAACAGTAAATGAGACCTCCCAACGTGACGAATTCATAGAACCATAAAATCATAGAATATCCCAAGCTTAAAGGGACCCACAACGATCATCAAAGTCCAGCTCCTGACCCTGTACAGGACAACCCCCAGAGTCACAGCCACGTCTGAGAGCATTGTCCAAATGCTTCTTGAACTCTTTAAGGCTTGGAGCTGTGACCACTGCCCTAGGGAGGCTGTTCCAGGGCCAGACCACCCTCTAGGAGAGGAACCTTTTCCTGATGCTCTGCTTAAACCTCCCCTGACACAAGTTCATGCCATTTTCTGGTGTCCTGGTAACCAGGGAGAAAAGTGTCTGCTCCTCCTCTTCCTCTTGTGAGGAAGCTGCAGACTGACTGAATACCCTGGGCAACTCACCTGGGTTACTGATTCTTCAGAACAGAGTAATAGAATTACAGAACAGTTTGGGTTGGAAATGACCTTAAAAATCATCCAGTTTAAACCTCTACACCATAGTCAGGGATGCCACCCATTAGGCTGAGTTGCTCAGGGCCCCAGAGGTGTAAGCACATCCTCTCTATTATCACACTACTGTGACACAATATCAGTGACATTCACTTGTGCCAGTGCAATACACAGACCTCTAAAAGTGTAAATCTTTGGTAAATGAATGGACTAATTAACTCACTGAAAATCCAAACTACCTGGAAGCTGCTTTTGATCAGATCCCAAACTGAAGGTTGATCTGCTGTGATGGCTCTGGTCAGCATTTTGTCACCCATATGTTCATCACATTGTCTGCTCTCTTTTGGTCCAAAAAAATGCTCTGATCATCTGCTACCAAGGCTTTTCTAGAGGCAGCAGCCACTACAAGGCTATTTAAGATAAAAATCCTCTCCTGATATTTTAACAAGTAGAAGACTCAAAAGTAAGCTTGATCAGTTTGTTATAATCATTGCCATTGTCACCCTCTTACTGTTAACTGAAAATATTTCTGCTTGTACAACTGTAGTTAAATTGGCTTGGTAGAAAGTATCTTTCTTACCACCTCAAGAAGGAAATAAACAGAAAGGTATCCCTGGAGCAGTTTCAAATATAATATTTTGATCACTCACACAGAACAAACAGTGGTATAATTTGTTCCTGGGTTAGTTGTTCTAGCCCCTAAGATAAGCACGAAGGAGATAAGCATGAGAAGGAAACATGAACAAACAGGGCTTGTGTCTAGAATAATCATTATAATAATTTTGTACTGGGATGCAGTGGTTTTAAAAGAAGTTGTGGATAGCAATACTTACATTACGCTGCACTTAGCCTATATTGAATCTTGCACAAGTATATTAATTCAGTTGTTTCATTTATTTTTAGTGTAACAAGCCATTCTTGCTTACAAAATATCCAATTAATCCATATTTTGTGCAAGTGAAATGCTGTTGACCTGCAAATATGAAATCATAGCTTACAAGAAGTCTCCAGCTGTGGTGCCATTGGGAATTTTGAGGATCCAGAGAAGCCTTTTTTTTTACTTTATTATTTATTATTATTTATTTTTGTGAGTAAAATCATGTTGTTGAGGGACAATTTGTAGTAGAACACAGTCATGGATGGCAGCAACTGAGCAGCCTGGTCTAGTGGAAGGTGTCCCTGCCCATGGCAGTGAGCTTTGAGGTTCCCTTCCAACCTAAGCCATTCTAGGATTCTATGACTTGTATGTCAGGGTTAATGGTGGAGCATTCCTCCTCGGTGTTGTGCTTGCTGCTTTGCTTAGAGGTGGGACTCAGAGCCTGGATCCTCCTGGTGTCACTGTCCCAGTGAGCACGATTTTAAAATCTGGATTTATTTCTATTTTAAGTGGAATGAGAGAAGGCTTGCTCCCTTGCTGTTGGAGCTGCTCAAGTTGGAAGTAGGGAAGCACCCTGTGGCTTGCACAGCTGTACTGTACCACCTGCTGCAACCTGGGAGAGGATTTCAGCCTCCGGACTTGCAAACTTGGCTTCATATTCACTTCAATGTGATAGCTGGAAATAAAAGAGAAAAATAGAGAACATTCAGAAAGGTCAGCTTAGCTTTAAGTAAAGCACTTGGATTAGCTACCAGCCTTGAAAATTTTACTTAGAACATGCACTACAATGTTTTTTATAAGCAACACTTGAAGTGCTGGTCTGTATAACCCAGCACAGATTTTATGCCAGGACAACACCCTATATTTTATCAGGGTAATATAACAATAGTAAGTCATATGACACCTAGATTACACACAGTTCTGAGAATTAGGACGCCTTTAGAGATATTTTTTCCCCCTTATTCTTACATAACTGAAGTCTAGAAACATTGTTACTTCAGTATAATGTCCGTGTGGCAAAAGCAGTGTAACTTCATGGTAATTAATCCTTACCTATGTAAGTTTAAGGCAGAGATGACCAGCTGCTGTCCCAAGGCAATGTTAGGACAACAGGGTGTTGTTTATGTGGTGCCACAGAGCTTTGGTGATCAGTGAATGTGACCACCAAGGATATTGTGGGAGAGGTGCGTGTGTAAGGCACACATGTAATTACAGATCCAGATTGCATCTTGCTTAAGTTTTACAGTTTCATCACAGATCTGTGTGTACTAATATGGATAAAAATGATAATCGAGATAAAAATGGCCCCTAAAAAAGCAAAATTTGTCACCTCGCCAGAGCATTGTCCCAATGTATCTTATCTGTACAGTTCTTGAGTACTGTTCCTTGAGTGGAGCTCAGTGTTTCCAGACCAAAATGATGCTCTAATCATAAATGAGGGTGTATATTATTTTTCTTCTATATTTTCATAGTGGCTGACTTTGTCTCACAAAGTCAGTATCCAGCTCTGTCTAAATAAATAGATATTACAAATATTATAGATCACTCCCACAGTGGACCAAAGCATGCACACAGTCTTGCTGGCTCTTTTTCTGTTGATGTTTGGCTCAGTGACTGAGACCCATGTTTACCAGCTACTGCTGATATTTAGCTCAGATATAGGTACTTGGTGTAGAGAATGCTCTGTCTTCTTTACCCAGCCGGGAGATTGACCTGTCAGCCCAGAGATTGGGGTTGACAGTGCCTTTTGTTGAGCTCTGATTACAACAGTGCTGGCAAAGCCACCGTTGTGTTTGGCACTTGTTGGTCTCTGATTTTCTCCACAGCACTGTACACTGAAATGAGAAACATCTGGTCAGCTCACATGCTCTATTTAGACTGGTTACACAAATGCATGAGATTATGCAACCCAGACCTGCGATCCTGTTTCTCCCTCTTCTGAAGTATTTCATATTTTTGTCTTTAATCACGTTGGACAGCCAGCTGGCTGGTTTCCAGGTGGCCTTTCCCGCTGCCTGACCATCAGCACAGGTCAGCCTGCCACCACCTCACTGCTTTGCAAGGATGCTTTGTGTCTTACCTGCCTCCCTTCCTGAGCAGTGGCAGCTTCTGCCAACAGACCAGCTGTGGGAGCTGGTGGAGATCCTCAAGTGCAAGGAGCTTGTTCAGGCAGTGTGTTGGGCTCGCTGGCTCCTTGGGTTCCTCCTATCTGGCAGTGTGGGCCCCCCAGCAGGCAGGGCAGAGCTGATAACCCCCAGCTCCAGGAAAGGCAGCCTGTTCCCTGGCACTGGCAGGAGATGATGCACCTGGGGGAAGGATTGTGGCGAATCGCAACAGAAGGAGTTCAGAACAGGATTTCTGATGGCTTTGCTCTTATCGTGCTCTTTGATGATGAATGGCTCAAACATGCATTTCACCAGGCTGTCGGTCCAGCTCCTGAGTGAGGTTTCCTGTGCAGAGCTTTTATGAAAAGCTCAACACTGGAAATGGCAGTGCTGTCCAACTGGCTTCCCACCAGGCTCACAGCAGCTGAAAATCAAGTTTAGTAGCTCAAGCTCAGCAAGTTCAGCTTTTAATTAAAATACATAATTTAATGTTAGAGACCTCATTCTCCAAGAAGGGTACCATTATAAATGCCCACATCCGACCTGGATTGCTGAAAGTTGGCATAGTGCCTCTGTTATGTTAGAGATAGCAAACCCAATCTGACTTATTGCTGTAACCATTTGCCAAGCAGATACAAGCACTGTCTCCATCCCAGATACAAAAATATGAACAAGAGGTCATTGGAGTTGACTTATTTTGCATGTAAGGTGGCCAGCACCCCGGTGTGAGCACAGGGAGAGCTGTGAATTCTGAGCCCCCAGAGTGCCACATCAAATCATGGCCAGGCTGCCTGCAAAAAGCTCAGTGGGGAGGGTGCTCAGCAGGCTGTCCCAAAATCTGTCTCTAGAGGCTCCTCAAATTGCATCACTCTCTATGGCATCCGACCAGAATTTCTCCTTCTTTTTATATGTGTCTTTCTGTGTTTGTACATAAATAAAAAGCAGGTAAGTGAACAGGAAATAATTAGTGCCCCTTATCTCGGGAGCCTACGCTGATTTTTTCCACTGCCCAGTTCATGCCTCCTTTATAAGTGTTTCCTCTTTATCCTGCGGTAGACTTAGCTATAATACTGGGCTTCACCAGCTGAGATTGAGGAATGGCTTCTTTAATTTGCTTGGAAGTCATCCAGTCTTTGGAGTCTGGATAGCTCTGGTTCATATCTTAATAATTTTCATGCCTTCGCATGAATTTTTAAAATAGGAAATACCCTGGTGAGCCCCTGGATCTTACTCTCTTGGCTGGCAGCTTCCCGTCTCCATTAAGGCAGCCAAAGAAATCTCATTCTCCAAAACCACAAGAACCTCCTCTTCCACGCAGGGAGAGGAGCCTGGGTTTTAGCTGGGAGATGCATGCTCGGACGTGTGTGCAGACGTGCAGGCACGCACTGCTTGATTCACTATTCCTCCCGTCCCCCTTTCACCTATTAGTGTCCTCTGAAGGATCAGGTTACCTTGCCAGTGGAAATATATGAGCTCGTTGTGTGATATAGCATAACTGCAACAGCAGATCATATAATTTTCCCCCGAAGGCTTGTTGCAGACTATGTCGAGTCATTTGTATTTATGACAGCTTGGGGGTGATTTAGTACGACCTCACTTTGATAAAAGCCATTTAGAGCTCATAAATATGGGTGACACACTGCCTTCTCGGCTGGGATTTTAAATGGAGAGCTGCATTTGCATTCCCATTGAGCTTTTATTGTTTAGGGGGTAAGGATGGGAACGGATGAGGTGAAACAGGAAACAGAACGAGTGTGCAAAAAGCAAAGGGGCCCTTGAGGAATGCAGGATGCTGCTGTGCTTAGAGCACCCCTAGCTTGAACCACCCATGGTGACCTTTCCCTCCCCACCTCTCCTCCTGGGCATGGGGAAATTTGAAGTTCTGCTCATCCCAAATTGGTCAGTAGGTGGGAGAAGGGGATTTTTAGGTTTTGGGGCAATATGGATTTAGCATTGAGTTTTCATAATAAAAAAAAAGTCTTCTGCGTGCCAGCAGGTTTTCTTTTAGCTTGGTTCTTGCTGTTGTGTGCTGTAATTTTTACTTAATTTCAAGGAGCCATTTACCACCTATATTTATATTCTGTGCCCAGATTTATAAGGAAGTTGACAATTTATGGCCAACAATAAAAGATACTTAAGCCAAACATAGAGTTGTCAGATTTTATGCACTGGGCTTAAATTCATCATTGATGGAAGCAAGTAGGAAGATTGTTCTTCAAAATTTATAATTTTTTTTTTTTTTCCTATAATTTGTGATGCCCAAAGGAACCTAAGCATCACAACCCACTGAATTTCTCACAGAGATTAAGATCTTGGTTTTTTTCTAAAAGAGGACTCAAAAGATTAAGCAGTTTTCATCTTTGTAGTCACTGGCAGAGGCAGGACCTGAGCCTAGGTGAGTATCTTGACCACGAGGTCACAAAGAAATTTGCTCCCTGAAGCCATGAATAGTCCTGTTCTCTGGTTTTCCTTTCTGCAGAGCAGGTCAGTAGGAATACTGGCACCTGTTCTTGGTAGCTGGAGACTTATCTAACACATTCCTGGTTAGTTCTGAATGGTGTGATTACTCACTGGAGGTAGATGAGGACCAAGATACTCAGTTTTGCATGTAAAGCTATCCTGTTCATGCCCTCTATTCTTAGGGCTGAGGATTACTGAGTTAAACTAACCCAAATCTCTTTAGGAGTAACTTATATATATGTCTTCTCCGAGCTTTATATATGTAAACACTTTAGATTTTGGTTTAAAAGCCTGAACAATGTCACTTCTGAAGATTACCTCTGAAATTTATTTTAGCATATACCTGTACATTTGAAATATATCAGAAAGATTTAAGCTGCTCAATTTTTAAGCTCTTTGGAGTGTTCTTATGAATTATAGGAATTTTTTTAAACATTATTTTTATTTTTGATGTCTGACAGGAAAAAGCTGTCACAAAAGCAAAATAATTTTTGCCTGCCTTTCAAATCATTCTTGTGGTGCAATATATCATCAGAATAATGTACCCAATTGTTTAATTTTATCCATAAACTAATCAATTAACCGTGTTGAAATTATTGTTGTCCTCTGGATTGGATAATGTTTACGGGTTGGACCTGCCTGTTCAGTTTGATGTTCACAGCAGCAAACCCAATGCTTCCCTTTAACCATTTTATTACTAAAAATTAATTGTGTCACAGTCATATATAGGCTTAAGGAGTCTTCAGAATTGCTTGTGGATGGTGGTGAGCCAGCACTACCCAGGCACTGAATACAAAGAAAGGTGCTGAGGCTGCTTTAGCCTAGTTCTGCTTTGACCTCTGCTGGCCATGGACACCACTTGGCACAGCCCCACGTCTGTCCCCCTGCTGCTCCCATCACTGGGGGCTCCCACCTAAAACCTAGGCAACAGAATCCAGAGGAATTAAAAGGCAGTGTGCTTTTCATTAAGCAAATGAAAAGAAAATCACAGTCCCTGCCCTGAAGATTGTACACTGTAATCAATGGCAGCATTAATGTGGAACTTCAGTGCACTCTGAGGAACAGTAAAACATGCATGATGGGACCCTGAAGATGAGACAACCAGTAAACTACTTACTCTGCTTCAGCTTCATTAGCCATTAAAGCAGGATAATGGCACTTACCTTACCTCGACAGAGATTAGTTAGTCATCACTAGCACAAAGTTAGGGAGGGAAAAAACGGGAAAAAGGAGGGGAAAAAAAAAGTAACATCCCTCAAATTCTTGCCTTAATGATGCTGGCAGCAGGTGAGGATGGGATCTGGGTCGTGCCACATAGTTCTGGTGGCCAGGCTGGTTCTGGAGGGCAGGGATGCTCATGCATGGGCTCTTGATCTGCAAGAGCAGCATTCTTGGCATGTGCAAGCCCTGGGCTGCACCAGCACATGCCTGCAGTTGTGCTTTAACATCCTTTTGGGTCCCTCCAATGCAGGACATGCCATGATTCTACAATTCCCAAGGGGAGGGAAAGGAAAGAGTTGATTTGTCCAGCCTGACCTTCCACATTTGGGGTTCAAATGTGGAGCAGCTCCCAGGTGAGCCTGCTCAGGGACCAGTGAAGGCCACCCTGCAGACATTTGGCTGCTCTGTCTAGAACCCTACGTGGCTGAAACCTCTCTTGTCAATCTGTGCCATGGGACCCCTCCATGGATGACAAAACAGAGGGAAGGAGCAAAAGTGACATTGGTTTGTGAACAGGGTTGTGCAACACTGTCCACACCATGCCTGGTGTGAGCCACTGCCATTTATCTTTATAAACATTTTTATTAAAAGTAGGTCCTGGAGCAAGTAGACCTCTCAGTGTGGCTTTTTTCATTAAATGAGCTTGATTTGGTCTCTGCTGACTCAAAAAGCCAATCAACAAGCCCCCTGAATCTTTGATCCATTTTTCTATTTTGCTGTTCTCTAAAGACTCAATTTCCTCTCCTGTCATGCTTTTGAGAGGGGGGAAATACAGACTAGTCCCCCAGTTATAATACAATTATTTAGTGCAAGGGATTTTTTTTTTTTTCACTTGAATAAATTAGTTGTTAATTAAAGCTTTTTGATGTAGTGCGAAAGGAGTTATATTTGATACCAACAGCTGTATGCTGTTTGATTTATGGTCCTTTGGGGTGTTGGTTACAGCGATCCATTTCTCCCCCTTCCTCCACAAAACACACACACACACACACTCACTTCAAAGCCCATTAAATGGTACTGTGTTTTCAATTAGAAGGAGAATATTTTTGCTGTTGTTTCCACTTTTCTCTGCATCACTTGTAAACAAGAAAGCAGTGTTTCATCACCTTAGCCGTTTTCCCCAGCCTTTGGCAGCAAAGGCAGTTGTGACATTGCCAGGATAAAGACTGCTTGAGCTGATGGGTTGACCCTCAATGTGGTTCCCTATTTTAGCACATTACAACTGCAAATAGAAGACACTGGCAGAGGATTTCCTCTGATTTCCACTTCAAGCAGGTTAGATTCCCACTGTGGGAAATGAGCCAAGCTTCCAGGTAATGCAGGAAGTGTTTCTAACCTTTAAGATGTCTCTGGGCTGAAGTATCACTGTAGTCTTCAATCTGTGCAGAATTAGGGACCTGGGTGAATTTAAGCAGTTTGGGTTTGATTTCCTGATGGGAAATTAGAGAATGCAATGGAAAATGTTGGCAAAGGCTCTGGGTGAAATAAAATTTCTTCTAATCCTTTCCAAAGAGTAGATTAATCCAGTGTACATTTGGTGCTCTCACTTAGTTGATCGACTTACCTATCTCTAATTTCTCAGAAATTACTCAACACTCATCTGCTTAGCTACAGCTGTTTCACACCAAGAGGGACCATATGCCAGGGGTGTTTCCAGGAGATGTGGCATCTCAGTGGGCTGTCCCATGATCCCTTGTCTCCCTTCCTCACCAGTGAGGTGAAGAATGACCTTAGGAAAGGACTGGTGGCTTTTGGCAGTTTAACCTAACAGTCACACACAGGTTAAGGAGATTTTCCATACCTGGTGCTGTTTTCACTCTATTCCCAAGGTAGTGTTCTTTATCTCCAGTGGAAGTGGCTAAGCAGACATTTTTCATGCTGTTTTGTGTTTTGACTTCTGTGCCTGGGAAATGGTAGTGGCACTTCCCAGAGTTGTAGGATGACACTTAGGGCACCTTTTAGAGATGATCCAAGCTCAACTGAGCAAAGTAATAGGATCAGCTTCCTGTGCAGACAAAGAATCCCTATCCCAGGCAAGGTTGTCCTACTGCTGCCATTTAATTTGCTTTAATCTGATGGAGGGGGGGAATGGGTCTTAATTAATTGCCTTCTACTCCAGGCTCAAGAGGAAAACCTGCTTTGGAACAATTTAATGCAATCAAAATCTGCAGGTTGTGAGGCTGCTGGCAGAGTTCCCTGTTTGTGAGTAAATGAGTGCACATTTCCAGCTCTCAGGGATGGGTGAGGCTATTCTGAAAGAGAGCTGCTGGAGGTGTGGACTTCTGATGAACGTGAAGGACTGGAAAGCAGAGTGGCTTTGTCCTGTTCCCTGCTTTTCCCAAGGGAGCATGACTGTAGCCTTGAATCTTTTCCATAACTGTTGAGTGTGAATCAAATCTGAAGGAACCAGAGGATGGTGGAGGGCATTTGTTTTGAAGAGGGTGGTTGGAGAGGAGCAGAAATGTCCATGTCATCTTCCTCTCTCTCTCTCTCTCTGAGGACTAGAATAATTTCTCTTTTCCTGCTCCCTCTTCAGTAGTGATGGAAGCAGCAATTCCTGCCTACTTAACCCAATTTCTGGAGTCCCACATGTATTACATAGTTATTAATACTTTTCTGGTGTGCTCATGTGGAGCTTTGTATGGTTGCACATTGTGGAGTCTCCAGGAGGGGTTCTAGGCCACTGAGATTGGCAGCAGGTTTGGGAAATGCCCTTTCATTTCGTTTCATTTTGTTGTGATGGTGATTACTCTCTGTTTTTGCTATTACACTACTTGTTCCAATGACCTGCTCTGGGAAGAGCTTATTTGTCTAAGGATCAATTTGATATTCTAGTTCTCAGGGCTGTAAAAAATATGTTTTTCTAAATTGCTGAGAGACTTTCTATCTGTTCTACAACATGTTGTTATAGTAGGACCTACAGAAATACACTATTTCAAATGCTTAAATTAATCTGATAGTGGAGGAAAAAAGGAGAAAATTGTTGATGAAGAGTTTGATTTATCTACCAGTTATTTCACAACTTTTGTCTTCATTCTGCTTTGCCTATTTAAGTTTAGTTGAAGAGTGAACAAAGAGTAGGTATTAAATGAGGAATTGAAGATTTTGAATAAATATGGAAGAAAATACTTGTTTTCAGTTGTGTGCATGTCACCCTGCTGGAAACCAGGATAGATATCTTACGGATATCTGAATTTGTCTCTTTTTTACATTAGTAACTGAGGACTTTGAGCAAAAAAATATCTGGCTTTAAGCTAATGAAAAGCAGTATGTGCTCAAGAACTGGAATAACATCTCTGCAGGTTTTTTGGAGCAATCAAAAGTTAAATGAGTTTGAAAGGGTGAACAAAGAAAACCAGCATGAGAGGAGTGAAGGAAAAAACAAGAGTGTAAAAGTCAGCAAGAAAGACATCTTTAGCCCAAGGCAAGTGGCCATTAAAGGTCACTAAGGGGGCTGGTGAAAAAGTGTCAGTGTGGTGGAGACAGAGGAGATTAAGGAGAGGGCCAGGGAGGAGCAAATAGGGATGGGGAAAAGAAACTCTATGGTTAGAGGTAGGTCAAATTGTGTACAGCCATATCTGCATAAAGTGTTGGGTGGATTTACCTGAGGAGAATAATTTTCCAGCACAGGAAGGACATGGAGCTGCTGGAGCAAGTCCAGAGGAGGCCCCCAAAATGATCACAGGGATGGAGCAACTCTGCTATGAGGAAAGGCTGAGAGAATTGGGATTGTTCAGCCTCCAAAAGAGAAGGCTTTGGGTTGACCCAATTGTGGTCTTCAGGTACCTGAAGGGAGCCTACAGGAAAAATGGAGAGAGACTATTTACAAGGGTGAATGACTTCACACTGACAGAGTATAGGCTTAGACTGGATATTAGGAAGACTGGGTATTCTTGGCTGTGAGTCACTGGCATAATTTGGCCAGAGAAGCTGTGGCTGCCCCATCCCTGGAAGTGTCCCAAGTTCAGGTTGCATGGGGCTCAGAGCAACCTGGTGTCCTGATGTCCCTGCTAACAGCAAGGGGTGGAGCTGGATGATTTTTAATGTTTCATTCTATCCAGGCCAGTCTTTGGTTTTCCCTTTCCTGAATAAATAGCACAAGTAGCTGGGAGGAGGAGAGTGGCAGGGAGGTGGCAGTGACTCTGTATTTGGGTAAATTAATACCCCCCACAAGTTTGTGATTTCATAAATTTTGGAGACCACCTTGTTTTCTTATCAATAAAGACCAGCAGCTTTATATTCCTAATGTTTTTGATTATCAAACTTTCTCATAGGTTCTTTATTTCTCTGGATTTTTTTTTTTTTTTTAACAAGCAGTTATAGCCCTATTGTTTGAAAAAGAACCTTTGAATTTTGGCAGGAGCAAAAGCCCTGCAGCTGAAGATATGCCTTTCCCTGCTCCCCTGAACCTCCCCTCTGTTCTGGCTGAGTTATGAGCTGTGTAAGATCAACATTCCCCATTTCTGCCTTGTATTTCTCAGGAAAATTTTTGGCAGAGGGTCAAAATCATAACTGAACACGAATCTTCCGCAGACCTGGGCCCAGAGCAAAAAAAAAAAAAAAAAATTGCCAAAGCAAAAATAGCAACGAGAGAAATCCCTCGGGGCTCGTGGGGCAGGTGGAGTTGGTGCATCACCCCCTGCAATTTCCCACCAGCAGCAGTTGTGGCAAATCTCGCCAACACAAGGAGTGTGAAGGGATGAAGGGAAGGATGGGTTTGGGACAGAGCACACTGTGTTCAGGCTGCTGAATCAAACAGCAAAAGTGTTTTCTTCATCCCCGTGGGTCCAGCCGTGATGTTGGCTGGGGCACATGCATGTTAATGCCATGGTGACCTGTCTTTCCTGCCTCGCTCTCGCTGCTGCAGAGGCACTTCACTCAAGCAGAAAATAAGTTCGCACAAATAGCTGTGAAAGTTGTGAAATTCCTGGTTTTTGACACTTTCAGGGTAAACATATTTCTTATTGCAGTGGCCAGTGTAGTAAACACAGGGAAATTGTGTACATCTCTACACACATATGTGTGCACATGCTGGATGACAGACATCTGGATGGCCATGCAAGCATCACCATATGGGATGTATTCATGTTTAGACTTAGGAAGAAAAAAAAAATTTGTTTTGCAGCAGCAGAATCCCAGTTTTGTTGTTTTTTTTATTTTGTTTTGTTTTGTTTTGGGGGTGTGGGTTTTTTGGTGTTTTTGTTTTGGTTTTTGGGGTGGTTTTTTTTGGATTTTTTTCTTTTTCTTTTTGTTTTGTTTTAGTTTTCTGTTTGTGGATTTTTTTTTGTTTTGGGGGATTTTTGTGGGGGTTTTTTGTTTTGTTTTGTTGGGTTTTTTTTGTTTTTTGCGTTTGTTTGTTTGTTTTTGCTTTTTTTTTTTTTTTTTTAAGGGAAACCTAATAAAAATGCATATTTGCTGACAAACACACAAGAAAACTCCAGATTTGGATACACACACACACACACACACACACACACACACGAGGTGCCGGCGCTTTGGGGACGCTTGTCAAGCTGAGGCGGCTGCACGCATCTGCACTTGCTCCCATACAAGAGTTTTTATTTCCTTTTGAATAAGAATAAGAAGGGGCTTTCCCCGGCTGCCCGCCCCTTCCCCGGAGCTGTGCGCTCCCTTTCTGACAATGCTGCTTGTTGGAGTGCCTGTCATTAAGCAATGCACTGATTATTCTGGCAGCTCCGCTACTCCGAGTCCCCATGGACGGAGTCAGACATGGAGAGAATTGAATTTCGCCAAGGATGGGGCTAAAGGTCGTTCCATGCACTGGACAGCTGTGTCTAGTCAAATCGAAACTATTGCTCCAAGTGTTACCAACAGAATAGCTGATAGCTCTGTTGTCAGTTCATTTACACTTGCATCCTGTTACAAATTAAACTGAAATTGTGGTGTGCTGAAGGAGCAGAAAGTCGGTTTTCTGCCAAGTGACAATTCCTTATATCACCAATTTCCAAGTGCAGCTACTATAGATCATTGCTAAGGGTTTTTGTGATTTCCAGAGATGAAGATTTAGGATTCTGATTTTCTGCCATGGGCAAAATTCCCATTAGCACCTGCTCTCATCTTCTAATCCCATAGGTTGAAAAGGAAATGCAAAGCTCTGGTAACTGGCCTCTTTTCTAAGCTCTGTTCACAAAGAATACCATAAAACAGAGAATTGTTTCATGACTTTTCCCATTTTCCAAGCTAGCCTTTTTCTTTTTCTTTCTCCTCTTCTTTTTGTTCTTTTTCTCTCTCTCTTTTTTTTTTTTTTTTTTTTTTTTTTTTCTTCTTGTTATTCCTGGTTCCTTTCCTTTTATTTTCACTTGTCCTTTTTTTTTTTTTTTTTTTTTTTTCCCACCACAATTAGGATATTTGAATATAGGCACAATTCAAACCATGAAATACTATAATTCTGCTGCAAACTCTCCTGCACTAAGGCAGGGTGTAGAAGGGAGAGCAGCATAAGAGCACTTCTTATATGCTAATATTCATCTCAGCCTTGCCCAACATCTTCCCCTGAAACACTCTTAAATCTCTCCATCACCAAGACAGAAAAATACCTTCTGGGCAGAAACACAGCCTCTCCCAGGATCCTCAATGGGTCCTAGCAACCAAGCTGAAAGCCTGGGACTTGACCACATTTGGAATAAACTTGCCCAAAAACATCAATGCTAATTAGCTCGTGTTATGAATGGATTAAGTGAGACACCAGCTGCAATGGGGCATTTTGATTTGGGTTGTGGCTGGGTAATTAGATTCACATAAGCTGGCTGGGGAGCTGTCAGTCAGCAAGCAGCAGCTCTCTTTGCTCTGTTAGGAAGAAGAGCTTTTCTGTGTCCCATCATCTGTTTTGCTGTGAGCCTTTGGGTGATGTACCAGTAATCAAGCACAGCGTTGAGCATGAACTAAAACCCTCCCCTGAGCCACAGCCATGCAGCTCAGTGACTGCACAAACTCACTCCTCCTGCAGCTGAGCAGCACTATTTTATTTATAATGCAAAATACTCCTCGTATGGTGGCTGTTAATGTGAATGCCATCCCTCCCTTTGATTTGTGGCTGCTTTCCCCCCTGATTTCTAAATTGTCACTGGTGCTTGGAACACAGTTTATGATTTTATAAATCATAAAACATGATCTGTATTGTCATGAAATTACCTAGAACAATAGTGACTACGGAAAAGTATGCAAAATTGAATTTATAGATGAATGAAAACATGCAAATCAGAGAGTCACTGAATGGCCTAGGTTGGTAGGGAATTTAAAACTAATTTTCTTTCACATCCCCTGTCATGGGTAGGGACACCTCCGACTATTCCAAGTTGCTCCAAGCCCCATCCAGCCTGGCCTGGGACATTGCCAGGGATCCAGGGGCAGCCACAGCTGCTTTGGGGAACCACTCACCACCCCCACAGTAAAGAATATTTTTCAATATCTAATTTTAACCTACTCTTTTTCTGGTGGTGTGGTTTTCTGTGCTGTTCTGACTCTCCTTGTGGTGCTGTGATCTGTGGTGTAGCTGGGTTAGTGCTTCTGGTGTCCCTTTTCTAACTGATGAAGAGAAACATGAAACTCCAGGGAGATACACCTATTTTGAGAGATTTCACAATGAAGAACCCCCAATGATTTGTTTAGATGCAGTTGTTTGGTTTTCAGACCTCTATTTTTAATGAATTAAACAGGAGGCAAATCCTTCTTTTCCTCCCAAATATGGAGCTGTCATGAAAATAAAATATCCAGACAGCAACTTTCTTAAATGTGAAGAAAAGCAGGAAGTAAAAAGGTGGCTTGATGCTCCTGACATAGAGCCTTTATCAGCTCCATAAATAAAGGACATATGCATGTGATGGCTGACTGCATCTTAGATTGCAATACCAATGTTTTAAAAGCCTGCTGACAGAGCATCTGCTTATTTCATTACTCCTCGAATGTCTTTGCAGGTAAGTCATGCATTATACAGTATCATCTCTAGCAATGCATGAGCAGAGGGGAAAAGAATGGAAAAATTCCGGATGGTCCATCACTTTCCCTTACCTTCCAGGTGAGGGGAACATAAAAAATTATGTATTCAGTTAATAGGCAGAATTAGCAAAATTAGACCCTATTTTTAATGAACTAAGATTTGCATTTTTTTAAAAGAAAGAACTCTATCATGTTACTTTTTTAGTTGTCTGCAAGCACAGCAGAATAAAGATTATTTTCAGTAAACTCCTGCTCAGAAATTATACTGAGGGGAAGAGTATTAGGTGAAAAAGGAAGTGCTATGCTTGACTGGAAAACATACAGTGGTGGGTTTCAAGAGCTTATGGTGAGCTTTGACACTGCTAGACTATTTTGAGGAGCACAGGCACAGATTCAGCCTTGCCCTGACTGTAACCTAATCTTTCTTGTGTTATCACAGTGGTGTGTCAGAGGGTTAGTGGTCCCACTCTATTAAAGCTTCCCTTTAGAAGCAAAATTTGCTCCAGAGTTTGTAAAATGTGACTAATGGGCTAAGAAGAAGAAATATCTCCCCAGACAGGTTTTCCAATCTGAAATTTCATGTTACCCTCACACTGTGTCCCACTGCTGCATATCCCAAATGCTTCCTCTGGTTGTTGTTGACTAAAAATATTGTATCTCAGTGCCTTGTTTTTTTTAGTAAGAGGTGATTTTGTCAGCCAGGAATGCCCACTTGCCTGCATGGCAGTGTCTTGGCTCAGGTGAGTGCATAAACCACCATTCCCAAGCACCCAGGCATGTAAACCTGAGGGTGTCCACTGCCTCTCCTTTCAAATCTGCCTCTCTCCCTGGCCATGTCCTTTGGAGCCAATGTCCACAGCAGTCTGCTATGTTTATTGGGTACCTACTGGGTTGTTGACAGGAAAAGACCCAATCCAAAAGCAGTCTTGTCACTGAAGGAAGAGGCCTGAAAAGAGGATCCATAGTGCCATATAACACTGTGGTGATATATTATTGGCCAATAAGATATATTAGCCTATCTACATATATCTTCATATCTGTTGTTTGGGGTTTTTTTGTTTGATTGTTTTTGTTTTTCTGATTTTTTGGGCTTTTTGTCAGAGAAGAGCTTTGAGACATCAAGATGCTTATGTAAAATGGGTTTCTGGGCCTCTGTCCATTTGATACCCACAAAAAAAACTTCTTTAAGAAATGCTCCTGTATCCAGCAGAGTAATGGATGAAGATGACAAAGTGAGCCATGGAAGTGTCTTTCACTCCTGGAGTACAGGAGAATGTAGGCAAAAAAATAGTTTTAGCTTTATAGGCTTTCCTAATAAGCATCCATCACTGAGGGAATGCCATAAGACATTTTCCACAAAGTATTCATTAGCTGTTGGGTTTTTATAAGCTTGGTTAGACTTTATACACTTTCTCCCACCATCCTGTCATGTTTGCTCTTGACAAATATTCCAGCAAACATGTTTGCACGCGGTGCTGTTTGTGGAGGCTGTGAATACTGGAGGATATTCCTGAATAGTGCCTTTAATATTCCCGCTGAAAACCTGCTTCCAGAGATCCCTCTGTTCGGGAGACAAACCCCACCGTGTCATGCAGACATTTAACAGCCCGTGAACTGGGAAAAGATCAAGAAGAGTTTTTAGAAAAGAATTTCAAATACGTATTCTTAGGCAAACAGCAATCTGCCAGTAGTTCACAAATCAACACACTGAATATGTCAAATGCCTGTCTGTTCCCATTCCAGCAATTTAAGGTCATGAACAAATTTTGAAAGCAAATCCAAATATTTTATTTGCTCTTCTTCTCAGTTTCAATCTGTGGAAGAATAGAGATGTTTAAGAAAAAAAAATCAAAAAAATTTGTTCTCTTTAAAATAGCTTCCATAACATAGTTTCTTATTGACTGATCTCCAAATAAGAGACTCTTACTCTTGACTCCTGTTTAGATTAATTACTTCTAAGGCTTTTCTTTTTGTGACAGCAATGAATTGGTCAATGTTTGTATTAAGCTTTTCTAAGTGCACTATTA
Organism: Sturnus vulgaris; assembly: GCF_052056855.1. Classification (NCBI taxonomy): domain Eukaryota; kingdom Metazoa; phylum Chordata; class Aves; order Passeriformes; family Sturnidae; genus Sturnus; species Sturnus vulgaris. The sequence continues at coordinate 78,838,416 of NC_142283.1, forward strand.
AATGGGAAAAACTTCAACAATAAACAGGCCAACTGACTCAATGATAAATTGAAAAGAGGGGAAGGTGTGTATTTTTAGACAGAAGAATCATCATGGAAATTGTCCAATTGCCATGCATTTGGAGAAGGGCCACGTTGAAAATCCTTCAAATAAGTACCAGACATTAGTTGCTTTTCAATAAATGAGACTGTGCTTTGGAGAAAAAACAAAAAAAACAAAACCAAAACAAAACAAATAAACAAGCAAAAATACCCAAACTCATCTCACCAATGCCTATCCTGTCCTAAGGCTTTCCTGGGATCTAAATATTCCTGATTGTGTTGGAAGTAAAACCTTCAGGCTTTCTTTAAAAACCCTTTAAGTTCCTCTTGTCAGCATGACTGGAAAGCAAGCTTGGATATTTTACCTTATCCTTATATGAGAAAAATATATGGGCAATGAGAAATGAAAAGGAAAGCAAAAGAATCCTCCTGGAATTTTGTTTTGCTTTGGGTTTTTAATAATAAGACCGGGGTCAGTGTTGTTATTAAAAACTGAGTAAGGACAAATGAAATCCCAAGTTTGACATATCAGAGGACCCTAAGTGTGAAGGGCTGTTTCAGGAGAGGACAGATGGCATTTTCATGGTGCTCCTCTAGTTGTCTCTATGGGTGGAAGTGCAATCCTCTGTGTTTTCAGTCTGACAGACACCAGGGCATGCTGGCAGCTCCAGGAGATGCTGATGAGCTCCTGAAGTTGCCAGGAACATCCCCACATCCATAGAAAACCTTGTGATATCGAGCTGAAGGTGAGGCTAAGGGCCTGCAGTGGCTTCCCAGCTCTGGTGCTGGCTGGCTCCAGCCCTCAGCAAACCTGCACTTCTCGGAGCTGTGCAAATGAGATAGCAGTATCTGTCTCACAGGGGGTGTTAAGAAGCTTAATTCATTAGTGTTTACAAAGTGTTTCTAGATCCTCAGATGTACAGCTCTATAAACAGGCAAAGTATTACTAATTGCCAGCTTATACTGAATTGTAAAGTGAAAATAAAGATGGTTGGAGGAAAGAGGTGTGGAATTTTCTGGTAAGCTGAATCAGTCTAGTGGCTGAAGGTTAAACAGCTTAAAGTTTGATTTTACATTACTATCATCTGAGAAATCTCCATTCATTTCTGTTGGTGCAATATTTGACCTCCTGTTTACTTTGGGGAAAAAAGGAGTCTGCAAGTGGGGCCTCCTATGGTAAAGAATAAATCAAAGGCTTAATTCAAGCAATCAATCCTGGATATGTACCATGAGGTTGTATTGCTTTAAATGGAATGAGTCTTGCTTTATAGAATGTGACTTCAATTGTGATGTTCAATTTAAACCAAAATATGTCAGAAAAACCACCTTGCACATCTTTATAGCCAAGGAGAACACCGAGTTGCAAAGTTTAGAGCATTTCAAAGCTTATGGGTGGATATTTTTTGTTTATGTGGTTTAGTTTCATGGGGGTATTTTGTCCTCTTCATACAGTCCTGGCAGGAAAAACAGACCATTTTATTTAGTTCTTCCCACTTTCTGAATTTCCTGCAATGCCACAGCAATATCATGCTTGAGTTCCTACTTAACTTTTTGTTGGCATTTTGGAAGGTATCACTAATACACTAATAGGAGTAAGTTGGCTAACTTGTGCTGTTTGTACTTATAAGCTGTGTTATTTATATGCATTTTTCTGCAAAGCCTGATTTTTTCTTTTTTTTTAAACCATCTCCTCTAAAAGGCTCCTTCAAAAATGATTCACTGTAATGGAAAGAAACTAACTTAGTGCTCTTTCACTCCTTAAGAAACACCACATTTTATGTTTTTCTGCCTCAAACCACACTGTTAAAAAAAGTAGTGGATAGCCATTTCCCACTTGGCCTCCAAAGGGTGAAATCCTCATCTGGTATAAATTGGCATAGCTCTATTCAAATCAGAGCAGCTACATTAATTCATTCCAGCTGAGCTCCAGCCCTTAAAATGCCAGCAAGGAGAGCTAGTTTTGCACAGGATGGATTTTCGAGCTGGGTGGAAGGTTTTCCTGTGTAACTTAGCTATGTGTCTAGGCTCAGGGCTGTGGGAAACTGTCTGTTTGACATCTGCAGCATACGCAGCAAATGCTTTGGCAGTTTGAGTTAATGCCTTTTGAATTCACAGGTTGTTTACTTTCAGCTTGGATGTGGATTTGCTTTCAGCCTCAGTGGGAAATCTAACACAAGAAGTAATAGGACAAGCCATCTGTCCAAAAAGCTATGAGAATTCCTGGTTTTGAACCAATAACGGAGATCAGGGACAAGTTAATCCCATGTGTAATCTCTGCCAAATTATTGGCATGCTCCTTGGATTTCCGACCAGGGACCCGATCCCTCCGGTGCAGCGTGAGCACGCGTAGACTTAGGGGAGGAAACCTGCAAAACGAGCATGGTTAACATCCCTTTCCAATGGCCTTTTCTGCACACCAGCATCGTCCCAGCCCTTTCTTCTTCTGCTCTGATTTACGACCCATTTTGGCAGATAAACCGTGCACCTGTGAAGCGGCCGCTCCATCGTCGCTGCGGCCGCTGCTCCTCGGGGAGCAGTAAACAGCACGAGTCAGTGGGAACCCCCAGCTCCTGCCAACATTTCCTGCAAGTAAATATCAATCCATGTGTTAGTCACAGGCCAGAGAATGGTGTAATAACCGGATTGATTGGGTCACTTTTTTATTTTTTTTTCCCTAAAAAAAGCTCGGGCCAGATTTCAGCACTCTTGAAAGAGTCCAGATTTTTTACTTTCAAGCCAAAAAAGCCATGTCTCCCACTGTGTAAACTAAGAAGCTGCACAAGAGCCAAGTTTTGGGGAGGGGGGGGGGGGGGTATCAGCGTCCTGCAGCATTCACAGGACACAGTGGGCAGATTTTACTAAGAGTACAGCATGTGACAGGTAATGGAGCTGCTCCCCATTGATAGATGGGGACATGAATGGGAACTTGGGCCTCCTGCACCTGTCTTGCTCACCCACAAGAAGTGCCATCACCTTCAGTGAGAAAATACTTAGACTCTTTGTACTGTGTTGTCTAGAAGGCTGTGTCCTTGTTTCGGAATCCTCTGTGGTTTAAAATTTTGGTCACAGCTTTTCCTCTGATTTTGTCCATTGCTGCTGTTGATCTGGATTAAGTTATCCTTCTTTGGACCAGCTAGAAACACGATTCTTGCTCTCCAAGCCACTTGGGTGAGCTGAAGATCATTCCTTGAGTATTTAATAAGTAATAGGGAAGGCAGAGAAAAAGACAACAAGAAACTATTTGGAAAGAGTATCATCTGCTCTCTAACAGCAAAACCTCCACTGAATTGTGAAGTGAATCTACATGCTTTAAACCTTCATGAGGTGAATGGCTCAGGAGAACAGGATAGCTGGAAACATCCTTAGAAGCACACTAGCCTGATTTCAACCTGCCCTACACACTGAGCAGCATTAACTCAGATACCTGGTGTAAATCCAGCCAGAGGTCAAACTCAGCCTTGCAGCAGCCCTGTGTGTCCAGAGGACTTCATCAAAGCAGCACCATTCAGCCTTCATTCCAACAGCACCAGGCTAATTTACCTCAGTCACACCTGGATTTCTGAAAACTGGAGAGCACTGGATCATGTTCAGGCTGTTTTCTTTCACTCTTCTCTGTCAAATCAGGGTTACTGCAGATTGAGTGGGGAAATAAGAGTATCTCCACAGTTCTTTTTTATTTTTGGTTTCTTGATTCAATAATATTTCATGACTAATAATCACCCTAGACTAACAGGCTCATTTGAACCGGGAATGCTGTGATCTCTTCTGTTATTCAGTGGCAGAATAGCCAGTTTATAGATAAGTAATCTACTTAAGGTGGAGGAACTCAAGTCTTGTAGTCTTTACTTAGGGAAACTAGCTTATTTTTCTGATGATTTTTGGGATCCTTCTCTGAAAGTGTTCTGTAGAATCACAGATTTTTTTTTTTATTTCCCTTGTACCTGTGCAGTCATGAGAACAAGGATAGTTTGAAATTAAAGTGGCAGAGTTCAGCCTTCAAATTAAAAACTTTTCGATTAGGTATTTTTCTTGGAACCAGAGGCAGATAAGCCAAAACACTGCATAAAAGAAGAAGAAAGCAGGCTGGTTTTACTGTATTTTTGGCACGGACAAAGGCTTTCAGAGATACTGGAAGTCATGCAAGAAGAGTGTGTTCTTAAGAGACTTCTAGCCCTGCTCTGAAGACTCTGAAGACTCTGAGGGCTTTAGATAAGCGTCTGCATGTGGGGGTCTTTATCCAAAACAAACCACCCAAATTTTTGTAGTTCACCCATCACTAATACCGATTTCCTCCTCTGCATCTCTCTGTGCTGTTGCTCACACACACAAGTTCTTCAAGGCATCCTAAAAGCTTTTCTTTGCCTGTAACAATTTAATTGCCTCTTGGCCAAGATTTCCTCCTCCGTGAAGAAAAATAACGTGATCAAAGTGCCCTGTGCTGCCCAGAGGATTTCCTCTCCTCAGCCTCACTGCACACACCAGGATTGTTTTCCTCCCCCTTCTCCTCCTTTGCCGCATCTTCTCTGCGTTTTGTACGAGTGTTTCTTTTTTTTTTTTTTTTTTATTTTCCCCTGCCTGGAAAAATCCAACCTAACGTGTCCTCCCCCTCCCCTGGGCAGCAGGGGTGACAGAGACAGAGAAATCAGCACAGTGTCAGCAAGAGTTTAGCCCCACAGCTGGGACCTGAACTTTCAGCAGCAGAGCACAGCGCTGGGTCACTGCACTAAAGCAAGCCAGATTGATACAAAGTGCTTGCTCACCCTGGAAAGGGAAGCATCAGAAGCCAGTTGATAAAAATCTTTAGGCACCCTTTATTGTGAGCTTATATGCAGCAAATCCTAGGAAAGATGGCCATGGAGTGTATATTCAGTGTCATGACCCCCAAAGTGATGCAATATTTGGGTGCTCTCTGCACTCGGGGTGATATTGCATTGGGGCAGCGTGGATTTTAGAGCTGTTGGAAATGGAAATGGAGCGTGTGGACTCAACATGCTGCACACGGTGTGAAGTTTTCAGCTGTGAAGACCTGAATGATCACGTCTGCCAAGAGTTAATGTGCTCAGAAAAAGGATGCTAAAATATTCCTTCCCACTCCAGTTTGCAACAGAGAACTTGCTAGCCTGTAATATCTTTTATTTATAGCACCTTTTGACTCAAAGGATCTGAAAGTGCCTCTCTCTGGGAGTCACTTCAATGATACCTGCAGGCAGAGGTGTTTCTCTGCAGATGACTCCAGCTGAGCTGTCAGGGCTTTCTTTGCCATGGACACATGTAAGGGACCTCTTCTGCTTTGCCAAATGCCAGCACTTAGTAATAAGGGCTGGAGGGGAGGGCAGAAATCTGCCCCAAGCCTCAAAGACAGCAAACAGAGAAAGCAGACATATAAACTATATGGGAGAGAGTGTTGAGATGGTCACTGGCTGGCTTTGGAAGTAGACATTGGGAGGAAATTTGGCCAGTGCTGGATATATCCTCATGCAAAGAGCTTGGGACAGTAAAACCACAGCTCAGAAGAGGGCATTTGGTGGCCCTACCTGAATAATGCTCCACCCAACCTAACCAGATCCAGCTGTGTTATGGTGGCCTGGAGAAACTCCAACAGGGACCCTACACAGGGTTTGTATCCCAGGGGTGGAGGTGCTCCTCAGGGGACAGGCTGGGTTTAAATCTTCAAACTAACACATCCACAGTCATGGCAGGGTGTTCTGCTTATTTGAAGTCCACTTCAGCACCTGCCCATCATCTCCTCCCCACTCAGCAGCTGGAGGTGGCCAGAGGACCAGCTCCTCCATGTGGCTCCTGGCAGATGGAGAGGAGTCACCCAGCCCTCTGCTCCCATCCTGTGCTGTCCCTGCAGGCTGGGGAGGCAAAAGTCAGGCCCAACTGATGGGTTTACAAATCCAGCCCACGATTTCTGCTTCATCTACAGCCAGGAGAGATTTTGCCAAGATACATATTAGGCAGCTGCTCAGGACACTGCTGTTTTGTCTGTACCACCCCGAGCATGCTGTCTGCCTGCCTGCCTGCCTCCCTCTCTGCCTCTGTGACCCCCCCCATCAAGCTGGTTGTTTTGCTATTCCCTGAGGTGGCCTGAACATGTTCAGCAAGAAACAGCCTTTTTTTGGCGCTTCTGCTGGGTCTCCCGAGGGATTTGCCACAGGGAGGGAGTGCCCATCTGTTTCAGCGTCCTCTAAGTCCTGTGTTTTTTAAGGAGCCCTGATGTTTCTCAGTGGACAAAGCCATCCAGGCAATCACTTAAAAGCTCCAGGGACACCAGTGGCTGCTTATGGGGCTGTCCCCTGCCCTGGGTCTCCAGCCAGGTTTTCAGATTAATACAGTCATGCCTCCATAAAATCCTCAGCACATCTCTCCTCCCTCCATGTCCTTCCCAAGCCATCCCCAGAATCAGCATTATTATATTTTTTTTCTCCAAATCTCTTTCCTCCAGGCACCAGACAAGGTGTATTTGATAGCACTTTATCTCTGCCATGCATATGTCAGTGTCTGAAACTCTGGTTTAATAGGAGTCACATCACTGGCTGGAAGTTGGCTCTCTCAGGTCCTTTCCATGGAGAACATGCATTTTGCCTCAGTCTTTCTCTGCTTTCCAACAAAAATTGACTCCCCACTCCTTTGAGGAGGGGGCTGGGGTTAGCACATCCTGGCATGCCCAAGAGTTGCATTGCCTGCTTCTAGGGCATCTCTCACTCTCTCCTCTTCTTCCTCAAAGAAGAGAATATTCTTTTTGTGTGTACATATGAGGGTTTGGGGTTTTTTTTCTCTTCTTGGTCCACTGAGTATTACATCATGTATCACTTCCTTTGGTACCCCTTCCACACATACTTCTTTGGATTTGGGGCTGGGAATGGGAGGGAATCCCCCCAGAATCCTGAAATCATAGAATATTCAGAGTTGGTAGGCACTCACAAGGATTATAGAGTCCAGCTCCAAGAATCCCACCATGTACCTGAGAGTGTTGTCCAAATGCTCTGGCAGCCTTGTGCCCTAGGGTGCCCGTTCTAGGGCCTGACCATCCTCTGGGGAGGAAAACCTTTGCCTAATATCCAGCCTATACCTCCCCTGACACAGCTTCTGTCACCAGAGGGAAGGTAGCAAGCCCAGCATATGGACAAGCCTTGCGTCTATGGGAAAGCTAAGAGGGAAATAGGGAGAAAAAGAAAACAAAAACAAAAAAACTAAGGGGGCGGGGGGGAAGGAATAAATATTTGGGAGGAGGGCGTTTAAGAGGAGTGAAAAAGAAATCAAAGCTGGTGCCAGGCTGGAACCAGCAGCTGGCTGCCAGCACAGCAGGCTGAGAAGTTGTTGGTGGAAGCGCTCAGTGCCATGTTTGGGTTGCTTAAAAAAATACAGTGTCCCTCCCTTGTTATTCTGCCTCTGCTTTCCTCCCGGCCCCACAAGCAGGAGGAGGGACTCGGCTGCCAAACTCAGGCTGGTGTTGGCAGCGATGCCGAGGGATGAGGAGCATGTTACACGTGTGTGTGCACACACCTGTGAGCTCAGCGCCTGGGCAGCTCCGAGCCGGACCGGACCTGCTCTGGGGCTCCCTCCCCACTCCGGGGAGATGCCAGAGCATTGGCAACCATGGCACGATCCTTTCTGCCCATGCGAGAGGAGGAGGAGGAGGAGGAGGAGGAGGAGGAGGAGGAGGAGGTGGGAGGGCTGGGGATGGAGGAGAAAGGGAGGGTGGAAGGTTGCAACGCTTGGCTGGAAAAATTTAGAGGAGTACAAAGGAGAGCGGCGATGAAAAGGGGGTGGCGGCGGAGAGGGGGAAGGAGGCTGTGAGCTGGCTGCCGTGGAGGTGGAAGGAGATTTATGTTCGCCGGGTGGCTCGGTCGGGAGCGGGCTGGGAGGGCTGGGGATGCTGCGGGGAGCCTGACAGCCCCGGCAGAGAACCAGCGGGGCTTTATTCTCCTCCTTTCTTTCCTCCTCCCTCCGCTGGGCGCTCGGAGGAGAAGGCAAGACAAAAAGCTGAACCGGTGCCAAGAAGGAGCTGCAGCGACTCGAAAATGGCACACTCTGCGCCACGCTAATATTGCGAGGCTGGGCTGTGCTGGAGAGCAGGGGAACGTGTCAGGAATGAGAATGGCTGAGACCGTGGGGCCACTGGCCGGGCTCAGGAGTGTCCTCCCTCCTCCCTGCTTCCCATTCGCCTTTTCAATGTGACCCTTTTCTCCTCCAGCTTCCCCCCATCCCTCCCCTCCAGTGAAATTTGGGAAAGGGAGGGGGTCTCTGATAGGGACTTGGGAGTGTAAAGTGGCTCATCCTCTCCTTACATCTCGGTATCGGGGAGGAATTTTTTAAATTTTATATATATGTATTTTTTTTTTTTTCCTAAGGAGGCAGAGAAGACTCTCAGGGAGTTTTCTGACTGTTTTCCTGCTGCCCTTCCCCTGCTAGTCGCTGTCCTCCTCCTCCTCCTCACTGCACCCATAAGGCTGCTGCTGCTGCGGCTCTGTACCGTGATGCAAGGTTACTTGTAGGACACAGGAGTCTCTGCTGCAAGGTGCAGCGTCGCCTGCGCCGGTGTTTCCCTCCCTTCCTCATTTGCTGGGAGATGAGGCAACTTCCAAGAGGCTCAGCTCAGCTCCTGGTTGATGCAGCAGCGCTGTTTGGGTGGCAAAAGCTCTTTCCTGAAAAAACCTGTCTGGATAAAACAAACAAACAAACAAACAAACAGGGATGAAATTGCATCGTTTTGTGATGTTGGTTAATTTGCAAGAAACTGGAGTTTGCAAGGGCTGGAATTTTGTGGTGGTTTCTGTCTGAAAGGGGAGGTTTTGTCCTGTGCTGATCCTCTTGTCATTCCGTTCACAGGCAAGGAAAAAACCAAACCAAACCAAACCAAACCAAACCAAACCAAACCAAACCAAACCAAACCAAACCAAACCAAACCAAACCAAACCACTTCTTTTTTTAAACAGAGTTTTGATTCATAAATATATATATATATATATATACACATATATATAATTTTAAAAATTATTACCTTGTAGTTGTTCAGTAGAGATATTTCCCCCTCCCTTTTTCAGATCATTCAGGAATTTGTATTAGAAGTTTCAGGTTGTCATTACAGAAACTAGAGACTGGAGAGAGAGAAAACCCCAGTCTCTGGTTTTGAAAACAGGTCTAGATCCTGTCAGAACAGCAGTTTTAGCCCTCACATAGTCAGCAGGTCAAGTTCAAGGAGACCTTTCTAAAGTACGGGCAGAGCCTCATTAGCTTGCTGCATCTCAGAAGCTTGTGGATTATTGGGTTGTTAGCTTGGCCCATTTTGTAGTCTCAGGCATGGGATGATCCCCATGACCTCTTTCTCACCTGAAAACCGTGCCCTAGTACACATTCAAACCACTTCAAACCTCACCTTTGGTCTCAGACATGTAGACCTGGTTTGGGAGCACATACCCCTGCCCAGGAAAGGCTTTTGGAAATACTGTGATAAATAGGGGGGAGTTCTGGCAGACTTAAAGGTGTTGTCTAGCATGCTTCCCTCACCCTCCTCTTCTCACAGCTCCTCACAGATCAATAGTCCTTCCTCTGTGGAGGATCAAATGCTCTGTCCCAAATTAACACTGTTGGGAGTGGCACTCATTTCTAAGTGGATGCCAGCAGATTTTGTATGGAGCAGGATGAATAAAGCAGCTGATGTCTTGCTCTTCCTCACCTCTCAGCTGTGCTTTGTACCCTGTATTTGCTGCAGTTCAACTTGGGCTTGTGCAGACAAGGTGCTGCCATTTGTTCTTGCTTTTTTCCTTTGTTGTGACTGCAGGGTGTGCAGTGCTTGGCCCAGGAAAACTTGGTTTCTCCACCATGGAAATATCAACAAGAGGGTTGGCCAAAGGACCTGGAGTGTGTTCTTGTACCTTCCACCCAATCCTACCTGTTTATCTGAATAAAAGGCATGCATAAAATACATAGGTTTGCTGTAAACATATGTGCATTCTGCTTGGTTTTCAGTTGTCTCTGGATGTTGTAAATTAAGCTGTTTGAAATACCATCTCCACCCAGGCACACACCATGCAGACCTTGCCTGAATTTCACAGAATCACAGAATCCTTGAATGATTTGTGTTGGGATGAACCTTAAAGCTGATGCAGTCCCAGCCCCTGCCATGGGCAGGGACACCTCCCACTGTCCCAGGGTGCTCCAAGCCCCATCTAGCCTTGGACACTTCCAGGGATGAGGCAGCCACAGCTTCTATGGACAACCTGTGCCAGGGCTTCTCCACTCTACAGCCAAGAATTCCTTCCCAATATGCCATCTATCCCTGCCATCCGTCAGTGTGAAGCCATTCCCCCTTGTCCTGTCATTTCATGTCCTTGTCCCAAGTTCATCTCCAGCTCTCCTGAAGCCTTTTTAGGTATGGGCTCAAGATTTCCCTGGAATCTTCTCTTCTCCAGACAGAGCAATTACAATGCTTCAGTCTTTCCTTGTAGGTGAGATGTTCCAGAATTTTCCAGATGTTCTTGCTGAGACTTTTGGCTGCAGCTACACCTGTTCCTCTGGGAAGAACCTCTTTTTAGCCTGAGATCTCTGAGGATGCGAATCTCAGGGATCTGTGGAATTCTAACCTGCAAGAGAAAGTGGGGGTTGAAGCCTATCAACATGACCAGAGACCCTGGTTCTTGTCCTGACCCACCACACACTGTACAGACCATTGCTCATGCTTTTAGATCTGGAGCCAGCTTGTGTTTACTACTGATTTAAACTCTTCAGCTTTCAAATACTTCAGTTATCAAATAACAATTCCCAACAGATTTATTGAGAGGATCCCAAAGATACAGACAGGTATTAATGTGGAGTGACAGCATCTATATGTGCACAGAAGCAAAAGAGTGTTTGTTACTCAAGAAGGGAGCAAAAAATGAAGAGGTCTTCACAAACCTTGTTATTTCAGTAACATTTCATTTCTCGAAATCTTGACTGTAGGGGAGCTTGTGGAATGCATTTTGTCCATCTTGGGACAAAAATGCTACTCTTGTTCTTTTCGAGTGGTCAAGTCAACCCTCTGGGCAGCTTGGTCATGTTTCCCAAGGAGGCAAGGCTTTGACAAGGCAGCTATAGATTATTTCGTCTTTATTCCTGTCTGTCTAAAATAAGTGTCTTTGGATGTATTGTCCAGAAACATGATGTCTAATGTGTCTCAAGTTGCTTCCTTCAAATCCTTCACCCTTTTAGCACCTTATAATGAGAAATACTGTCTACTTAGAGTTGTTATGGAGTGACTTGTGTCTGGAAGGGTTAATCTAAAGGGCTCTCCCAAGGGCTGTCTTCTACTCCTTCTCCCCACACTTTCCCCTCTCCCAGTCTTATTTTTTTGGACCTGTAACCTCACATTTCTGTAATCTAAATGTGCAAATGCTTTGCAGTCACGGTCCAGTAGCTGGGTTAATCTCAGACCCCTGGAGTGGCAGATGGCTGATTTGTTGCTGATTCCAGTTATAGAGAATTGTGTCACCTATTATCTTTGCACAGACTGATGCTTAAAAGGATGCCTTTGGCAAAATCAGTGAAAAGCAAAGAAAAGCAAAGCAAACACTCTCTGATCTGCATCATCACAGGTGAAAATGTGAAATATTTCACCTTTGTGTGAAGAACTGGAGAGGTGGACAAAGAGGAGAGGAGGTGGGAGGGGAGGAAGGGGAGAGGAAGACCTCATTTCCATACCAGAAGTACCAAAGCACAGTGCAGAGCGGGTTTGCTGCTGTCACGTTGTTGAATCACGAGCACTTACTCTCTTTTAAATGGTTTTGCAATGTGGTAATCCTTGGCTTCAGCTCCCTACTTCAACTCTTATACAAACCAGGCGGGTTGGCTTCTTGCGACACCTTCCTGCTCTCTTCCCAAGCTTTTCCAGCACAGGTTGTCAGAGGAATCCAAGGCATCACTCCCTGAGATCATGGCTCACTGTGTGCCCCACACTGCTGGGGAGGGCTGTGGTGGCTCTCTGGTGCCAGCATGCTTACAGGGGACACTTGGAAGGGGAAGTTTGCACATCAGTGTGGGGTAAGGGGAAGCTTGGGGGGCAGTACAGAACACCGAGGGACCTGAGGGTGAGCACTGGGTGCTCTCAGGGCCCCAGCTGGCAAGTGGTGATAGTGGTCATGCTGGAACATGTAAGGAAATCAAAAGGGCAAAGCAAAACTCTGGATGTTTGTGACCATTTTCTATACAGTCATACCTACAATCAAGGTTATCTTTCTTTTTTTTTTTTTTTTCTCTTTGCTCTGGGAAACACCACAGAGTCAGATGAAGAATTTGGGAAGAGAGTGTGGGTTCCCTGTGCAGAGTCCAGTGACGAAATCAGTGAACAAGGTAAGAACAATGGGATATGGCTGTGATGATTTTTGTTTCCTCCTTTTCCCTTTCCAAATACAATTTTGCAATGTTGGACACAAAACTTAGGCATGTGTATCACAGAAACTGATAGTCCAAGAACTAAGCAAAATAGTCTAAAACATTAATTTGGGTTTCTTTTAATCCATGCCATTTTGATGGTTTGGGTTTTAGAACAGTTTGTATTGTATCCAAATGATCTATGTGTGCATAATTGTTACCAACCTCCTGACACCAGGACCTAATTAGGAAGTAAGAGCCTTAAATAGGCCATTTGCGTAGTGAGCTTCCATATGTCTCTTTGCACAATTTATTTGCTCCACTCCATTGAGATATAATGAGAATGAAACTCTTAGAACTGCTTTTGACTCTGAGGCTCTTCTCTTCATGTCCTATGCAGTTATAGCCCCTATTAAGACAATATCTGTTTCCCTGTTTTGGGAAGAAAAAGCTAGGGTACTGCTACTTTCAGTCCAGATTGCCCAAGGTCTCTGTTTCCAAGTTTCCAATGGAAATGGAGTGAAAAAAATGTGAAAAAACCATGCAGACTAAGAAAAATGGAATGTCATCAAAGAAGGCAGAAAGGTCAGGACAGGATGATCTTGAGGGAATGCTACCTATCCTATCTACCTCACAACCTTGCTGAAATCTGATGCCATCGTATTTCAGTTAATGTATAGATGCAAAGAAAGGGTGTCTATGGATAGAAGCAATTTGAAGAGATTTGCATTGGTTTTGTTTGGCTTTCTTCCTGCTAGGAAGTGAGGAATGGGGAAAGGTTGGTGCAAGGTGGTTTGGGTTTTTTCTTAGTTTTGAATATTTATCTCAATCTGAACCAACATCCTCCCTGGGACTCCTTGTACATGTGTAAATGCACAGTATGTTCTTCAAGTGTACTTTCAGAATATATCCTGTATTTCCAAATACCTCTTGCATGCATGACTCCATCTTACACTTCATGTGTCCCACTTGATTCTTTTACTCCTATCATTCTGAAGTCAGAAATACTTAAATGTGTGATTGTCATTTTCTATCAGGATAAACTTTAATAAATTCTTAGGGCTTGTTTGTTTTGTTTTTTGTTTTTTCACCCCCAAATCTGGATCTTGTTTAGTTTCCCAGCAAAAGACAACTCTACTTGCAATGATTTTGTTTATGATAATTCACTTGCATGTTCCCTTCCAGGAATTGTCATTGCCTTCCAGAAGGGAGGTTAGTGCTAGTCCCCTTGCAGTGATAATTATAATCAGACCTGTCAGCCTTCACACAGTCTGCACTTATCACTTGCATTTAGAAGGATTTTTCTTGAAGCCTATTACCAGTTCTGCTTCTTAGGGAAAAATAGTCATGATTTTTTCTCCTAATCTTTGATGGCTCTCAGCTTTGAAAGCATGGAGAGGAGCAAAATGACTGCCAGTTGCAGTTAAAGAAACTGTCTGTTGGTGCTGGCATGGGGCTCTGGAAAGCCAAAGAGTGGGCGGATAGTCTGGGAGATGCTGAGGGGTTTAATTTGTTTGTGACAGCACTTCAGGTGCGCTGGAAACACAAAACAGTTTCCCAGTGGCATTGCTCACAGGAAGTACCTCTGCAGACCTGCTAGACACGGGCTTCAGGTGGCAGGTGGCTCTTTGGCAGTGGTGCCCTCTCTCCCTGCTGTTTTGGGCAGCCATCCCTGCCCATGTTGAGAGGCTTGGAAGCAGGATGGCCAGAGAAGTGGCTGCAGTTGCTGCTGGAGGCAATGACTGGCATCACATGGACCAGTTGCCATCAGTGCAATAGTGACCAGCTGGGCTAGGTCATGGTGTTGAGTAGGATGTGGTTCAGTATTTTGTTCATCCCAGGATGCTTGGGAATTGTCCCCCCTAGTGTTATTCTCTAGAAAACACATTGACCCATTTATTAGATTTCCCCCCATTTTCACTCCATTATTGCTATTGATGTGATGGCAACCCCCCTTTCTTACCTTGCTGGACTTTACTAGCATGAAGACAAAAAGGTGCAAGTTTTACCATTTCATTAGACTAAATGAGTTATGTATCTTTAAGTCCTTCCCCTGTTATTACTGTGCTTTTTGTAATTTACTCAGAGATTTGGGCTCCCTTGACTTTGGCAGAATCTGAGGATGGTCAGCACTTTATAGCTTTTTTAGCAAAGGAGATGGTGGAAGATTGGGAACTCTTGTGTTATGTGCAGTTTTATATTTACAGTGCACAGGGATAAGATTTGCCTTTGTTTTATTTAAATTCACTGGGAGCTAGAGATTTATTTATCAGGTGTCATTCCCTGAAGGATGAATAATGCCATAAAGAGAAGACTTCATCTATTATACAAACAGATTTGAAGGCTTTGCTATTACATTCCTCTGCCTGTTGAATGGAGTAAAAATGCCTTTGGCTGAACAGAGACAGAGTGATACTTAGCAGTAGCATCTTATGACCTTTTGATCAGCTGAGATCTCAAGCCATATTAGTGGACAGATTATGATGTGATGGAAAGAAGGCCAGGAATAGCCTTTTCATCATGAGATCTTTTCTGTGAATATCCTTCTTGGGTGTGTTCAGGTGGTTAATCACTGGGGCCAGGGCAATCATTTGAAAGCAGACGAGTGAAATGCTGGTACAGGCAATCCAAATACACTCAGGTTTGCCAAATGCAGCTGGATATTAGAGCTAATAATTTCCTCCTAATATTCTCCTACCCTCCTGTTTCTGTCAAGGCTGTGAGTGACCTTGCGATTTTTTTTTTTCAGTCTCTAATAATCCCATTTGGCAGAAAGAGCAACACAAAATGAACCTTGAGTTCTTGGACCGCAGGGGAGCTGCAGTCCCCAAATCAAAGGGATGCACGTGGTGAATATGGATATCAGACTGTGAAGGGAAACTCACAGGAAAATGTCTCTGTCATTTTAGAGATAATAACAATGGTGCTTAAATCTATTTCAACCCTTGCAAGGAAAAAAGAAATAATGCAGGTTTCAAAAAATGCAGAGCCCTGATAGTGTTTCTCATTTTACAGGGCCAAACAGAGAAAAGAGCAACTTTTACTTTATCTTACCTGCCTGTGTAGAATTACTCCTTAAACTTTGCTCTAGCTTTGAATTAGCCTCCTTTTCATCTTAATGGCCAAGGGGAATCTGCAGCCTCCTTGAAAATCAAACATTAAAAAATCGCTCTTTCGCTGCTGGCTCTGCACATCGATTTAAATTGTGCCAAAGCTTGACCCAGGTGCTGTGGTCACTTTTGGAAGGAAAAGGGGCAGACACGTGGATGTGGAATATCCCTGGGTATGTCTGAGCATGATTATTTGCCCAGGCGGCCCATGCTGGTTATGGGCTATGCAGCATGATCCTCTATATTGTTAGCACAGAGGTGCCCGAGTTACACACTTTTTTTTATCTCCTGAAGCCAAAAATGCTGCTCCTTTCAGTGTCATGAAGAAGAAGGCAATGTGAGAGTCCCAAACTGTCAGTGTAGTGGGGATGATGATGCACCAGGTGTGGAGAACAATAGCTACCACAGCCCTGTGGAAGCTCTTTGAAAATAAGGAGGTTATGGAGGTGGGAGAAGCACACAGCAGGACACTGTCTCCTCTCATCTCCCCCAGCCTCTTCAATCAGGTGCCTGCTGGGCTTCCCACTCCTCCTGCCTTTTGCACTAGATCATAGGATCATAAGGTGTTAGATTCTGCTGGCATGAAGGAATCTGCCATCCTCCTGGTGCTTTTGCTTCCTGAGTCGGGAAACCACCATGAAACATCGAGGCTGTGAGCCCACACGTGCCTTTTAGCTGCTACTTCCAGGGCCAAAAAAAGGTGTCCAAACAGGAGCTGGGAGGTGACACCAACTCCTGACAGAGGTCTGCACCATCTTTTCCTTGGGAAAAACAGGCAAAACTGCAAGAGGTGGATGGCAGTCTTGGTGCTGTCCACAAAGAAAGTGCCATTGCTGAAATACAGCCAGCTCACACGGATAAGGAGCTCCCTCCCAAGCTCTGTCTGCAAACCATGAGTAGTTTGCTACACAGGTGATTGTTAGAAGTGTCATGAGCTAAACCATTCAAAGGGATGTGTTCCTCTGAAGAGCTCCCATATCAGAGTAAGAGTTTCTGATGGCAGCTTTGAAACCTTTTCACTTGGAAAGCTTTGTGGTGTGTGTGGTGAAGAGAGTATAGGCATGAACTATTTCCTCTCCTCCTTGCTCTGCCTTGAGTGCCTGTGGGGTGTAGGAGGGTGCCAAGGTTTGGGTGACACAGTACCAAGATCTTCCCTCTTGGTTTAGGATTGCATCAATCCTGCTCTACCTTCTGCCAGATGGCCTTGCCTTGAAAAAAATCAATTCTTCTCAAAGTTAAGAGCTTCCATTCAGCTTCTTGTACCTCAGAGAAATCCATGAGAACAGACTTGCCTTTTGCAGGTCAGGACAGAAAGTTGATATGGGACATCTAATGGTGTCCCAGTTGTCGTGGTTTAACCCTCATAATCCCTCACTCACTCTCCCACCAGCAGGATCAGGGAGAGAATTGGAAGAGTAAAAGCTGGAAAACTCATGAGTTGAGATAAAGGCAGTTTAATAGGCACAGCAAAAGCCATGAGCACAAGGAGAGCAAAAAAGTGAATTAGTTTACTGCTTGCCATGGGCAGTAACATGTAACAGTGACTGGGGAAGACAAACACCATCACTCCAAACATTGCCCCTTCCTCCTTCTTCCCCCCTGCTTTGCACATTGAGCATGATGTCACACGGTCTGGAACATCCCTGTTGTCACCTGGGGTCACCTGTCCTGGCTGTGTCTGCCCCTAATCTCCCGAGCACCCCCATCCCCTGCCCAGCCTGGCAGTGCCAAAAGCAGCAAAGGCCTTGGCTCTGTGCAAGCCCTGCTCAGCAATAACAAAAACATCTCTGTGTTATCAACCCCGTGCTCAGCACAAACCCAAAACACAGCCCTGTAACAGCCCCTGGGAAGGAAATTAACTCTACCCCAGACAAAACCAGCACACCAATGTAGAGCAGTTAGAGCACATGGCAAGTACTTGAGCTGAGATGCTCTTTTGGGTATCAGGTAGGTGTCAGTGGTGTGCAATGGGATAAGGAGGGCAGTGATTTGTTTATGAAGTTCATCTGTCCACGCATAATATTTTTTTCACTTCAAACACACCACATCTGGTTCCTTGCAAAGATTCTTAGATTGCAGACAGCAGTAAACACACATCCTATTGAGTAAGAGTGATTTCATGAACCAGCAAAAGGATTATTGTCACAACCAAATTTACAGCCATACAATTCCATTCTTCTGGCTGGAAAGAAGTAATCTCGATCAGGAAAAGAAATATGTCATAACAATAACTTAAGCAGGTTAAACAGTATCTGGGAACACTCAGGGGAGTGTAACTGGGTATACTCAAAGTACTTAACCAGTTCTCAGCACAAGTTTGGTCCAACTAGCAACCTCCTAAATCATCCTTAAGCATGGATCAGGGTTCATCCTTGTGAGCTGTTTGCATTTAGCTGCTGTGCTAGGAAAGTTAAGACACGGTTGTGAGCAGAGGTACAAACCTCTCTGTGCCAGTTGGCCTCCACGCCTGGGAATATTTCTGGGCACATTTAATTACTAGTGGCTGAAGAGGCTCAGGCCCAAGTGAGAAACTGGACTCCTTCACTCTAAACTCTGTTTGTCAGCACTGGGAGAGGGGAGCCACCACCAGAAGCTGATTCAGCCTCCCTTGATCCTGACCTGTCCAAATTGTAGGCAGTTGCTAAAGCAGCTAAGCCTGCAGGGTTTAACATGCTGATAGCAGAAGAAAGGCTATATTATCCCCCAAAATGCAATGTATAGTACATTTTCTATGTTTACTAGTCACCTCCCCAGCCTCTTCAAGCTCATGTAAAGATTATTAAGTCATTGTGGTGCTTTTTCCTGCCACCCATTATTTTTATTTTTTTTTCCCCTGTTACTATGAGGGGGTTCCTTTTCAATAAGTTTCAGCCATAAGATAGGTGCTCTATATAGCTTGCTTTCAGTAGCTTGGTCCTTGATAGTTAAATGTGTCCCTAGGAGACAATTCTAGACTTAAACATAATAAATACACTCATGGAAGGATATAGCATTATGTCTTTGAAATCTAGGTAAGCCCTTTGTTTGACGTAGAAGGTTTTATTTTGAGTCCACCCTATCAAAATATATTTACACACCTATATAGATACAGGTATCTATTTTTTTCTTACTGAGTTAGAAACCTCATTGAAAAGAAATAACTCTGGCCCAGCTCCTGCAACCACAATGTAATGTTTCATTATCTTTTCTTTCATTGAAATCTTCTCATGCACAAGGTGATCTGATTTAATACTTGTTTAAACACATCAAACAAAACATTTTCCCTTCAAGAATACCTCAAGTGTTTGGTCACAGTGGGGATGAAATTATTGATTGTATTTGGCACATATTTGGAAAACATGACCTTAATCTGCAGGTTTCAGGGGAAAAAGGTATTTTCCCCAGGTACAGCAGTAAGTCAGAAAAGTAAATTATACTTTTGACATGTTAAAGATGTTCCATTTTAGACAAAGGAAGTGATATCCCAGTTGTGTCACTGAAACTCAATGTCCTATGTTGCTTGTTAACAGCTGCACATTTGTTGTTTCAGTGTCCCAGTTTGCTCTCAAATATAAATGAACTGCTACATACCAAATAATCAATAGTTCTGCCAGCTCTGGAAATATAATATTGCTATTAATATTGATCCACACAACAGAAATCAAGGCATCAAACTTTGCAGCCATTACTTGCCAGCACCCTGCATTTCACCTGCAGAGTAACAGCTTGAAAATCACTATTCCCCAGGGAATAATATTTTATGCTCACCCTCATTCCCTGTGTCATAACAAACACAAATATAAACACAAGGGTATTGGGGTACAGGCGAACAGCAGATAGGGTGCATATAAATTTATTTCAGTGGTTTCTGGGTGCTGCAAACCAGATGCAAAGAGCACCAGTGAAAGCAATCTCCATCAACCCTGGTGTCCATCCCTAAGGGCACTGCAGACAGCCAAAATAATCACTGTCGTGGCTCTTAGAACCCTTTCTAGTGCCTGAAGGGGCTCCAGGAGAGCTGCAGAGGGACTGGGGACAAGGCAGGCAGGGACAGCACACAGGCAATGGCTTCCAGTGCCAGAGGGCAGGGCTGGATGGGATCTTGGGAAGGAATTGCTGGCTGGGAGGGTGGGCAGGCCCTGGCACAGGGTGCCCAGAGCAGCTGTGGCTACCTCATTCCTGGAAATATTCCCAGGTTGGACAAGGCTCAGAGCACCCTAGCCCAGTGGGAGGTGTCCCTGCCCATGGCAGAGGGGCTGGACTAAATGATCTAAAAGGTCCCTTTCAACTCAGAGCCTTCTGTGGTGCTGTGGGAAGGGTGTGGATGGATGGCCTGAGCCTCTGGCAGCCTTCTCCACTGCTGGGAGCACCATCAGCAGTGAAAGCTCATACGGTTTTCTTGCAGAGGTGATTCCAGATTCAAGTTCTCAGGTGGGGAAAAACAAGGCCCTGCAACATTGAGCATTGCTGGCAGCATCAAGAGAATCTGTTCCTTGTTCTCCTGTCCCTGCGAGCTGCCAGGTTGCCTTGGGAGGGAGAAAATGTGGAGCTCCCCATTCTCACATGTGCGTTCACACAAACCTCTGTGAGTTTGGTGGGTTTTGTCATATCTGTAATGACTTTGCAATGAAGCTGTGAATGAAAGTTTGGCAGACTGGTTTTACAATTGTCAACCTTCCCAGAACCAGCCCAGAATTTCATTAACTGAGGTATAGGCATGATTTCTTATAAGCTCTTTTCAGATTTTACTAGATCCAGATAAATTAAATCAGTATTTTATCTATGTGCCACCAAAATTAGTCGTCACTGATGTCTTCCTAAAAGAATGCTGTACTTCTGGTCCCTTATGTTTGAGCAGCAACTGCACTAGACGGTGCTCCCATTTTTTAATAAATGCCTGTAGTTCAATAAGAATGATGGGAAATAAGAAACCTGGATATGAGTAAAGCATAATCTTGATGAGGATAAGTGGGTGAAGTAGGAAATTTGAGAAGAAATGGTCACACCATGACATCATGGCTGGATAAAGGTGCAGGAGGTTGGTGGAAGTGTAAAAGCAAGGGCCTCAGATGGCTGGAAGGAGTCCATGAGAAGCCCTGACAAGGTAAAAAAGAAATCTTTCCTTTCACGACTTAGGAAGGGGGCATCAGAAGAAATTGTACCCTCTGCAATGCCTTGTTCCCCTCCTTGAGATGGTGGCATGATCATGATTCAGTGTCATCCTGACCTGCTGTGCTACCAGCTTAGTTCTCTCTCCCAGGTGACCTTTACCCACATTGTCCCCTGGCTCCCAGGGAGCAAATTTATCAGCCTTATCCTTCATCAGAGAACTTCAGCTTATCTCCTGCATGAAAAGCCATTTAGCACCTGTGAGATGAAGCTCAAGACAACATCTTGGGAAGTCTACATGAGAAATGAGATTTGTATTATCTCTTACTGGGAGCAATCAAGGTCAGGATTGAAGAACAGTCAGAGTGGCAGAGAAAATGAATGCAAGCTCTTTATCTACTGGCAATTCCTAAGACCCAGCTCCATATCAAAGATTACATTTCTGCACCCTTTCTGAGGCAAGAAACTAAAACTCAGACACTCAGCCAGGAGCAGGTATGACTTAGGGTTGCTTCTTTGGAAGAACATGGAGGTAGGGCTGAAGTTGTCATCAGCTGTAGCTGTGTAGTGTCAGCAAAAAGAGGTGGTGCCATGGCTGCAAGCTTTCAAAACGTTTCTCCCCCCACCAGTGTCACCTCTTCTCTGTACAGGCTCAGCAGCTTACTGCAGCTGTGTCTGAAACCACAAGTTATGTCACTACATTTTTTGCTCCCATTGGATCGTGAGTGTATGGCCATTTCTGCCCTTATCTCTTTATCTTAAGATAAAATGCCCCAAAATGCCATCATTGAAGTTCAGAGGTTATCAGTGACTTTAAAATCCTCTCCAATCGCCTTGGATCAAACCCAAATGAAATAAAAATCCATGAGAGAGTCAAGGGACAAAGACACCAAAATAATGTGTCCAAGGCAAGTAGCTTGCTGGTTTCAGTGTTTCTGGCAGCCATCTGCTCGTTTGAGGATGTGATGCTTCTAGAAGTCAGAGAAAAAAAACACACACTCAGACCCACAGTCTTCAGATATTTTACTAGATAACAGAATTCTCTTTTTTGTGCCTCTTTTCTTGCAACCTCAAGAATGTCCTGTTTTGCAATTGTACTGTCAGCAGGTGTCTGTAGTGCTGAAAAATACCAGGATGCATAACTCTCCAACTAAAAAAAGTAAAAATATTTCTGAAGCCTTGAAACCTTTTCTCTTCACTCCTCTTCATGAATGAGCAACAGAATGGACTGTGTTACTAAAACTCAATAGTCGCTCATTTATTTACATGGTTAATGATTGTCCCTTTTTAGCTAAAAAGATACAGTTTTATCATTCTACTCCTATTTCAAGTCTGTGGTCTCAGCCTTGTCCTGTGTAACAAAGAAAATGATCCTTTTATGGATGGTGTTAACTGAGACACCAGTGACAAAACCACATTTAAGAGCTAAATTCCCCTTTTATTCTCAAAGGTGATCAGGATCAAAGCACCAAGAGTCCAAAGCTGAAGAGAGAAACTTGAACTCCTGGTGTATCCTTCCTGTGAACAAATAAAGACATTAGAGATTCCCTTGTGCCAGTGTGACCCTTTTAATCAGCAGTATGGCCACAGTTATGAAGATGATATTGTGGCAGTCCATAAAATCCCTGTCATGACCAGAGTATCATAAAGCAAATATATTATTGTTCTTGACCCAAAGTGTGTGTGACAATAAAAGGTGAAGATGAGAGTTGAAGACCCCACAGAGGCAGGCAAGAGTGGGAAAAGGCTCTGCAGATCCCATTGTACAGCCAGCTGTGGCCAGCTGTTGCTAGGATTGGGTGCATCTCACTGGGAGAGGACTGCAATAGGACTGTGGGCAAGGCTGGTGTAATGAGAGCCTTTTCCTTGCAGGAGTGACAGCCCTGGGGAGGAGATGAACGTGTAAGAGCAGAAGATGTTTACTCTCTCACTTGGCACTTGCTTAGGGAAAACATTCTTTCTCGATTTAAAAAAAAAAAAGCCAAACCCAAAACTAAAATGAATCAGGCATTCATAAACTAATGAAAGCTTCATTTTCATCTGTTATAATGGACTTCATTAAGTTCTGGACATTCACTACTTCACAATGTTTATCTGCAAAGCAGCATTTCCCCATGCCTGTTGAACAGCAGGAGTACCTCAGCAAATACAACCCACTTCTGGCATCTGGTGTCAGGATTTTAATGACACACACATTACCTTGTTTATTTTTTACACTTTCATTTTTGTTTTAAGTGACAATACTTAGTTTTGATGTCATGCTCTTCACATAAATTTCAGTGTCTCAGTAAACAGGGCATAACATTATTCCTGTTTCAGAAAACAGGAAAAAAAAAAACTGAGAGAGGTGATTCAGTTGTGGCCACAGAGCAGAATAGACCTTTATTTTCTAAATGCCAGGAGTACATTGAATCTCCCATAGGAAGATTCACCCGTGAGTAGAAAGTATCACATGGGATGAGAACCAAAGGTTTGCACCAAACTTTGATTAAGGGAATGGAAATGTCTCCTTTGACTTCTTATGGTGCTGGATTGCTCATCTCTAGATACCTTTTCAGAGTCAAGAAGTCTGAAGCAGTAAGTGGAAGGGAAAATACTCAGTTTGGTAGGTAAAGCAAATGACATGAGGCTGTCTATGTTTTCCCTCCATTTTTGTCACTGGCCATTGTCAGTCAGCCCTTTCTAGTGTGATTTTCTGTAAGTCCTGTTTGGCATGCAGAAGAAGTGACCTGACCTCCTCTGTGCTTCCTGTTTGTTTTCTTCTGGTCTCAAATTTGTTTTGAGGGCAGCTTGGGTTCAGTCTTCTTCTGAGGCTCTGTAGAACTCACCAGGTCCTGTGTTGGTGTCTGGCAGCAGCAGCAGCAGCCACTTGGGAGGCCCAGAGCCATGAGGGCAAAAACTGGAAGTACCCACAAAAGTTAACTGTGGCACCAGGTAACACGTAATTAGCTATTTTTTTTGGCGGGGGGAAAGCATCTGCTTGACTAAAATGACCCAGTTCTTCAACTTTGTGCTTCTGTGGGGATTCTGGGACAGGGATTCAATCCTGAAGCTATCCTTGGGCTCTGAGTTGGGAACCCATGGCATTCCCAAATTGGTTTGTTGTATTACAGGTGGCCTTACTGCAGGCTTTGAGGATCCACATTTTTGGTACAACCACATTTGCTGTTGAAGTGTTTCTTTGTCCCTTCAAATCCTCTGGCTTGTTCTTTGCTATCACATGCCACATCATTTTGAAGTGAGGGTTCTTCTCTTTTCAAGAAAAAAAAGAAGATTGGTGTCAAGCAGCTCCAGAAATCTCTTGGAGCCATGCTGCCAAATGTCCTCCCACTTTGTCTTTGGGAGTCTCCCAGCATGGCACTGCCCTTGATTTACAATGAAAGAAAATGTGACAAATGAGCCCCTCTGGTGTCCCTCCTCCTTGGAAAAGAGCTATAAAGCTAAATGGTTTATATCCTAGTGATATCATCTGGTGAACGACTCAACCAAGTGAGTTCAGACACACTCCCTCTGCTTTTAGGGAGAACTCAGAAATTATTCCCTGATAACTGAGGAACCATCCCTCCACACATCTGCAGAGCCACTGCCACCATGGCATTTTCCACAAAGGCAGCTTGTGGTCATGCAGCTCTCAACACCCTCAAAGAGAAAAGGAGGGACATGGGCAATAATGTCCTTCTTCCACAGGTTTGTCCACCCTACAGACTCATTTTCTGGCCAAGGAAAGAGCTTGTTATTCCCAAACTTGCTTGTCCTCTAATGGGCAAATCAATTGGCCAGAATAGGCCTAGGGAGTGGAGGGATCTGTGACTCAGCACCATGCCAAGATGCTTTTTCTCATGAAAGTTTAAAAAAGCACCATTCTCCAATTTCATATACCTTGAGATCCTGGCTGCTGCCTACAGGTTAATGATTTTGTGAGACTGGGGAAAAGTAGAATGTCTCTGGTTGAAATTTCCCTTCCCTGTCCATGCAGGCTTGACCTGCAAGGAGGAGTTGTTCTTCTGGACAATGGTTCATAGGATAAGGACAGTTTGGCAAGAAAGTCTAGTAGGTTGATGGAGAAGACCTTTCTGGGCAGAGACACTCAGCAATTATTGACATTTTAATGCCATCCTTGGCACTGTTCAAGGCCAGGGTGGATGGTGCTCTGACCAGCCTGATCTGGTGGAAGGTGCCCCATGGCAGAAGGGTAGAAATGAGATGGTGTTGAAGGTCCCTTCCAACCAAAACTATTCTGTGATGCCATGAAGTGGTGTGATTAATAGGCCAGAGGGGGCTCACATGAACATTTCTATGTGACAGGGAAAGTAATTTTACCTATATTGTGACTAAAGCACCAAACCCACCCTTTGCTGACATCAACACATGCAGTTTTTACCCCTGCATTTAACTCACAATTATCTTAGGTGCTGCAAGCACAGGACTATTTGGTAATGCCAGAGTTGAGCTTAAAAAGAACTGGGGTAACTGAGAGAATGAAATTATTTAAGTGAGACCTATTTTTCTCCATATTTCCCTTGCCTTGCTTGGTTTGTACAAAACTCCGTTCCCTGTCTCATAGCTGATGGACAGAGCTAGGGAGGCACATCCAAAAGTTTCTGTCTGCAAATACAGGCCTGATGCACTCCAGAAGGACAAAAAGAGCAATCATCTAGATGTGAACTGAGCCAATTAAATGTCTGAGCAGTGTTTCGAAAGCGAACATGGGCGGCATCAGAAATTTTCCATCAGCTGTAATAACGCCAATTACTTTGCCAGTTGCTGATTCCACTGTGATTTGTTTAGTGCAGTCATGCTTCAGCTTCTTGCCTGGGCTGATAACACTTTGTTTATGCTGACTGTTCATTTGCAGAGCTTTTCTCTCTGTTTTTCCCTGGTGTTTTCTCTTTCCCTTGGGCTCATCTCAGAGTACAGAATAGTCCTCTTCCCTCTGCCCCTGCCCCTGCCAGAGTATCCTAAAATGGTGACAAGTTTCTTGGGAGCAAGATATGCTGCTGTTGTTCTCAACTACTTTGTAGATGCAGAGATCATCCTTTCCTTCTCCTCCTGGCACTGACTTTGGAAAGCAAAAAACCCTCCCAGGAAGTCAAGGAGCATCTCAAGGAGTTGGCTGTTGGGATTGGATGGCAATGGTGGCTCTGAAGCTGATTGCTTCTATCTCAGGGATAGAAAGAGGGACCTTGTGCCTCTCCTTGTGGCAAAGGCACAACAAGGACTGTGCACAGCCACAGTGAGCCTTCCTGGAAGGTTAGCTGGAGTTTTTCATTAGTGTTTACCTTCAAGTCCATGGAAATTATTGGATGTCCCCATAGCCACCTTGCA
Organism: Sturnus vulgaris; assembly: GCF_052056855.1. NCBI lineage: Eukaryota > Metazoa > Chordata > Aves > Passeriformes > Sturnidae > Sturnus > Sturnus vulgaris. The sequence continues at coordinate 78,864,334 of NC_142283.1, forward strand.
CGAGAGCTGTGATTCTTTTCCTGCTAACTGGGGAAGAGCTTTAATCATGGGCATTAAAGGAATGCATCTGCCTGACTGGCAACTTGCGTGCAAAGTGCTGCAATATCTTCTTTAAAAGCTGGTTTAATTCCCTTTTCAGTCAGATCAAGACTGGGGAGGGTGTGATAATATTTCCTCTATCCTCCTTCAAGAAATGCCAAAAGGTGGCTTGAACTCTAAGGTGGTAATGTCTTTACCTCTTTTTCACTCTCCCATAGCAGCTATTGCCATCTCCAGAACTGTACTGGCAGTGCATTTTGCACACACCAGCCTTGCTGCCATCTTTCCTAATGTTCAATCTAACGTGCCCTGAGCACATTTTCACCAGGATGCAGCAGGACTTTTTTCTACCCATCCCTGGGGCAAGTACAGGAGTCCCCAGAAACATGATCTGCCACATGAAGTATCTGCTAGAGACAAGGCTATCAGCTCTATTCATACCCTGCTATCAGTTTCAGCTTTGCAGGTGACTAATATATGTGACATACTTTGCTGCTCACAGACCTCCTTGTCACTAGGAATTGTAAAAGATCCCCTGGACGTGTCACAGTTCATATCAGCCACAAATAGACACAAAACAGACAAGCTGCTGCCTCGTGTCAGAGAAATATGGCAAAGGGAGTTTGCAGGGGAAACATTTAGTAGCCCTAAACTGAGAAATTTAAGGCGGACTTTGGTTCTAGGAGATGAACAATTGGGATGTGGTTCCTTTTTCCAGCAGTGTCACTGCAATGGACCTCGTGCCCATGCAGTTTACAAAAACCGCAATCAACAAAAGCCGCAAAAATGTGAGGCTGAAATCTCCCCTTACACAGTCCAGAATTAAAATTTCTTGTCCACTCTGTATTCACAGCAGCAGACCTGCCATAGACACTGGCTGCAAGTCTTGTTTTCTTTGTGAGACACTGAGACACGATGAAAAATAACTTTTCCGAGTCACAAACTTACTTTGAGAAATAACTAAAGATACATGAGAGCATCTCCTACCTCCTGTCTCACTTGCAGGACAGCCTTGCATTCAAAGATCGTTTATGTGTGAATGTTTTGAGAGGTAACATGTAACTCAGTAGTCACTAATTCCATACCATATACATATATTTAGTTGAGTTAACCCTCAACTAAAACAATCCTATAACAGAATCAAAGAATCGTTGAGGTTGGAAAAGACTTCCAAGGTCACCAAGTCCAACCTTTGACTGAATTCCACCATGTCAATTAAACCATAGTCCCACTCCCAGTCATTTCTTGACCTCCAGGGATAGTGAGTCCACCGCCTCCCTGGGCAGCCCCTTCCAATGTTTAGCAACCCTTTCTGTGGAGAAATTTTTCCTAATGTCCAACCTGGACTTCCCCTGGTGCAGCTTGAGGCTATTTCCTCTTGTCCTATTGCTTATTGCCTGGAAGAAGAGATTGGCCCCCACCTGGCTACAACTTCCTTTCAGGTAATTTTAGAGAGTAAGAAGGTCTAATAAAATAAAATACTCTTTCAGATTTTGAAAGCACCCAAATATTTCCTTTTTCAGAATGCAGACAAATCAAGTTCACTTAAGACTGGAAAGCCACTAACCTTTTTCTTTATTTTTCCTAGTCCTCTGTATTCTTGCAGAGTACTGTTGTAGGGTCATGACATGCTCATTGTGTATGTGTTGCAATATAATAACTCATCTGGAGATTTAAACTAGCAAAGGGATTATAAAACTAGAGGCTGCTCTGTTGGTATGGCTGGCTTGGTGTTTATTTTAGGGAAGGATCTATTATCTCACTGTGTTGGAGAGCTGCCCTCAGAGCACCAACAATTCCTGCCCTTCATTTGAGGTCAAAGGCAGGTCTCTCTCCTGGTGTTTAATCTGACTTTTTTATGGGATCATCTCCTGGGTTCTAGCAATATTTAGTAAAAGAAATAAAGCCAAATTTGTCATCAGCCTCATTAGGGAAACTTCACTGTTGGGTTGCTAAATAAAATCCGGGTCCCACTGGACATGTTTTCTATCACAGCACAGGGTATTTAATGCAACCCTTATGGTGAGTACAGCAGACAGGTTTTTGCTCAAAAAGAAAGGGAGAATAACAGCTATATGACAGGAGAGAGCACAAGGTAGAGAACAGGTAGCAAGAAGATGTGCTGTCTAAATCCAGCTAAAGTCTCATTGACTTGCCTGCATGTCTATGTCCCTATGCATAAAATGGGAAGATTAGTAATTCTCTATCTTGCAGAGAGCTAAGAAGCTAAATTAATTACTGTTTGTGGAGCTAATTGAGATTCCCAGATGAGTACTGTTTGGAACATTTTAATTCTTATTATTATTATTTCCATTGAGGTTTGCCTCCGTGTAATTAGTTTGCTATATCTGCAAACAGGTATGTTCTCTCAAGCTCTTTGGAGGCATTTCCCATGGGACTGGCCCAAGCTGTGTGGCATGAGGAAGCACTGCTAATCAAGGCTGAGCTGTCTTCCAGCCCTTCCACCTCACCCCAAACCCATGTCCATCTCCTTGTATGGCTGTGCTCTTTGGAAAGTCACATTTCCTCAAGTGAACAGAAACAGCTTAAGGAAACCAGACTGATTACAAATTTATGCACCAAATTACTGTGGTAAATTATACTTCTGTGTGTGTGAGAGTGTGTGTGTGGTGGAATCAAGCCTAGAGGTGAATTATGTCCATTCCAGGGAAGAAAAAAATGTTTTCCAACAGCACTGAAGTGTGTCTAGGTTTGATCATCAGTTTCTATCTGGTTGAAAATTAAATAAATTCTCACACAATGTGTACCAGCCACCTATTGTTTTAGTTTATATTCACAGGTTCTGTTTATTTCAGTAATTCTGAGTTAGCTCAATATTTTCAAAAAAGTCAATAAAAGCTGCAGTTGCCGTCACTGAAGACTCACTTGTCAAATACCTGTCCTACTTAAAATTAGCACAAAGTAGCAGAACAAAAAGACATACTAACATGGTGCCAGATTTAAAACAAAACAACCCCTTAAGATTATGTAAGAGCTATAGGAAGTATGTTGTTTTATTTATGAATGTGGAACTTTGTCTATTCATTATTTTGTGGGTCTGGGCTGGCGTGTTTTGCTTTTCCTTTCCTTTCATAAATAAGCAATAATTGACATTGAGACAGACAAAAGGAGGGAGTTTTAAGGATCTTGAAACACAAGAGGCAGTTTTACCAGAGGTTTCATCTGAAAGAAACTAAGTCAGTGTGAGCTGGAAAGCTTGGGGAAGTAGACAGAAATAATCAAGTCAACATGTCAAAAAAGGCTGTTCAACTTAGACTGGAGCTGTGCTTGTTTACCTTTCTTGTGCATAAAGCTTAGAGGAGACAGGCTTGGTGATGGGAAAATGGTTTTAAGCCAGCTGAAGTACTTTGTGGTGTTCACATGTCTTTTAAAATGGGAACATAGAGGTGCGGGCATTTCTATTTACTTAACAAGTCAGTGAAACCCTCAGTCTGATACTGTGTCCAATATAATCAATTTTAGTGTTGTGATTTTTTGTGTTCTTGTAATCCTGGGGCAGTCCTTCAAAATCCATATTTGCCAAGGCAAATATATTTGGCCTAAAGGGAACTGGGAGATTCCTTTTTTTTTTTTTTTTTTTTTTTAAAACATCCCTGAATGAATAAGAGGCTATACACCATTTTAAGGATGTGTTCTTGGACTCTGAGACACCTGAATCTGCCACTACCGCTGGAAAACTAAAATAATCATTGCCATTAGTGTCTCCTTTGGCAGGAAACCTGTGGTTAGAGGGAGAGAGTTAATATAATAATTAGTTGTTTAATCTTCTGTATGTCCAGCTTGAACTTGCAAATAATAGAAACGCAGCCAGGGTGCTTTTTGCTGAGTATTTCACTGGCTTTCCTCATATTATCTAATACAGCACTGGAAAGAACTGAAATTTTAGACTTCCATTTGCAGGATTCCCCAGTGCTGCTATCAGCAACCTCTGAGACAGATCCATTCAGTTGGTCCTTTGATGTGCAATTAAACCCAGGAAAAAATAGCTTTGTGTAATGTATAAATAGAAAAGAAGAGAGATAAGGGTGGTGTTGAAGTTGCTGGCTGACAGCTTGGCATCCAAACGTTAAAGGTGAATGCCACTACCACTGCTTAAGAAAAATGTCTGCTCCTTCCCAAATTTCAGCCCTCTGAAACTTAGTACTTTATTTACCTTGTAGCTACCTTGGTCAGTTGGAAAGAAGAAGAAAACAAAACAAACACACCAAAAAAACCTCAAAAACCCTTTGCAAAAAATCCAAAGCCCACATAAGGTCTTTGAGGCCAACTTAATTTGTCTTACTAGCAAAAATAAATTTTTTATTAGAAGAAAATATTGTGTGTTTTCAAAGAGAGTTTCTTCATTAGATGATTTTCCTCTTTATCTCCACGAAAACAGCATTCTTGCAGGAAGCCTTTAAGTTTACCCATTCTAATTGATGAATAATTGACATTTGAAATACAGACCTCTTGCATGCTGCAAAAGTGAGTACATAGGACAGTATTGGAAGAATAAGGCATCCAGGCACATTTTGATTAAACTGACAAAAGTGTGAGAAAATCCAGGCAGATGCAAGACTATTTTATGAACTTCGGCAATAAATTAAATTTCATCTTCTGAAAGAACAAAAAATAGCTGGTGCTAATGAATGAAGAAAGCCATGCAAATTCAGGACAGTGAGGAAGAGTATGTGGAGAGAACAAGGATTGCAAAGGAAGTGATTATTACCTGCCTAAACCACGTGGACATCTAGTCCCAGATGGATTTCCAGGTTGAAAGTACCTCTGTCTCGTTGGTCTCATGCAAGCCAAGTGAGGTCTTCCTATCTTGTGAGGATCCCAGTGGCCATCTGCTGCATGACTTCCAGCTGGCTGCTCTTCAGCCTGCTGAACTGCTAAAAAGTGTTTAGAAACTCAAAGCATCCTCCCAAAAACGTCAAAACAAAATCACAGAAAAGTCTGTTCTAAAAAGGCCTACTCTCCTTGGTTTTTTTTTTTGTTTGTTTGTTTGGGGTTTTTCTGTTTTGTTTTTTGTTTTGTTGGGGGTTTTTTTGTTTGTTTTTTTGGGGGTTTGTTTTGTTTTGTTTTGTTTTGTTTTTGTTATTGTTGTTTTGTGATTTTTCTTATGAATGGGGTTTTTTTTGCAATGATTTTTTTTTTTTAAGGAGATTTTGCTGTGCATGGTTTTGTGGCTGCCAGAGGAAAAATATGTGACAATATCTCCTTGTTTAGATTTGTGGCTTCTCAAACACAGATAATAAAGCAGGTGTCACCTTTGCAACAACAACTTGAGAAGAGGAGGTTGATGTCTCTGGTGATAGAGAATGGTGTGAGTCAGGGCTTGGGGCTGAACTCTTTTTCTAGATGCAAAGCAGTAATAGATGAGCTACAGCTTAGTGTGGAGAGACCACCAGATCTTCCAGCTGCTCCATCAGGACTTCAGGCCAGGCTGTTTAATGATGCCCTGGCCTCCTCCTTGAAGCAGATTATCACAGTGACACACTGACTGCTGTGCCCTGCCAGCACCCCTGGGTTTTGCTGCTGCTCCTCTGCTCGTGGTGACTCTGCTATCCATGACAGGAGGCTGGGGATGAGAGGTGGTCGTGCTGTGGGCAAGGGGTATCCCTGGATTTTGTCTTAAATAATAAATAACAGCAACAAAAAAGTGTTTATGAGAACTGTTAGATTTATTATTAAGGGTATTATTATTATTTAGCAACCTTCTCGGGTTGTCTTTGCTGGGTGAAGCTCTTCAAGCAAAAAAAAAGAAAAAAAAAATAATTCTCCTTGCTGTAGAAAAGCCCTTGGTCCATGCTGCTGGAGGTGAGCCATCTCCCCAGGGCTCTCTCTCCAGAGTGTTTATTTTGTCCCACCACAAGCTTGCCAGTTCCCTGTTGTAGTGAATTTCACTTTCTTCTAGTTTTTGAGAGGGGATAATAGTCCTTACAGGGCTTTGAAGTGCATGTAGGTGTTGGGGTCATGGATGATAATACAACTGCTACAAGAACAAAGCCAGTGAGAGTGCTAGAAAGGAATGGGTATATGCTTTCCTAGTGAGAACTGGTGACTTTTATTTAGGTTCTTTGTAGTTTTACCACAAAATCTGTGGGGAAAAATTTTTTAAAAAATGTTTCTCAAATAAATGGCCCCACACTGAGACTAAATTCATCCAACATTTTTGGCTCCAAAATTAGAGAGTAGAATTCTGAAAAAAATAAAAATAAAAAAATAAGTTTTCTTATTGAAGGGCAAACATTGAGACAGATGGAGAGGAAAAGAAGGATGAAAGAGAGGAAACATAAGTGAGAAGATAAAAAGAATTGGACTTTTCCTTTTTTCTCCCAGAACATGAGGAAATGCACTTCCTGAGGTATTTTATGTAGATTTCATCCCTACAACAATACACTGTTCCTTCAGTTCTTGTCCTAGATTCTGTCATTAGATCCAGTCTGGAATTGACATGTGACCTGCAGCAAGTGACAATTTCTGTGTGACTTGGCTCACCCTTCTGCAAACCTGGGAGCTTAATGGGTTTTGTTCATTAAACCTGCCCAGCTCTTCTCCAAGCTGGAGGTGAGGGTGGCACGACGTACATGCCAAGTCTGAATAGAAATTGTCAGTCCTGTCTGTTCTAATGAGACTTTTCTCCTGAAGAGGACATCAGTGTGTAACCCATCTGCTACTGTCATGTACACACAGCTTGCCATATATGCTGAAAAATATTCCTGGAGGTGCATTCCTTCACTCAACTTTTCTTGTCAGCAGTCCTCTGAAGGTATGTGTTCCCCTAATGAAAGTTGATGGTGAAATTGCTCAAGAATTTTGGAAAATAGAAGGCAGTTTCCTTGCATCAATGACAAGTGTCTAATTCATGCTTCTGCCTATTACATGGTGCTTCAGCCAGGCAAGCAGGGAAGTCATTGCCCCCACAGAAGGAGCAACATGAGATGGGCTATTTGGGTATGGAATAGGTGCTGGAGTCTATCACAGCAATGGAAAGCAGCAGTCATACATCACAGTATGACATAATTTTTCATCATCCTCTGCCAGCTGAGCTGTGATTAACGTGTTAGCAGGTTTGTCAATTGTCAGATCATAAAACTGATCACTGGAGCTGCACTAAAATGTGCAAGCCTTTGAAAACAGGCCAGGCTTTCAGGCTGATCCAGCACTGAATTTGCCTGCAAGTTTTATTTCCCTCAAATGGAGGGAGATGGTGTGCAAGCAACACCCCTGTTCCCCACATGTCCTTACTGTGTGCAGTGTGTCCATGCTGTGTCCCTGTTAACATCAAGGCATCCTGTGTCCTCCTCTTCACCCAGATACCCTTCAGCTGAGGCCTCTGATGGCATTTTATCTCCACAAGGACAGAGATAGATGCACTTTGGACTGTTCAGGTTTCCCAACTCGTTTCTCAGTGTTGTTACTTTAGCAGGAAACACAATGAGAACGGTTATGTGTAATGGGATTAGATAACTAACCACTGACAAAACAATGGTTACTTGAACTAACAAGCATGAGAAAAAGAAAGAGAGCTGAGGAGTGTGACCTAGAATGGGAGAGGAGTGAGTAACAAATGCCTTTGCACAGTATTTTGCTGCTGCTTGTAGTGAAAGAATGCTCAGACGTTTGGAGAGTAAGCCAAGACTTGCTCTGGTCAAGGGAGCCCCAAGGTGTTTGATTTACAAACAGCTAAAAATGCTGCAAAACTTTGAAAGTGTATTTACAGCCCTTTTTTCACCCTGTCTGCTTGCTGGCACATATAGAATTACGAGGGAATGGTTTGGGTTGTTACTGTGGTTTTACTCTTTTACAGTTGTTCCATGCACCATTTTTTCCCCATTTTACGGGTCCCTAAAGATCCACAGGCCACCCCTTGAGAACCAGCAGCCTGGAAAGACAAGGTGGAAAATCTGTGCTTTGGAGTACATTCATTAGAGTTCCTTGGTCCTACAGGAAAGCCAGGAGGAGGAAAATGACGGACTTTGGGTTCATTGCAAAAAGAGCTGTCTTGCTGTGACAGCGAAGGCTTTTCTTGAAACAAAGGCAGACAAGCCTGAAGTTGTTGTGCAGTGAGTTCACCGTGCTCACAGGGGAGAGTGTCGTGTGCTGCAAATGTACCCAGTGCCCTTCAAGGCAAAGACTGTGCAGCCAACAGGCTCAGTACAACCCTCCCAACAAGACCACTGTACAGACTTGTCCATCATTCCCCAGTATCCCCCCAGGGAATGGGAGGCAACAAGGTGCAAGGATGCAGCATTAGCGAGGTCACCCTTCCCCTGGCTTTTTTTTTTTTTTTTTTTTTTTTTTTTTTTTTTTTTTTTTTTTCCAGAAGAATGGATTCATTGAAGGTAATAAACGTGTTGTTAAAACATCCTGCTTGGCACCAGCGCCTCATTCCTTCTGGCAAAGCTTGGTTCTCTGCACCCTTTGTGTCTACTGTGCCATGTTATCCCTGGACTTTCCATGAAAAAGTAGGTCCTTGAATCACTGAGGTGAGGTGTTTTTGGTGAGGTTGAGTTACATGGTGACCACACAGCTGAGGAATGCAGGTATTTGGGACTCCTCTGGAAAGACCCTGCTGACAGATCTCCAGGGTGTACTGTACTAAGCATAAGCCTACCACCCCCAGGGTTTGGAAGAGAGCAAATTCCTTCCAGGATTATAGGATTAAGAAGTTGAAAAGTGATTCAAATTCTTCATTAAACAGGAAAAAAAAAAAAAAAAAGAAAAAAAAAGGGAGAAAGAGAGAGAGAGACATGAGGAGAAGCTCTTCAATGCATGCATCACTCGACGTGTTTTCCTTGTAATTAAAGGAAGTTATTGAAAAATATTTGAGGGGATTAAATGCTCAGAGTATATGTGCCGATCAAATAACACAAGAGTCTGCATTCTTCCAAGTAATCAATGGAGTGACTTGAATGGGGAGGTTCAAAAGAGCACAGTTATTGTTAAAGTGCCATTGTAGTAGTATTCACCATACTGTATGGCAGATGGACAGGCCCAAGGGTTTCCCAGCAGGGAAACCTAGCTATAGTTGAAAAAAGCAAGGATCTAGAACTCATATGTGGGTATTTCCACAGATGTTTCTAAAATTCCAGGCAGGCTTTTCTTCCCGTTGTGCTCCCCAAGCTGAATGCGGAAAGGGATATTTCTAATTTCTTAATTTCCCAGTTTGAGGAAGGCTTTTTTTACACTGAAACTACATCTCTCTTTTATTCAAGGAAACAAGACATACGTCCACAGACTATGTGGACAAGAAAGGTGTTCAAGGACTGACATAGGGCATAAGAAATGGGAGGTGCTCCTGTGGTAAACAGGGAATTGTACTTACCATTACTCTTTCTTCTGTCTTCTGACAGCTTAATTGTTAGTGGTCATTATTTAGCCATTAATTAAGAGGTCATTATGTCCCAGACACCTGGTGTCTGGAATAGCCAATGTGTCCTGCAGTTCATGCATAGCACCATGACCACTGTGGTGTTCTGTGAGTGTTTACCCATGTGTGTGACAGAAATGTTTCTCTATCCAGAGATCTTTACTTTATTCTAACTTTTCCTTTGGGTGGTTCAATGCTGAAATGGGCACAGACAGCACTGAGATTATAGAAGAAAGAGATTCAAAGGGCGTTTGAAGACTGTGAGGCTATAGGATCCTTTGTCATGTTACAGCAATGTGCTGGAAATCAAATTTCCCAGAATTACCAGTGTCCTGTTTTCCAACGCTTTTGGAGGAGGAAGAACCTGACTTTAGATAGAATTTGGCCCCAAGGTTGTACATTCACCTCTTCTCCTGCTCTGCCATTGCAGCCTGTGGACAAAACACCTCACATTTTTACCTTCCTTTGGATTTTATGAATGAGAAGATTAATGGCATCCCCTTCAATTCCTGGATTTCATTAAAAGTGCTATGAAATCTTCATATAAAAGATGCCATACAACTGTACAGAGAAAGATAATATTTATTCCTCTTTCATTGTCTCTTTATAAAGCAGTCCTCACACTTTGGATGGAAGAGATCTCTCCTCTCCTCTCCTCTCCTCTCCTCTCCTCTCCTCTCCTCTCCTCTCCTCTCCTCTCCTCTCCTCTCCTCTCCTCTCCTCTCCTCTCCTCTCCTCTCCTCTCCTCTCCTCTCCTCTCCTCTCCTCTCCTCTCCTCTCCTCTCCTCTCCTCTCCTCTCCTCTCCTCTCCTCTCCTCTCCTCTCCTCTCCTCTCCTCTCCTCTCCTCTCCTCTCCTCTCCTCTCCTCTCCTCTCCTCTCCTCTCCTCTCCTCTCCTCTCCTCAGAATTTTTTCAATTAGGTCCAACACATCCCATGCTCACCTATGAACAATACCAGGTCACAGCAGTAATCAAAGGTATGATCAACTGGGGAGTGAAGCATGAGTCTGGTACTGGTGCTTGTCAGGATCATACCTCAGGATGCTTTCTCTCTAGAGCTGTTCTTGACAGAATTCTGGCCAGACCAGTCTCAGGATGTCACTGAATCGATCCTCCTGAAGGCAGAACCAGCTCTACCCCAAACTCATTTGTCTGATTTGCTCCTCTGTAGGTCCAGCAATGCTGATACCTTCAGCATCCTGCACCAACATGTAGCTCTCCTTACATTTTGCTTGTTTCCTTAAATGTCTCATCTGTATTTCCTCCACCTCAGTTTAATTGCATAATTTCTTATGCTACCCACAGCAAACAGTCCCACATTAGTTTTTTTTCTCTATGCTTTGGCCACTTATATTAAATCAGTCTGGAATTTGATCCAGTCAGGAAATGAATCAATTTCAGACATCCCATTATCCTCGTGCTTTTGCCTTGCCAGAAATGTCCAAATCAGGATGACTGGTTCTTAGCCAGTCACTTCAATCCTTTTTAGGCACTTAAAAGTAAACTTTCTTAGAGAGAGACTTAGCACACCGAGTACCCAAATTGAAGTTAATGGATGCTCCTGAGATCAAGTCCTGTTTATTTTGGCATCTCTCTGTACAAATAAAAGTCTGATTATAGGTATCTGCATAAGAAAGTGAAGACAGAAGGACTGCAGGGTTTTTTTTTTTTTCTTTTTTTTCAAATATTTTTCTTGTATTTTAAACTACTTGGGCAAATCAACCATACATCTTCTCACTTCCTCCTTCTAAAAGCTAACCAGATGGCATGTGCCAGCATCAAAATTTCCCACTGATGGTCTGTTTATCATTCAGTCACCTTGAGCATGTAGTGGAAAATTTGAGCTGACCCTCGGGTATAGTATTTGTTGATAACCAAAGCGTGATTTGACCAAGTGGCCATTTAAAAAATTCACAGTTCAGTCAGCTTTGTGTGATGCCACACAATATCAGTAGGTGCTGAAATTCACCAGAACTGAGTGCAGAACGGGCTTTGGAATCCTGTGTCTCATGCCCTAGAGGCTAATGGAGTGGGTATTTTTCTAACCTTACAATTGTGGTTAATAAAATAATGGATGAGGAATGGGTGAAATAAGTTTTTTAAATTTTTTTTATTTATTTTCTTTTGGCTCCACAGATGTGCTTAAGCAAACACAATCTCCTGATCCTGCAAACAGCAGTTCCCTTGGCAAAATGGTTTGGGAAGGCTTTGGATAACTTTAGTTAAAAAAACACACATGCAAAAAAATAAGCTGTCAGAGAGTAAATATTTAACTTTTCCATTTGTTTTCTTCTTTTCGTGGAGTGTACATGACAAACCTTATTCATAGCTGCTAATGTTGTAGTTAATGTCAACAGAGTTATAGTTGGAAAGGAAATTACCCGGACTGTCATGATTTCACATCCGTTTTGTAATTCCTTCTCCGGACAAATTGGTTGTTCATGACGACAGACACTGAAACAGATTAACCTGCCAGCCAGCTCAGAGTGACACACAATAAAATGCAAGTTCTGGAGTTCTATATAAGAAACATTACCCATGGAAAGTAACCACCACAATGAGAAAAACAGAACTAACCCGCTGACCAGAAGTTAAAAACAGCACAAGTCACAATAAAGGTTTAACAGATTAAACCAAGATGGTTCCTGGAGATTGGTTGTCTTGGGACACGATAGGAGGTTTTTGAAGGATATGTGATTTATTTAAACTTTACTAGACTTGAATGAGGTTGTTCTGTTCCTCCCCTGTGCTCAGGTGAGACCTCACCTGCAGAGCTGCCTCCAGCCCTGGGGTCCCCAACACAGGAAGGACCTGGAGCTGCTGGAGCCAGTCCAGAGGAGGCACAAAGAGGATCAGAGGGATGAGCAGCCCTGCTGTGGGAAAAGGCTGACAGAATTGAGATTGTTCAGCCTGCAAAAGAGAAGGCTTTGGAGTGATCCAATTGCAGCCTTGGAGCGAGCCAACAAGAAAGGAGAGGGACAATTTAGAGGAGTCTGGAGTGACAGGATAAGGGGGACACGACAGAAAGTAGGCTTAGGTTAAATATGAGGGAAAAATTCTTGAATGTGAGAGTGGTGAGGAACTCATATGGTTTGCCCAGAGCAGCTGTGGCTGCCCCTGGATCCCTGGCAGTGTCCAAGGCCAGGCTGGATGGGGTTTGAAGCAACTTGGAACAGTGGAAGGTGTCCCTGCCCATGGCAGGGGGTAGAGCTGGATGAGCTTTAAGGTTCCTCCCAACCCATAAAGTCACTCTGTGACTTTATGATTCTGTGATGCAAGGCTATTGTGGTGTCTGATCTACAGGTGGTAAGGACAGATGAAGTCCCTCTCACTTTTTGGATCTGTGATTCACAGAGACACTCGTTTCAGTGTTCTGTCAGCCTCAGCTTGGCCAACACAAACTGGGGTCCTGGTGAGCATTGCCCTACATCTTGCAAGCATGGGCACTATGGAAAATGCACACACTTTTCAAGCAAGGCATCTCTTTTTCACTGTTTCATGCACTGGAATGAGGCAGTGTTGAATTAAGCCAGGTGTAAAATGTATGTGAAAACCATTAGGCAAAGGCTGCTTTAAACAATGAGACTTATCATGATAATAAGTGTTGAACTTGTTACTCAGTAATAACAGGGTCAGCCTTGGAGAGCAGCTCATTGCAGGGTGTCAAGAAAAGTGAAAGTGATTAGCTTGAATTTCCAAGGGAAAATGAGCAGTCCACAAGTTCAGTGCTAGATTGTCTGCAGTCATGTTAAGAGTCTTTGTCTCTCTTCCCTTCAGCAGAGGGATCAAACTCCCTGCTTGGGTATGTGCCTTCCCTGTTGCTAAATCCATGTACACTGGGATTTGCTGGAACATAGAGGAAACTCAGTGATCTGAGCAGGCAAGAAACTCAGGATGTCCTGAGTTCTCGTGCTAAGGCTTGGCAAAAAAATTGGCTCCTGCCATTTCCTCTTCTCCCCGCAAAGAGTTTAATTCAGTAATTATTCTAAGAAACAAGATCTCTGCATGCTTGGCCAGAAGCCAGAGATTCATCCAAACTTGTGGGCTTGCTTCACTGATGTTCAGGCCAATTGGTGCACTCAGGCTGCACAATGAGTTGCAGATGTAGTGATCTCATGTACTTCATTGGTGAAAAGCACAGAAATGTTTACCCTGTAGTCGAATGTAAATGTAAAAAGATGGTTGCCTGAGACTGCAATCTGAACATCCCAAAACGGCATCTCACCAACCCTCCCCCAATTTAATCCTTTTCTTTGTTGCCTCATCTCTCCCATCTGTGAAATGGAAACAATTCCACTTCACTTTGTCCTGCTTTGCCCCGAGGAACTGGAATGAGCTAGACCTTTCAAAAGGACTTTGAAGACAGATTATTGTTTTTCATTACTGTGTGCAACACTTCTCACCATGAAGTGATATTTCAGAATAAAGGTACAATTCTGCTCTGCCAAGAAAGTGATGCTAACCTTCCACCAAAAACATCACTGTTTTATTAGATGAAAATCAACTGTGTTTGACAGTGATTTGCAAACTTTGCCAGTGCTGTGTGGTTCTGCATGACCAGCCTGGACCTGGTGTGTTTTATTTTTTCCCTTACTTTCTGGGGGGGATTATGTGCTGTGACTTTGACCTGGGACATTTCCTTTCTTCAGTAGGATTAAACTTCAGTTGTTTTTCTGCGAGCAGTGAGTATCATTTGCAGACTAAGAAATATGATTTCCTTCTTTTAAAATGGGTCAGACCCTTTTGGTGTTTTAACCACAAACAATGGAGTTCAGAGAAAAATCCAGAGGCATACGGACTTGGGAGCCTTTGTGGCTTCAGATGTGAAACAGGCCTGTCTAATGCATTCAGTTCCTTGTCAGTTGTGAAAGAAACGTCTAAAGTTTCATAATATCATATCAGTTGTGCAAGCAGTTTGTCCTTTTAAAGTAGGTGCTTAAATCTGCACTTGGTTTTAGTAAAGCTTGGTCTATTTTTGTGCCTGAAGAAGTTTCATTTTCTAGGGGTGGTGGAAGGAAGGTAAAGAATTAATTTAAGGGGTTCTGGGTTTTTTTGTTGTTGTTATTTTTTTAGATAGGAGACACGTAACTCCATTTCAGATGTCTGTGTCTCATTCAGGGCAATTAAGGATTTCATGTCATTTGATATTCTCTTTGAGAAGCACAGGAATTGGTTATGAGTTTCTACCCTTGTTAGATTTAAACTATTTCATTTTGACCCTGGGGAATTAGTCTGGGTTGAAGTGCATGCATGCATGAATTAAATCACAGCAACATTGCTGCGTCTCTTTTCAGCGCAGAGCTCTCAAAGCTCTTAATCATGTGTTCCTTTCTCGGCCCTGCCCTGTGATATGGGTACAGTAGCTGTGTCATGTCCAGAACTGCAGAATCCGTGTTTGATAAAGCACACCTCTTCTTTTCCTCTTCTGCAAGGGCTGTTACCTTGATCAGGTTTCTACCTCCACTGTGCAGCCTCCAGCTTGATGCGCTTTGTTTATAGCTCAAGCAGAGGGGTGCGAGTGAGGCTGCTGCCTAATAAAGGACGTTTTTAGCTGGTTGAGCAGGAGTAATTCCTGTTTAAATGCTTACGATCCCATTGATTTAATCTGGCACAGTTTCAGCAGGCTAGACGGGTGAATGTCTGCTGCTCAGAGTCATCAGTGGCCTTAGGGCTTTCTCCAGTGAGGTGTGAGATGTGGATTTGGGAGACAAAGAGCTTCAACTCTGGCTCATCTGTGCGATCCAGCCTTGTGTAAGAGGGGAGGTTTGCGAGGGGACAGCCCTGTGTTCGCAAAGGGGACAACCTTGCTCAGTTCTCCAAATGAAAGCCTGAGATTCTCATGCTCAGGCTGCTTCCATCCTGAGCAATGCACCCTTTCATCAGCTATTTTTTTTTTTTGGTAGCATCTTCATATGCCACAGGCAGAAGAAAAAGCACAAAACAATCTAGGAGAGGGTGAATGACTCTGCAGAGCTCAGAACTGAAATTAATTGACACCACTCTCCCGTTGCTGGTCCCTCATCACAAGCTGCAGCCCACTGCATGGCAGAGCTGGCTGCTGAAATCCGGAGGGATGAGCAGCGTGACAGCCGTGGTGGGTCACCTCCTGCAGAAGGGATAACAAAGTATGTGTGTGTCTCAGGCAGATGGAGGGACAAGCAGCAGGAGCACATGGGGAAGCAGGTATGTTTGTAATTACCCGGAGAGGCAGCTCACCTTCACAGACCAGCAGAGCTGGCTTAATGTGGCAACAGCAGCTCTTGCACCAGTTGAAGGAACAGCAAAGCTGCCATGGCAACGTCTTCTCCTCAAGGGATCACAGGTGGAACCCTGGCCAAGCCAGACCAAATTTCCCCTGTGCTTTCCACTGGAAAGGTGCCCCTCCAGCTGGCTACAAAAGACAAAATCCAGCCCATGAGCTGAAATAGAGTAAATATTAGCTAAACAGTTACAGCTCTCGAGATCTTACAAGGAGCAGGAGCAGCTGTCAAGTCGGGAGACACCTCCTCCAGAGCATGGCACAGTGTGCCAAGGATGCTGATGGTGGCCCTGGCTGACACCACAGCCCCAGGGAGTGGCTCCAGTGACCCAGTCCAAAATCAGTTCCCTCCCGGCTGACTCAGAGATGAGAAGAGCCACAGAGCACCATAGATGGGCAATTTTGATACAGGTTTCTACCTGGTGAAGGCGTTTTCTCCCATGTAGTCCATGAAGCACCATAGGAAAAAGGTTCAGCAGCTTCCTAGCTGGAAGTACAAAGAGTGCAGAAAAAGGCTTCGGACTTCTTTTTCTCCCCAAAGTTGGTGCTCACACTTCTTCTTTTTAATGAAGCCATCATGCACTGCTCAGTTTCGTGGGTTCCCCTCTTTCCCAAACAGCTATGTCTGTTTTCATTAATCATTAATTGCTTTGGCTGGAACACAGGCTTTCAGTGTGGATACTCATAGCAGAACACAGCAGAAAAAGGAAGTAATATTTTCTCTTGTTTAATGCTGCCTCTCAAGGAACTGTAGGTATTGATTGATGCTTCTCATGTTTCAGATATTCTCTGTGATGGGAAAAAAGTCATATTCCCCTGAAGTGTCAGTTGTATTACATATCAGAAAATACATCTCTTTAATGAACTCAAAGTATCACTTTTTTCTTTTTTTTTTTTTTTTTTTTTTTTTTGGAAGTGTTTTTTTCAATGTTGTCATATAAAAATAGATAGATGATATGCATCACTTTTTTTTTTTTTCTCTTAATGTGATTGAGTTATGGCAGTAAAAATTTTGTTTTCCCCTCCTCTCAATTCACACAATAAAGTATATCACAGCTGTAGACACAGGGTAATATACTGGATTGCTCTACCTTAAATGATTGTTTCTCATGTATCCATAAACACGAATAAATGTGGTAGTCATGGCCATCAATGATCCTTTGTTTCAACAAGTTGTCCATAATTAAGCATTGAAAAACGTAATTGAGAAAATGAATGTCTCTGAATATCTCTGGAAGTTTTAAATCTTTCAAATTGCAATTACTTAGCCTGTGGCTAATTTTATAAAATAGGTAAAAGACAGATATGAGTATTTTATATGGATCTTAATCTTCAAAGCAGGGTCTCCAAAGATCAGACTGCTTTTTTTTAAAATTTTGGGAATAAGTTACTAATGACTTTGCTAATCAATATGCAGTGTGAAGCACCATTCATTCCTTGAATGAAATAAAATATATGTTCTAAAATTTTACTTGTGTAGATTTTAAATCAGGAATTGAAAAAATATTATTCTTCTTTTCCAAGCAAAATTAGCATTAAACCAAGACCAAAATAGGATATAAGTATTTGGGAAATATTTTAAAAAATGATTGGTTTAAGGAACCAGAGCAACAACTGGAAGAAAAAAGAGCAGACAGTATTTCTGAAAATTCCAGGAATCTATATGTTTTCAAAAGGGGAGCTTGTGATGTGTTAGCACTGATTTCTTTACTTAGCTTCAGAAACTACGATTTTGTTTTTTTTGTTGTTGTTGGGTTTTTTTGTTTTTTTGTTTTTTGTTTTTTTTTTTAATTGTGTAGACCAATGACCCCATACCTCAGATGTCTCATTTGAGTAATGGGTGTAAAGATACATTTGTACTTTATGAAGTGCTTTGAGATTCTTTGGAAAATGTGCTACATGGAGACTAAATATTCTTCTACCATATATATATATTTGTGGGGGGGAATAAGGAATGGATGCCCACATTGCTGTGGAACTGAGAGGAATAATTTAGCAAAGGAAAAAAAAAAAAGATCCAGAATTCTGGGCAAAAAGTCATTGGATGTGATGGATGAAGGTTTATCTGCTCTTTATACTGACAGATAAGTAATGAGGTTGAACCGCTGTGATATTGTCTGGAAATAGAATAGATGACATTTTTAATAGGCTCAAATTGACTCTTAATAGTTCAGACCATCTGCTGAAACTGTGGAATAATAAAACTAGTACTTTTATTATGACCTTCTAAAGCACTAAATACTCTGGGAAAGTATGTGGACATTTCTAAATCTATGTTTTGGTTGGACAGTTTGGATAAAAGTATTTCAGAGTGGGTTTGAGGGTCAGGCTCTGGCCTGGTTGTAATAAAAGCAAACTCAGTGAGATTCCAACTCTGTTTGCAGGTGCTTTGCAACTTTGTCATCCATTTAAGCCAGTTCCTTAAAAGCTAAATGTGCTAAAGTACATATAAGAAAAAAAAAATACAATAATAATAGCAATAATAATACTAATAATGATGATGATGATGATAATGCAATTAGAAGTAGTAGTGGTAGTAGTATTTGGTAGACTATGACTCTGATCAGAGTTTTCAGATCAATATATTATCCAAATGAAGAGTGGGGACCATTTATAACATACAGACGGGCACAGTGATAACAAAATCTGTTAAAGGCCAGGTTCTTCAGGAGGAATATTCGGTTTGAAGCAGGAAAAGCAATGCACACACATTGCAATAAATATGAGTTGCAGAGAGTTCTGTAAGACAGAGACAACAGAACTGAAGACAAGGAGAGATGTTTATACTTTGGGATATCTCCGATTTATATCCATGATGAAATAGCTTAAAATTGGCAGGAACCTAGTTGTTACTAGGTGGATTTGGAAGCTGATCATAAAAACATTATCATCATGATACGATTAGCTTTATCTAGCATCTGTATATAGCTGTGGGAGCTTTTTATATGGAGATGTTTTCAATGATATTCTTTCACTTTGGCTGTGTTAGATGGAGCTCATGAAAATAAAAACCTGGACTATCCCTTCTGTTTTTGTGCAGTGCAATGTGCAATAGGCTCCTCATCCATGATAGTATAAATAATAGCAATTGAATAAAGGGAATTAAGACTTGTGCCAAATGGCTATTTGACTATTTCTAGCATGTTTAGTGTTCACACAGCCTTTTTTTTGTTTTGTTTTGTTTTGGTTTTTTTAGTGATTTGAGTAACTCCCCTTCTCACTGTCCAGTTTATATCTGCGAATGCAGGGATTTGTTTGAGATTTGGTGTGGTTACTGATTCAGAGGTAAATTTAAGTGAACTCCACCCAAAACTCTTTCAGATGATGATTGGAACTTTTTGGCAATATATATTGTACTTTATGTTAAAATATATATTGCAATGCCATGGAGCCCACGTCAGATACCTTTTTTTGGAGGTAATATAAAGAGAACTAAAAGGTGTTACTTTGGAAATCAAGCACTGAAAATAAAATGTCTCCATGTCCTCTTGCACTAGAAGAGAAAAAAAAAGTGACTAGAAGTGTCAAATTGTTAATTTACATCCAGTGCTTAAAAGACATTGTTATAATTCAGATAAGAGGACATCTGCTCCCACTTACTCTCCACACCTGAGTCATTTACTTGCGCCCTGTGCCCTCTAGTTTCTGTGCTTCTGAAGGGTTTCTGGCAATATTTATCTTAAAAGGTGGTGAGATAATAATTTATTAATATTTGCAGTCTTCTTTCAGGTCCTTGGAAAGCTGGGGCATGCAAAGACATTGGTCTTATTAAAGCATGTCCTAGTTAAGCATAAAGATGAAGCAATGCTTCTGCTAGGTGGGTGGAAGTTTGTACAAAGGTCTTAAATTTTGAAAGGGAAAAAAGGCTGGACTACTTGGCCTTCAGACTTGGCAATCTGAAACTGCATCTGTACTTCCAGAGAGGAAATACAACAGTTCTTTTCAAGACAGCAAAGGGAAACAAAATATAAATCCAGGCAAAATTGGAATCAGTAGTTCCAATTTTTTCCAATGATAGTAGTTCATCACTAAAAGAAGGGGCCAGTGGAAGTGAAGAATTCCTCATTTTTTTATGTCTTTAAGATTGAAGGCCTCTCTAGAGGAAGTGTTTTAGATACAAATTATTGGGCTCAACACAAGAGGAGCTGGGTAAAAATTAAAACTCTATGACATATAAAAGATAGATGATCTACTAGTGCCTCTATATGTGTGATTCATCTCACACAGCTTTAGATGTCTGAAGTTAGATGCCGAAGTTTGAACTGGTCACTCTAAGCTCCTTTTTTAGACAGCAGTAAGAAATAGGTATCTCCAGGGAGCAATCCATTCGACCTGCCTTGGATGCCTGTTTGAGTGTGATGCAAATTATCCTCTGGGGTACCTGTTCCTCTTCACTGACTACCAAGGAAGCCTATGGCGATTTGTTCACATCCCAGCATCTCATTTTCACATGCTCCAAGAAAGATGTGTCTCTCTGTGGGACACCTAGGAGCTGTGGAACAGCAGCCCTTAATTTATAGGGCAGAAGAGGCCTGTTTTGTGGGAGTACTTGCCTTGCATCCTTTATGAGTCAGTTGCTGGGTGAGTTGTACTCTTGTGCCATTGAACCATTCTGTGTTTTGGAAGGAGAACCTAAGAACATCCTTCTCATTTCTCCGGGGCCACAGATGTAGGTAAGGGTGGGCCAAATGCTGTTCTTACTCTGGTATAAAGTCCCAGTAGTCTCACAGATTTTAGTGGAATTACCATCTTAGGAATAAAAGCAGAAATGAGCCATTTAGAAAGGATTATTCCAACTGCCACAGCAATTTGGTTCTTTCCGTCCATCAGATGATAAAGGGCACCTCTGAGTAGAATGCTATATATCACAGAACATTTTTAAAGCAAAGACTCTTGGGAAAATCCTTGTTGAGCATGTGGAGACAGTGTTAAAAACACTTTAATCTTTCATTTCTTCCTGTCCTGTAGCCTTCCTGTCGCAGCTCCAAATTCACTTCATCACTTGGTGTTACTTGGTTTAGACCTGTGCCCTCTTGCGTATCCCACTAATAGTGGATTCCTGTGTAGTGTATCCAAATTCCTCAAGTCTAGCCCTGTCACTCAAGATGATGAACCTGTCATCACACTGGAGGTGTGCTCCGAGCTGCTCAGAGCTGTGCTCAGCCCACATCTGAGGAGAGCAACTGTGGTGCTCAGTACACGGGCTTAACCATCCTAAACACCCTCCCTTATCAAGGGAAGGAGGGAGAGCCTCTGGCAGGCTCCACAGCACAGGGAAGTCTGTTCTCTTTACGTGGACCACAGGGAGGAGATGTGTCCTAGATACTCCAGCCATGCCTGCAATGCAAGAAGGCTTCAGCTGTTGCTGTTGGCTGATCTTGGATCACATATTAGCTAGAAGGCTTTGCAGTGCATCAGTGAGTAGACAGAGGACTCCTGAGCCAGAGGGATTTTATCTCTCTTTATATAATTGCAGAGAAGTCAGGTTTGACCATACAGCAAGTCTTGGTCCCTGCCAGTTGTCTCTGTTACCATTCAGGTCTGTTTTCCCAGCCTGTTTTCTTCCTGGATAGTTACTCTTAAGTGTCCACCAGCTGCTCCTGTCCACCCAAGTAATGGCAGAGCAAGCCTGGCATATCTCAGTGGTTTGGATCAATGTGTGTTTCAGCAGCTCTGTGAAGCAGAGGGGCTGTGTGGACATGTGTGGCTGCAGACACCATGCCCAGATTGTGTCTCTGCACCACCCATCCCAAACAGCAACATGCTGTCCCTATCACTGTGCATGCACAGCCTGATGTGCAGAGCAGGGATGGTGCAACCAGATGGCACGAGAGGGTTTGGGGCTGTCATCATCAGGCAGCTCTTTTTTGACTCCTTGCCCATGCAATTTGTAGGGTCCCACAGGCTGTTTAGCCATTCCTGCACAGCAGAGAAATCTGATCCCATTCTGGGGGACGTGACACTCTTGCCACATCCAGCTATTTCTGACATAGTGGTATGTGTGTTGCCTCAGCCCATGGTGAGTTTTCTGCCTGCTGCAGGAGCTCTCACGCCCATGTCAGCAGGGTGGTTGAGGTGAGTGTTAACCTGCTGCTTCCCTCGAAGGCACAGACCTTGTGGTGAGGGCTTTTCTGTGCAAAGGTTGCCTGGGGGAAATTCACTGTACACTGACCCCAGCCGTGGGTGCAGAGGAAACTTTGCATTTTTGGAGCTCATGCATGCTTTCAGCTTGTGAAAATTCACCGTCCCATTAAGAAGAGACTCCCTATTGCGAGTTTTCTCTCCTGCCTGACACACTCCTGCTGATGCCAACAGCACCTTCACTGGCACCACAAGTATACAGAATGCCTAGGGAATCTCTCCAGCAGGAAATAAACAGCTGTAGCTCTTAGGATGACCTGTGAAACCTTGGTTCTGAAGAGACGTGTGTTTTTCCCACTTTGCCAGATCTCACTGTGGTCTGATAGATTGTGGGCAGTGCAGAAATCTCTTTACATCTGAAAATGCCAAAATGTAAAGGTGTGGTTGTTTGTTTGTGTTTTCTGCAAAGTCTTGAATTTGGGTGTTTTTGTTTGTTTTTAAAATGGGATCATTTATGTTTCTAGTCACTGAGATTGTACCCATCTTCCAACAAAAGGGAAAATTGGAAAAAGTTTATGAGATCCATCAGCTGCCTTAAAGATATGAAAAATTCAATGCATTCAAGGAGCAGATCAAGAATATGATGCCTTTGAGTCATAGAATTACTGGATTGTTTGGGTTGACCCTTAAGATCAACGAGTTCAACCACCAACCTAACACTGCCAGGTCCCTGAGACCCGCATGTTCCCCTGTTGGAGGTACCAACATCCTCATGGAGATGTGCAGCACCACTCAGACTTCCCCACCACTCCAGCTGCTCTCTCACTGCTCACTGCTTCTCTGACTCAGGAGCATCATCCCTACTTGGGCGAATCTCTTCTAAGAGGTAACAATAGCCTTTATCCCATGATGGTGCATCTGTCTGAGAACTGCAGAGATGTCTCGGGAGATACTGAACATTTTCCACAGTCTCGGAGATGCTAAATGCTGTCTCAAAGTTCTCAGCTGACTGCCTTATGTCCAGGGCCTCTGCTGCACCTGGGAGACAGAGCTGGGGTAGTGTCAGAGAATTTTATTTCACCACTAAATGAATGGGTTCATGCTCAGAAAGTTAATGTTTATTATAAACATGTGAGCACCTAAACTTTTTTGATGATGAGAGCTTGAATGCAATAAGAACTGGCCTTCATTCACACAGGAAAGCTTCCTAGATACTAACAGTGAATAAATGAGCTGCTGCTTTTTAACTCTTGAGGTTTATTAAACATTAGATCATAGGAACTCTTACACCAGTCAAATTCTTACAATTGTCTGATTACACGTTTCCAATTACTGACTGTAGCCAACACCAGATGCTTCAAAGGAGCATGCAAGAAACCACGTAGTAGACAATAATAATAAATATAATTTGATCATAAGAAAAATAGCTTTTATCCACTGTCTGTGCTCAGTGTTTGGCTTATACCCTGAGACATGACAGTTTTTATTTACAAACATATTTTAAAGTGACAGCGGTTTTCAAAAGAAGGGACTGGAGTTTGGGAGGTCTGAATGAGATTTCAGCATTATCCCCTCACAGGAAGGCTGACACAAACCAAATGACACATTTGTCATCATTTGATGAAAAATGTTTCATCATTTTCATAATTTCCAAGAGCACTTCCATTTCCACAGCTAAATACCACCAAAGACCTTAACACTTAAGAGGTTCCTGAGATCTAGGAACTAAAACTCTCAGAAAAGGGCAAGGAAAGGTCACGTGAAAAATCAGATTTGTATCTTAAATAGGAGCAATTATTAAAAGAAGCGATTATGATAGAGAGAAGTTAAACCAGTGCAAGGGAACACAATGTGCTGTTGTCTTTTTTGGATTGTGTACTCCAGGCACTTGGCAGTGCTTGCGTGTGAACTGATGGGTGTGCAATCAATTTGGCTGTTTTCCCCATGCAGTCCCTTCAGTGCAAACTCTCCACTTATTTGCATGGATCCTTCAGTCAGTGCAGAGAGACGTGCACTAAAAACAGAAAGACAAAAATTCCCCAGGCAGGCACTTCAGATCATACTATGCTCTGTTATTATTTTAAAAAGAGAAATGCAGAAGTACAAACAGAAAGTGCTTGTTCTGTTCATCTTCCTGCAGATGACTCAAGAAGCTCCTTTTGTCCTTCCTTTGCAAAGAGCCAGTTAGGAAATGAGTGACATCTGAAGGCAAGAGCTGGGTTGCTCACCCCAGATCTTGTCTGAAGGTCACCTTGAAATTCTCTGTGGTTGAGAGATGTTTTTATTATTCCTCTTTTAACCTTGTGGTGTTTTTTTTTAATTTTTATTTTTATTTTTATTTTTTTCTTTCTTCTCCCCTCCCCCCCACCCCCGTCCCCCCACTTAAGCTAAATGACAAGTTATGAAACTTTGTGGTTTTCTTGTTCTTAATGTGAGTATTGAAAAATGATAATCTGCCGAGCGCGTGTGACGGAGCGCTCCTTCCTCCTGCTCCCAGCTCCCTCCCCGTCAGCTGCTGTGGCTCTTCATCGTGTTTAACCTCTCCCACAGCTTTCAGAATATATTGGTTTCCGTTCTCAGACCTCCTTTGTCTCCTCCTGCAGCTGTTTGTTTCGCAGTGTGGTCAGTGTTTGTGGGGTACATCAAACCCCACTTCCAAGCTCTCCTCTCTTCCCCCTTGGCGCTCTGCAAAGGTCGCGGAGCTGCCAGGGGTTCTGTGCTCACACTGGGAGGTACCACCAGGGAGAAAGGGAATCCATCAATAAAAGGCAAGTGGAGCAAGCTGCAGAGTGGCTGCAGGCTCTGGTGCTACCCCCTTGTCAGAGGGCAGGAGATTCAAACCAAGCCTTGAAGATCTTTTGGTCTGTATTTAGGTGGATAAATGGTGTGACTGGACCAAAAGCACTCATTCGAAACGGGAAGGCACCGAGCAAGGCTTCAAGCCACTCTGTGTGGTTTGGAGGTTCTTTTGCCTGACTTTAATGAGCAGGTATCAAGTTTGAGGAAGAAAAACAGTCTTTCCACAAAGCCTGAAGCATCAGGCTTCTGCTGTGAATCAGCACTCAGGTACCACATGTGAGGGGGTAGCCACAGTCTTCTGTAGTGGTACAGAAAGGTAATATTTATCTGTATATCACAGAATCATTTGGGTTGTAAAAAAACCCCAACATCATTGAGTCCAACCTTCAAATCCTATTCTGGGCAAGGAACTTAATGTTCAAAATACAAATAAACTTCTGAGAAGTAAGATTTTGCATGACAATAGTCATAGCTGGTCAAAAAAAAAAGGTTTAAGAGCTTAGGCGAAGCACAAAGTGTAGGCAAGCCTTAATTTAGAGTTTCCCAGATTAGATTTCTTCCCACTCCTGCATAGTGTGTGCACCTAGAGAAAGGACACGGCACAGCAGCTGCCAGGGGAGTATCAAATAGAAAATGCTTTTGCACCAGCGTGCCTTGAATGTAGTTTCCCTTGGAATATTCCATTGTAAATCCACCAGCCCCTACAGAATACGCTGGTGGAGAGTGAAGTATCTGCTTCCTATACACATTAGTTTCTGTATGTAACACAAGTGACTTTATAGGTTTATTTTTCCTTCCTTTCCTATGGAAACTCCTGAGTGGGAGTGGGCCTTGTGCACTGCATTTCAGGTCAGAATATGCTTGTAGTACTCTTTTGAAATTGCAGTTACTAAATATCCCATAGAATTATTTAGAAGTATTGCTGGAGTATTCTTCCATTTTAAGAATGGTTTCTAAAAGGTGTCTAGCAGTTTACACTCCAAGACAGGAAATTTATATATGGAACAAAGTAGTAAGTGCTTCTTGTAGTTTATAAGGTGCTACAAACTCTAATAAAAATAGAAAAGTTAAATATTCATTATACTATTACAACCCTCCTGGTTAATGGCAAAAGGCACTAAAATTATTTCATTCAGTAGTGTTTTGGATTTATGCCTGCACTCTATTGTTTCAACAATGTCAAAAGCTGTGTAGTAACTCTGGTTCATCTGCAGTAGTAACTCAATATTATAAATCTTTACAGGAAAGAAAGCAATATAAGTCCATATATATATATACTAATTTCAGACCCTTGAAGGATTAAAAAAAAAAAGAAAAAGAAAGCCAATAGAAGTTAAGAGGGGGACTAACACCAAAGGTATTTATAAATACTGCCTCTCTTGGCCTTGGTCTATAGTTTCCACTTTCAGGCAGTACTGCTCCTGTCTGATTGTTTTATATTCTATATGATCAACAATAAAGAGTTGTGCCATCAAATAACATGACACAATGCATGCCAAGAGTCCAGGTACTGCCATTAGAGTAAGTGTGACAGCAAAAGATGTGAAATATGGGCATCTGAGGAGCTGGCTAAACCCCTTGAATATTCCTAAAGAAGCAAACAAAGAGAAAACCAAGCACCCTCCCACCCTCTACATAAAACTAAAATCTCTATCAGTAGTCCTGAGAGATAAAGTCTTATCCTAAAAACAGCTCCCACTGTAACCCAGTCCATGAATCACAGCACTTAAGCCTGAAGAGTCACATTCCATGTTGACACAGACCTTCAGTAGTCCCATTAAATGTAATGGGGTTGCACAAGATGTAAATCACTGTAAAATATGAACCCTGATCTAATTTCTTTCTCTGGATGAATTACTTCAAAGCCATTGTTTCTTATTTCCTCCTCCTAAAATCCTAGAGCTACAGAATTTTTGAGGGGAAATTATTTTAACTATCAGTGCTCTTGAAAGAAAAGCTTCTGTTAGCTCTGTGGTGCACTTTGAAATTTTACTTTAAAATACAGGAAGAGGTTTTTGGTTTGAGACTTTGTGTCAGCTGTGGGGTTTATTGGACAACATACTCGTGGCTGGGATTACTTTGTCAGTGAACTAAACAGGCAAGTACAATTTATGTGTCCATATATTGGAGCATACTGGGAAATAATGTAGGTGTTGTGGTGAAGACCTAGTGGTCCGTTGCATTATTTCCATGGTAATTAGGAGGCAAATGACCCTTCTGAAGACAAAATTGAATTATGCTTGTGAATATTTAGTAGGGACCATTGTATCTATTGCAAGAGGATGACATGAATGGCCTGAAAGGTCTCTCCAAATGTAATATTTATGGCTTGGTGAGTGGTAGATTTCAAGCCACTACCAAAAAAGGGTAACACCAATAGCTGGAACAACCTGTACACATGTCTGTGTATGACAAATAGAAATTAAATACAGTAAATCTACTTGCCTTTGGCTTCTCATCTACTTCATCTGCTGTTCCTAAGGAGATATCCAAGTACCCAGTACCAAACATCAAAAAAATAAAACAAACAAACCAACCAAACTTCAGATCTTGACTATCTCTTTTGTACATTGCAATGAGTAGCATTCTGCATTGTACAAATAAGTTTTTTTTCAACCATATTACACTGTGACAGAGCTTATCTTTTTTAAATTAATCACAAAGGGGTTTTGTTGGACCATATAAAGGGTTAACTAACAATGCTTATAAAGTGTGTTTAAAGGTGTTATGGTAGGGTTTTTTTTTCATGCAGAATGTTGCCCTAGGTCACCACTTGAAGGCATTCAATGTTGGACCATCATATTTTCCTTACTGAGACCCTCAATAAATGATCACATGAAAACTGAGGCACATGATATTATGGGGATGGTGGGTCAGATATCCCTGTGCTACTCAAAACACTCCAAATGTCCTTAGAACTGTTTGAAACAATCCCAAAATAGTTCATCTACAACAGAGGTGGATAATCAGAATATGGGTGGTGGGTGGTGATGGCTTACAGATTTCATCAGTATGTATTTGGGATGACTTGCATAACTGATTCATGGCCTCATCACCCATGATTAATGTGCTATAAAGTTACAGGAATTAAAACCTCTCACTGGCACTTGGTGAAGCTGGGGCCTTGCAGAAAAGAGCAGTATGTGAGCATGTAATTAAAGCCTGTACCATTAATCTGTTTGCAGAAATGTACTTGATTTGAGGCCACGCTCACAAGCTCATCAAGTCATGAGACTTTTCAGGTTCTTGTCTTTGCCATGTGTAATGGTTTTTATGGCAGGTTTTTAAGTCATTTATTATATACACATATCATGATGTTCTGTAAACCAATGTGATTATTAAAAGTTCATATGCATAAAAATCTGGGGAAATAATGAGAGGTTATGCACAGTTCCTCCTGCACACTGGTTTTCTCTTCTTATATAAGTGATACTACTTCTGCTACTTTTATAATGTTATTGCCCTTTCCTTTAGGACTTGGACGCAAGAAGTTAAAGCAGTTAATTCAGTTAAATGTGTGAATCTCTGCTGTATTCAGTCTGAAAAGGCCTGGACTAAACCTGAGCCCTGTTGTGGTGGGCACTATGAGAGACAGGTCTTGCTCCTCAGAGCTTACGGTCTAAAGCAAAGACAGAGGTGTGCAGCAGGAGAGGGGAAGGATTATTATTCCAGTCCTTTTGGGACAGAAAGCCACAGAATTTGGGACAACGTTCTGCAAAGGTTTATCTTCTTCAGAGAACAGATTTTATCCTTGTAGTCAAGCTATAGTCGTTGGACACTGAGAGCACAGATTAGATTTTACATCGGCCTAATCATCATAACCATAAGTCTCTTTTTCTGTCTTACCAACCACTGAAATGCCTCTGGACAACTATTGAGTGTTCCTGGATCAGGCGTCTTGACTAAGGAGTAAGCCCAGCTCCTATTAAATCCATTTCTAAATGCCTAAGTAGGAGATGATCTCTTCTGGTGTTTTGGCTGGTAATGATAAAGTTCCCTGCTCAAAGTCAAAGAGGGTACAAGAGAATAAGAGGAAACAAGAGGTTTTCTAAATACCTTTCCAGTGTCTTAATCACAAAATCTTCTTTCCTCTGAATAAGCTTTTCCTTATCCTTTGGGCTTGATTTTCCAGTAGGTTAAATAAGCTCCTTTATCAATACTTAAACAGGCCTTGCCAGTTGTAGATCCACTCTGGCAGAGAGCAACAGTTCACTTGTTTTTAATGGAGATTCCTTCATTTTCCCTTGACAGGGAGGGTAATAGCTAACATGCAACTTTTAAAGTTTTAAGCATTTAAAGTATTGCAAGCACATGAGAGTAGGAGGGGAGGGGACAATGGCAGTGAGAAGAAAGCCTCACGCTGGCTCACAGTCAAGAGCCCCTTCTCTGATTTCAGATAGATCCAGAGGACTGCCCTACCATAGCTGGAAGAAAGGCTAATCCCTGGGATCATTATATTCACAATCCTGCCTTGTGATCTTTATAAATCTCCCTCTGAACACAGAGGATGAGCATCCTAGTGGGATTGTCAAAACTCTTTTTTGTATGAATGCTGGGTTCAAAAGGAAAAAGAGCACTCTGAAGTGCCCGTGAAGAAGCAACCAGCTGAAGGTTTGCCTTATGAAAAATTAATTTGCATCCTACTGTTTTGGTTTTGTTTTGGTTTTTATTTTTTTTCCCCCCTCACAAAAGCTGTTTTAATGGTTCATGTTTTAAATGCACACAGTTTAATTATTTATGCATCTTGAGTTGTATTCTCTGTGTTTGGAACTTTTGCCGTGGCACCAACCTTTTTATTTCACACCACTGAAAGCTCATGCTGCACTGTGTACAAAACAGCCTCTAAAGGTCCCCTGGAGAATGCACATAGCAAGTGTGTAAGGATTGTTTAAGCGTGTGTGTGAGATGGGTTATTTGCTTGACTGCTTTCACTGGTGAGTCAGGGAGTGTGGCAAACCCAGCAGCATCCCTACAAAGTGGTTTCAGACCCCAAAATTAAATTTTACCCTGTGATAGTTTTTAATTAGTCCTTCAAACAAAGTATCTTCAGATGGGTTTGCCAGTGCACAGGTCCCAGAAAATTATGCATGGATAGGACTGATTTTAAAAGCACGTGAAGTTAAATAAGAGACTAAGGAGAGAAGAATCACATGGATGTCTTATCCTTGGAAGTGTTGAAGGCCAGGCTGGATAGGGCTCTGAGCAGCCTGGTCTAGTGGAAGGTGGCTCTGCCCGTGGCAGGGGATTGAAATATAGATGAGCTTTAAGGTTCCTTCCAGCCCAAACCACTCTGTGATTCTGTTAATCTACAGGCTTGATAATGCAAACATATATAATATCCTGGAGTAATGTGCCTACATTTCTAATGCAAGGAAGTTCAGGAATCTGACTCTTGTAAGTGCTTACTTCTGCTTGAGACTTTGTAAATGTGAACTCATACACACATTGAAGTGCAGCTCAGTGCAGTTACTGAAAATCACCCTTGCTCAGCCTCCTTGGTTTGGCCACTCTGACCATGAGAGATTTCTCAAACCTGTGTCAGAGTAGCTTTGTTTTCACTATATACAGTAAAATTCTGTAATGGGATTAAAATAAAAATCTCTGGGATTACGGTTGAAACATGGGAGGAAAGAATGGGAAAGATGTAAATAGATAACCTTTATGTCCGTCTTCCAATCATTACACAATTGCTCTCTGTAGCACTCTCTCCATTCCCTAATAATTTTTTTAGTCTTAACTGTTCGAAAAGTGGGTTTCCTGTTGCATTTGTGGGCTGCCCTATAATTTAATACATCTTGCTGTCAGCAGTTTCTAATATTAAGTATGAACTTCCTTTCATTTCATCCCTTTTCTCCTATTTGCCTTGCAAAGAGTCAGCCATCTCTTCAGATGTTGATAGCACAGACCTGGGACTGAGAAGAAGGATTTTGCTCAGCCTTTTGGCATTCAGTGGGCTCTGTTTTACTATGGAGATTCCACTGATGTTATTGATTGCACTTGCACTTGAATATAAAGATTAGCTTAAAGAAGAATAGATGCCTTCAGAGTTCAGTGTTGGCCTCCTGGGGAGGGAAAATTTCTAGATCAAGCCAGAATTGACTTTATCTGGCTTTATATTGCAATCAGACAATGTCCCTTTTCCATCTGCAAAGCAATCTGCAGGATCTGGGCAAGTTTTCTCCAAGGGAGATGTCATGGCCTCTTGCGAAATAACTCTTCATTTTCCAAAACACTCTTGTAGCTCAATCCTTTCCCATACATGGAGTCTCCTTTCTACAGCACACACCAGTAATAGTATCCGTGCTGTATATAGTGTTTGTGGGACAATTTAAAGGTTTTTCTTTTTTTTCTTTCTTTTTTTTTTTTTTTTTTTTTTTTTTTTTCCTAACTTCTTTTACAAGAAAATGGGATCAGGCACTTTGAAAGCCCTGGTGTTTATTCCGGGAGAAATCCATCCAAGACAAGTGAACCGTCAACACCTACTTCTCAATAAACAACTGTCAGGGTTTTGAGTAAATGAGGGCTGTGTGTGTGGGTGTGTGTGTCTGTTGGTTATTTAATTGCTCCATGAGTCTCCCCGTATCCCTAGTAACCCTCGTGTTTTCATTTGAGTTACACCAAAGCTTTGCAGCGATATTCCCCAAACTGTTCCTGCTCCCGAGGCAGGATTGTTAGAAAGCAGCCTGGCTTTGTTTGCCGCTCCTGTTACTGTAGCGTGGGCAGAAAATTTAAACAGGCACCTGTGACCCTTCCTGTGTGCTGCAGAAAGGATTTTTGTGCTGCTCTGATGCCTCCGAGGGTCCCTCGCTAACACCTGTGTTAAGCCTTGCTCTCCTGAATGGGCAACGCTTTAAATCTTTCAGGATAAATTGGTTGGAAGGGAAAAAAATTAGCTTTTTTCTTCAGTTCACTTAAAAAAAAAAAGGCGCTGTTGCATTAGGTCTTGTTGCTTGCCCAACAAACAAGCTGGCACAGCACACACTTCAGGTAAACTTTGCATCCCTAATAGGACTGGAAATCAGATCACTGGGGCTTAAACTAGGTCCCCTTACTTCATGGGAAATGTGTTCTTTTTTTTTTTTTTTTTTTTTTTTAGCAGTTAGACAGGGTCTTCAGAGGAGCTGGTGAGCTAAGATGGTCAAAATTTAATGAGTTTCATCCTAACTTTTGTTCTTAATGTTTTCCGGTCTGTTTTCCTTTGAGGAAATCCTCACTTCAGAAGGGCCTCCTCTAGAGTGGGAAAGTACTTTGAAAAAACCTCACTGAAACATCCTCTTTACTAAAATCATGACTTATAATGCTAGTAGAAGCCTGTGCCCAATTTGTGGTTCAGTGTTGCTCAATAATCACACTGAGGAAAACTATCACTGGATTCATCAAAGAACAGGGAATGCTGGAGTCAGAGGCAGATACAAGAACACAACAACAATCTGCAAAATCCTAGATCAGTTGGACTATGTTGACTACCACAGTCCTGAGAATTTTTCCTGGCAAAATAGAAAGAAGTGAGAAGAATGATAAATTGGTGATGGAAAGAAATAAGAGGACGTGTTGGTCCTCTAAAGGATGCCTAAGCAAGGGCCAAACTTGGTCCAGCATCAGTGTGGTCAAAATCCACTGACCACATGTGTGAGGAGACTCCTGCTGCCCATGCCCAGATGTCTGACATCAGGCACTTTTCTCTTCCTAGAACTTTTCATAGTCATAAATTGTTTTTCTCCCCTCTCTGCTGAGCCCATAAGCCTGGGGCAGAAGAACTAAGAGTCAAAAATACGTCTACAACAGACAATATCTCAAACCACATTTAATCTCAGCAGACAAAAGCCTTTCTAATCTCACAGCCCTCATCTGCACTTGTTTTAGAGGACTGAGTAATGAACTGCTCATTAAAGGTGTGGTGATGGGATGAGGCCTCTCTGGTAGCACCACAAGCAGGTCAGAGATGCTCTTGTGGGAAATAACCAAGTGAAGAAGCAGAAGGAAAGGGTGCCCAGAGGCGTGTGGTGCTGCTGCTCTGTGGGCAGAAGGAAGCTGCATTTTTCCTGTGGTCAGCTGTCCTACCCTGTGGTTAACAGAACACCCCTAACTCGAGATTTTACTGATGAGTAAACCTCAAAACACCGAGCAAAGGTTTGAACAAGAAGACAGAAGTGTGGTCATCTGAACAGCATGACCAACTTGAGTCCCAGTAAGAGATTTGTTCTGTTTCCAGATGCCTGTTCTTACAATGTGGCATTTTCAGAGGGACTGCAAGGAAATGTGACATCTTGAAAAAGAAGACTGGGTTTAAATTCAATTGTGTACATAACTTTCTTCTTTGGATTAGTTTTCAAAATACTTCCCTGTCTAGTAGCAGTGAAGAAAGGCATAGAGATTGAGCTGCATCCAGTATTATCTCTGCTCTTCCATGGTTTGTCTCAAGAAAACAAGAAGACCAATTCATGTTAAGATTTTGTGATATTATGAGTTGATGGTGAGGAATGAAAAATTCTCTGCTTCAGATAGGAAGGATGACGTTAGACAACCCCATAATAAACCACAATTTTGATCAAAATGTGTTTTAAAGAACTTCAAGGATATCTATGCCAAGAAAAGTTTGAAAACTTCAATGTTTGCCATAAACAGGTTGAGCCTCTGTACATTTTATTGCTCAGGAAATGCTTCTTAAAGACATTTTTAAGAGTGTAGTTCAGCCCATTTGAGTCTGACAAAGACCAGCAGGAAAGGGATTAAAAGTACTACAAGAACCTGAGGTCATTTAGGTTATCTGCATCCTAACTCCTACTGGATGTCCAGTTTGGGTGCCTAAATTAGCTTCTCAGGTGACCTGGATAGCCAGCAGAGTGATTTAACATGCCTGGTGCCCTCCCTGGAGGCTTCAGGGGCTGCAGAGGGAAGCCAAGCTCCTGGACCAGCTGCTGGTGACAGTTTGGGAGCAGAGCCACAGTCGGAGAATTCTCTGCTCCAGCTGCACCAAGCTTTTCTACAGATGGGGCTGGAGGGCCAATTCCTACTACATTTTAACAGGTGCCATTCCAAACCTGACCACAGTCAAGTATCATTCCATACTTGACCAGGGTGCTCCAGGCTACATCTTGGTAACAAACAACTCAGTCATGTGGAGAAAGCAGATCTGAACTCCAACCTGAATTTCCTACTTTTCCTCCAACTCTGTGACTCACTTTCTGTGGTTCCTGAATTAAAACTCTGTTTCTGAAGGAAAAGAGCCCCAAAAGCATGAAGTCTTTGCTTTAATCTCAGCTTTCCCTCTATCTTGCTCAAAGCAAAGCCTTGGTGAGCAGCAGACAACCCTGCTGAGCTGAAGCCTCTGCCTGAAGTGACCCCTCCTTTCCAGACAGGAGATGCACAGCAAGTCTGCAAGGGAAGAAAACCTAATTATATTGCACATGTTCTAATTTAAGTTGCTGTACATTGCTGGGAGGTTGAGCATAAGAAGCACAAGGTCACTTCTTGCCTGCCACAGTATCTTCTGCTCGGTGAGAAGATGATAGACCTGATAGCTTTTCCAGGTATAATTACCTGAAGGGTGGGTGACTGGGGTTCTTCCCCAGGTTTCATTCAGTGAGACTAAAACCCATTCTTTAAAATTAAATGCCCACCAACACACTCATTCACATGCAAACACCACGTCAGGTAGAGAACTGCAGGTGTGCTGCAACAGCAGGTGCATGGATAATCCATTTCACTATCTCCACAAAGCTAAAAGTCTTTAAAAAGAACACTCTCGTGGGTTTGCAGCACAGAAATCATAGTCTTGTAGGTATGAGATTTGCTGGAATCCCAGCTGACAGGCTGTGAAAAGGTGCTGCTGTGCTGAAACACAGATCCATGCTATTCCTCCTCTGGCAAACAGGGATTCCAGCTGTGTCTGTAATAGGCACTTTAGATGGCACGTTCAGACTCATCTAGCAAGGTATCAGTTTGTTTTCACTCCAGCCAGATACTCATTTATTCAAAGTCTCGTTCATCTAGATTGTAGAGTGCCTTGGAAATGTGAACGTCTGGCCTTGGTCAGGAGAGTCTTCATGGATATCAGCAAAAATGAGTATGAGGAATACCCACTAAATTCTCCCTTTTGCACAGGTCAAGGAATATGAAGTACTTTGGGCAAATCACTGAGCCTTAGTATTTCCATCTGTAGTGGGATAATGACTGCTACTTCTTTCATGAAGTGCTTTGAGATTTATTTAAGATTGACTTTAGGTACCAACCAGGTATTTTTTGCTTTTGCTTTGCGTGAATGATGCAGAGATGTAATAAACTTTTGTTGCTTCTTTTCTCATTGGTTTGTAGCCATCTGCTCCACATGAACATGCTAGAACACTGATTTTACTCACTGAAGTAATATTTTTACAAAATGTAAATCTATGGTTCTGTATAGAGAATGGCATGCAAATCAATAGGGAAAAAAAAGTGCATGGTTCTGGATATATTTAGTAGTAGATGCCACCAGATGGGAATATAGATGATGAGGAAACTAGGAACTTAATTTTTAATATCTGCTGCTGCAGTCCACCCACCTGAGTGTTTGTCAGTCAATTTTTTTTTTTTGCCATACCTCTTGTACCAAAACCTAGCACAACACTGCCTTCTCTTTAAATATTCCCTTTGTCAGTAAAAGTAAATGCAAAATATGTTGCATGTGGAGAAATAAGTGTCAGGAAGCTCTATTTCTCTTCTCTCTTCACCTCTGGAGATATTATACATGCAAGAAAGCTGACACCCTCAATTATGCCTTACCTATTCCAGGAGGGAAAAAAAAAGAGGGGGGCAAAAAAATTTACTGTAATAAATCTCATGACCTCTAGTCAGGGAAAAAGTGAATTCTCAGGTATCCATAACAAGCTGAGCAGTCTGCAGCAGCAGAAATTACAAGTGCTGCCCACTGAACTAAATTCTCTGGCACTTTAAAGTGCACATTTCCCAGCTTTGCCCTTTCCACAGTATCCCACGGGGGCCACCCATAGCAACTGCTGATAAGGTCGTGTGCAGGATGGGTGATGAATCTGCCCTGATTTCACAAGGCTGTTGTGTCTGGTACTAGGAAATAGATATCTTTGTATCCTTGAGAGAAATCCTTAAGGGGGATCGTGCAGAACTCTGTGTATTGTCTAATGGAAAACAAAACTAAGGGCCAAAAACAACGAGAAAAAAGAGAATAACTACTGGGTATTAGGTAAATACTTAGAAAATAATATATTTTTTTCTAAGGCTGTTTAAAGCAGTCACTGGATATTTTTTGCAACAGTGACTTCAACATATGGATCCCTTTTGTACAGTGGTTTAGGATTTAGCTTTTGCTCTTTTTTCTCCCCCCACACCCAAAAAAACTCCCCAAAACACCCTTCAGAACACCAACTGTGACATTTGGATTGAGGCAGAGGTCTCCAACTGTTCAGAGCTCTGCATTTGGGCTCATCTTTTGAGACTGTGATGCAGCATGAAGAACAGCAGAGAAATTTATACCAGAAAATACTAAATCAATATGTTATTCTACATTTAAAACTGGGGTGGGGGGGGCGGGGGAGGGCAGGGAGAGGGAAGGAGCAAAGAGGAAGAAAAGAAAAAAAGAAAAGAAAAGAAAAAAAGAAGAAAAGAAGAAGAAAAGAAGAAGAAGAAAACAAAAGAGAAGAAAACAAAAGAGAAGAAAACAAAGAAAAGGAAAAGAAAAGAAAAGAAAAGAAAAGAAAAGAAAAGAAAAGAAAAGAAAAGAAAAGAAAAGAAAAGAAAAGAAAAGAAAAGAAAAGAAAAGAAAAGAAAAGAAAAGAAAAGAAAAGAAAAGAAAAGAAAAGAAAAGAAAAGAAAAAAGAAAAAGCAATGTTTTGGTTTCGCAGTGTTTTAGAGACTTCTTTGAGGCTTCTATCCAGATCAGGTGATACTTAGTGCCTCCCTTTAAAGCACAGAAACAAATCTCAGCTATTTGGCAAGGGCAGAGTCAGTCTGGAGGAATATTTCACACAGACTTGCCTCTCAAAAGTCCATGCTAAGCCAGATCAGAGGAATGGCAACAGAAATCACAGCAGCTTTCCCTGTGCCAGGTTGGTAGCCTGAGTGTGTTGAACTGGTGGATTTTGGCATCTCTCATCATTGCAGGACCAAGAGTGGTGCAACACTGCCCATCTTTTTTTCCAAAGGGAAAAAATCTCACTGGGTTTGCCAAGACAGAAAGGCCCTTCCTAGTAAATCAACTCTGCCTTACCCGTGGGACACACTGCTTTACAGCAGCAGGGAATATGGCAGGCAAAATGAATTGTTTAAAAATGTGAAATATTCTTTTTGGTCCAAGGATGAGGAGGAACTGTTGGGATGAGTCCAGAACTGAGGTATGTCTAGGGATGGAAATGGTTCCAGAGGAAGGGAGAAGAGACTCTGAACAGTGAGATTTATTGTGCTGGGATATAGACTCCCAGAAGAAGGGGCTGAAGACACATTGCTGGAATTGCTTAACATCAGGTTGGACAAAACACTGGAGTATTTAGAGAGGTTACATAGCCACAGATTTTTAAGGCTAGAAAGAACCACTTAGTCAAACCTCCTGCATGACTCATACCAGGGGATTTGCCTAAATGTATTCCTGTTCCAAGTCCAAGAGCTGTCAGAAAAACACCCAGCCTAGTTTTAAAAGAAACTCCCAGCTCTAGAGAACCCATTGATTTCTCTGATAAGGCATTCTCGTGATTATTTACACACCCTCTTAAGGTGTGAGCCATGTTTTCATGTCAGTTTTCCTAACTTCAAACCCTGTGTATCTGCTAAACTAGGGACCTTCTGTGGCGTTACTATTCCCATGTATTTTTATTTTCTTTGATGTATATCTCGGATGTTGTAATACCAGGTTCACCTCTGCTTTAGCCAATCTCCCTCTCTCCTCAACCAGCTCTTGGAAGCACTTATATTCCACCAACTCTTCCAATTCCAATCCTTCAAAATAAGTACTCTTTGAAAAGAAATAGGCATAGCTTTCCTCCCTTAGCAATGGGCAAGTGCATTTTGATGTCTAAAATGATGCTGCTGCTTGTGATTTACCCCATTTGCCAAGCTCCTTGGATAGGAGACTGTACCTTCAGTGCCAGTATTTTAATAGACTTACTCAACTTGAGCACGCAGTCAGCATTTAGGAGGAAGCAATAGCAGGGCTGGGAGTGGATTTGCTTCGTCAACATGTATAGAGAAAAGAAATGCACTTAAGTGAGTTACTGAAACAAAGGCAATTAAAAGGGCAATGCTCTGAGGTGCTGGTGGAACACAGCATGGCTCTGTCTGGTCTCACCCCCATCCCATGTGGAGTGTGTGCATAGAAATTCTACATTTCTGCACAGGTTCAGGACTGTAAGGTTTTCTCCAGAGCAGATTCTCAGCATGGGATAGGTCACTTCTTACCTAGATGTTCTGATACCAGTTCAGTTCTGGATGGTAATCCCAGGCCTGAATTTATATTAAAACACTTCATATTCAGCCTCATGTGTGTGAGACTCAGGACTCCATTTTACACCTGATTTGAGGGGTGAGAAGCAAGAGAAGGAGGTCATTTAAGCACTAAGCTGTGCTCAGAGTGTTTTGCAATCTTCCTGTCTAGACCACATCTCCCTGTCCTTTCTTTTTCTGGCCTATGCTGCTGTGGATTTATATGTGTAGAAGACAAAGTTAAACTTGGCCTTAAAGTGATGCTGTTGTACCTTAATAAAACTGTATTTAGTCTGGTGATATTGTAAAAACTCTTGAAAATATCTTGAAAGTATAAAAGCAAAGGACAATTAAATCTTGGGATCAGCTCCCAAATGGATTTGCACTGGAGATTCACACTTAATAAAATACAGAAAATTGCATTTTATTTTGGTACATAAATACTGGTAGTGGGGGATTGTGGCATTTAGAAGAGAGAATCACTCCACCAGAAAACTCACTTCAGCAAAATGATGCAGTCCAGTTGAGCCCTTTTTATGATCTGAGAAATGACTGTTTTTATAGCACACTAAATAAAACCTGCTATTTGAGCTGGAGGTTTATTAGTAAAGGTGATTTTGTCATAGCTGGGGAGGGAGGGGAGGAAGAAGAGATGAGGGATGAACATCAAAGCAGAGATAAGTGTCATTCAGGAAAAGCACAGCAATGTCCCAAAAATGCAGTGCCTGTTGTCATCACCTCCCCTAGCACCACCAGAGAGACATTTCATATCACCATGTTGTTGTTTTTGTTGTTCCAGTACATTATTACAAGCCTAGTTAAATTTCCCCTACTGGGAAAGACTTGGCTATAGGTGTGGTGAAGAACCTGCAAAAAACATCTGTGTGGAAGAGTTATCTGCAGGGAGCCAAATCCAGGGGATGGTAAAATTGGTTCTTATAGGAGAGCAGTCAGATTTAACCAGGGCAGCTTGTGTTTTTGCAGCTGCCCAAAATCATCCCTTCTATGGTCTTGAAAGAGGATTTGCAGCTGAGGATTTTTATTCTGACAGAACAAGTCCATGCCCCAGGAGTCCCAGTGCAGTGCTGGGCAGCCTTCTCCAAACCTGTATTCCATCAGTCCTTAAAGATCCTATGGATTTAAAATATGGATTGAAGACAAAAATCTTCAACAACAGTGTCACAGGGGCATCATCTCTAGTACAGAAACAGAGATGTCTGCTATGCTTTGGCCTCTTCAAGGCGTGCAAGGAAATTTCCCCAGCTATCAGTTCATGGGGCTGCTACTGGTTCAAGGGAAAAGGAGAGAAGGATCACCTTTTATGTGGTAACAATGGTGAAAAATGGTCACGTGTTATGGGGAAACTGGAGCATAAATCTCCTGAAGCCCCACTCATCCTGTAGCTTTTTGGAAATGGAACAGGTTCCACTGCACGCCTGCTTGGTCTGTTATAAGGCATGCACTCAGTGTGCCAGGGAAGATCAAAGTGCTCCTATTCCCATCTGCCAGAAAGGTATTATTTTACTGGTGGAAACAAAGCAGAATCCCACTTTGCAGCCTGATCCGAGCCCAGCTTTTTGGGAGAGCCCAGACCATATCCTGTCTCTGGGTGTGTACACCCCACAGCCCCCATTGCACAAAGTGTGATGGCTCTATGGTGTGTGCCCAGCAGAGCCAGAAATTCACCACGTATGAGCTCTCTAAGCAGATTTTACAAGGGGAACTTACCTCCCACGTTTTGGTTCGGGTTGCTGGAGTTCACCATTTCACAGTGAATTTGCTGAAGGCACAAGCAATGCTCTCACTGAATTCGTGGGACAGGACTCAGATCTTCATTCAGGGAAGTCAGAAAACACTCTGTATTTGACCTGTCCTGCAAATTTTCAAAGGGTTTATAACCCAGCTGTGTCTGATAGATGTTCTGGCAGATTTCTGGACCTTTTGTTAATGCTGTTGCACATTTAATACTTCATGCTAGACCTTAGCTGCAATCAGAATGCTTTGAAAGAATTAATCTGGTGGTCAGTAACTGCTAAATGAAGTGCATGCTAAAAGAATGATGAGCTAACTGACTGCAGCTCACAGCTTTTATGAGCTTCCCTAAATGCCTGTTTTCAGGTGAATTCAGCATCTCCTTGACATTTAAGGACTCAATTTATAATCAAATTATTTAACTCTAGTGGAAAGAATCACTGGCCTCAATGGAAAAGCCATTTATATTTCTCCCATCCCTCAGAAGAGAAAGAGTATTCAAAGTAATGCTACAATTCCTATATTAAATGAAGGATAAAAGAAACCTTTCAATGCAAATTAAGAACTGAGGGCTTTAAAAAATTATAGCAGAATCTTAAAGTGCACAGCTGTTAACATCCTTATTTCCAATTTAGCAATCTCAGATATACTGAGGGCAACTAAGATGGTGAAGGGCCTTGAGGGGATCAGCTGGGGTCACTTGTTCTGGTGAGCTGGAGGAGGCAGAGGTCAGAACCCATTGCAGTTACAGGTTCCTCATAAAGGGAAGAGGAGGGGCAGGCACTGATCTCTGCTCTGTGGTGACAGGGACAGCACCCCAGGGAACAGACTGAGGCTGAGTCAGGGGAGGCTTAGTTTGGGTATCAGGAAAAGGTTCTTCACACAGGGGGTGTTTGGGCTCTGGAACAGGCTCCCCAGGGAATGGGCACAGCACCAAACTGGCTGAATTCAAGGAGAGTTTCAGCAATGCTCTCAGCCACAGGGGGGATTGTTGGGGTGCCCTGTGCAGGGCAGGAGTTGGACTCATTGATCCTTATGAATCCCTCTCAACTCACCCTATTCTGTCATTCTGGGATTAGCATCCTACAAAACTCCACAAGTCTTTCAGAGATTAATACCCCTTACTGCTCCCATTTCTGCAGGTCCTAGTCTGTCTTGGGATCCTTCTGCTGTTTTATTTTGGGTGAGCCACTGTACACGTGTGCATTCACCTCTACAATTTGAAATTACAGAGGAAAGTGGAAGAGCAAGCTGAGCTAGAAACTTGGACAAGCAATGTCATAGTTACTGGTGAGAGCAGGTTGAGCTCCACAGAATTAACCATTCCTGAAGGGATGGAAGTGTGTATATGTATATATATTTTATATATTAATAATAAAGCCTTAATATCACTCCTGCAGTTAAGTTCATTAGCAAGGGTTTTGAACAAATGAAAGCATTCAGCACAGCAAAGATGCCTTGCTCTGCAAGTCCTGGCTTTGTGGATGTAATATCTGAAACATTTGCCTAAAATTCCTTGCACTGGCTTGAGGCCAAACAAGGACCAAACCAGGGTTATCTCAGCAGCTGAATGGGGAAAATTGTATGAGTCCCATTGTAGTCCACCTTAGCTGGTGCCCAATTGTTCTCTCCCAGCTGCCTAAACCAAGGCAGCAAACAGTGTTATGGTTAAACACGATATTTAAGCCACATTGTTATGTCGGTGATGATGGGTCCTTTGTTGGAGATGACAGAAAAATCCCATTGTTTAGAGTTTTCCCAGACTCAGTGCTTAATACAAAGCTCTGAAAAGAACAGGGTTGTTTAAACATTTGATAAAGAAAATATGTGCAGAAATGGGTCTATTCCACCAGCAAGGAGCAGATCAGCCTGCAGCGCCAAATTCTACCTTCATAAGTTCAACATGTTGTTGCAATTTGACAAAATAAAATCCTCAATCGCACTATGTGGAAAATAGAAGTGTCTGAAAAGCAGCAGAAGATTGAAACAGTGTGCAAATTATTCAGTTTAAAGCTGGTAGCAAAATGAATTTGGAATAACTTTGGAATTTCTGAATTATTTAGAAAATCGAGACGCTTTACCAGGAATGCATGAAGAATTACAATTCACAACTATGTGAGCATCTTTGGACTGTTCAGTAATCTCTGCATTGATTTGTCTTTTCCTTGGATAAGTGCTTTAGACAAGGTATTCTCAAAACAATCATGATGCCAAAGCCTGAATTTCAGCTTCTTTGTATTGATACAATCCCACAAACACACTGCACACTCTGAGATGTTTAGTTTGGTGAATGGACACAAAGAGATGTTGCTTG
Organism: Sturnus vulgaris; assembly: GCF_052056855.1. Lineage (NCBI taxonomy): Eukaryota > Metazoa > Chordata > Aves > Passeriformes > Sturnidae > Sturnus > Sturnus vulgaris. The sequence continues at coordinate 78,906,382 of NC_142283.1, forward strand.
GCTTTTAATTAACCGACTCCCACCCCATGCTGTGTCGTGCTCTCATGGGCATTTTTGCATTAATTCCTGCTTCTCTTTGTACGTGAAATGAGTGTTCAGGGGTTGGAACTAGGTTTTCTTTAAGGTCCCTTCTAACCCAAACCATTCTATGATTCTGTGGTCCACACTCCTGTGAGCATGGTGGTTATTTGGGCTTTGTGCTCTTTGAGACCCAGGGAGCTGTAGAAGGAGTAAACTCTGGGAATGATAAATTTGCAACAGTACTCTGGAAAATCCCCTATTTTGGAACCGTAGCAATGAATTTTTAGTGTTGCTGATGTGCTTTCTTTTGGTGTTTCACTTTTAATTAAAGCCTGTATATCAGTTTTGAGCTAGCTCCAGTGGTGTTCCTCAAAAGACACCACTGTTTGTACTTTCAGCAAGTGTCATTTTCTGGTTTGTATCCCTCATCCATGGCTAGAGTCACTGAGGACCTGAAGAAATTCCTAAGACCATTTCAGAGGGCTGCAATTATGAACTGACTTGACTTGATCACAGGCTCCTCACACCTCATGTCCATGACTGCTCAACCTGTAAGTCATCAGGCCAGAGTCATATTTGCCTGAGCCTGCCGTCTCCTCCACTTGGCATCTTTTATTTAGAGAGTAATTCTGCTCTGGGAAAGCTCAGTGTACTCACCAAAAGACATGAAATATCTCCAACCTGGAGCTCTGATTAGAGCCTGCAAGTGAGCAGTTTACAGACATCCCATTGGGACACAAGGGGAAATGCTCAATTTTGACCAAAAGTATGAGCTGAGCCAGGATTATTTATTCATGTGTTGGAGCTAGAAATCTCTTTTTTTTCCCTTTCTTTCAAAGGGTATTTTTTTTCTCTAGTAACATGTGTTCATGCATGTCTAGGAAGCAGAAACTAAAGAGAAAGCTTTTTCAAGGGGAACAAATAACTTGGAGATTCTCCAGTTTTTAGGAACTCAGGACAAGAACAGAGACTGATCTTTCAGTCAGGCAGGTGCCCACTGCATTTTCAGTCAGTGCCTGCAGATTTATTCATCCAGCCTGGAACATCTCAGGCTGACAGTTTGCTAGACACCAAAGTTCTGTTATAAGGATTTTCTGAAGGACTTTTGGGTGTAAACCCCAGCTAAGCAGGTCTGAATTCGGGCCTGCCTTTCCTCTCAGCTGGCTGGGCACAGGAAAGTCCCCTCTGCATGAAGTCTCTCTGCCACAGCAGACTGCTGTGCCTGAGCTCATACCATTCTCTGCATGGCTAGGACACCACACCTGGGCATCCAGCACCTTGCCAGCTCAGGAGGTAAAGCAGAACAAGTGCCCACATACCTCACAGCTTCACCCCACAGATTTCCAATGACATGCCAGCTCCTAGGTGGCAAAATTCGTACTAAAAAATGCTTACAGGTTCCTAGACCACACAGAGGTTTTCATGTTTGGATGATATTTGCTCTTACTGGTGAGGCAGGGTGGCCCTGAGATAAAAGAAAGCACTTCCCAATACCTTGATTTTCAGTGACTTCATGCATTTAGAGAAGACTTTCCTCTTTTTCTCTCTTTTTTTTTTTTTTCAATTTTGTTTCCATCCCTGTGAAGAAGATAACAAAGGATAGTATGTCCCCAGAGCACACTGATGTGCCACTGTGGATGCCAATCCCCACAGACGCTCCTGATGTTATTAATTTTTAAAACAAACTTGCTGATTGAGGTTCTGACTGCCTTTAAATTGTCTCTACAAGGAGACTGTGTACTAATTAACCCACAGAAACAATCAATGATGTACCTTTTTCAAGTTTCAGGGTGATTAGAATATGAAAATGAAGAGCACAATGGTGCAGATGTTTTAAAATCACAGCAGACAGCAATTAGTGACATGGGAACCAGCTGCTTATCTCTCCAGATAAAGCCTCTTAATAGGGAATTACACTTGAGGAGCCATTACACAGATGGATCTGCGAATGATTTAAAGAGGGGGCGTTGTAGTATTAACTTTGATTTGCAAGCCAGATTCTTGACAAGCTTTATGTGTGTTACCTCCTAAAAAAGGTGCATTTGGAGTAGGAGGGAACGATCCCCCTAAGCACTCAGATTTTTTTTTTTTTCAGGTGTTAGGTTCCTCTAAATATATAGTTTATCATAATTATTTTTTTAATTTGGATTTTTTTAAAATCATTGTTATTATTTTAATAGGCTGTTGATTTTGTTGCTGTCACCTCCTCCCGGTTTTTGCATTTGGATTGGAAGCAGCATGTGGGTTTAGACAGAAGCTCAGTCAAGAGAGCAAGTACACAGACTGAAGCATCCTAAAAGAGTCCCTGAGGGATGGATTCTGCTGCTGGGTACTACTTGCAGAGTAGGATGCTGCCCCTCATGGGACTGGTACAGCATCATCTCCTCAGCTGCAAGGGCAGCATACCAGAATAAAACTGTTCTGGGGAGTAATCACACCTGCAGGTGCAGGGTTGCACAGGATGGGAGGGACAGGTAATAAATATATGCTGTATAAATATGCAGCATAAAACTTCTTCTTATCTATGACCAGTGATCACCAGTGAATGGGATCTATCCTGCTCACAGGTCCACTCACCACTGCCAAAGCTGAGGCCTGAAACTCATGAGTTTGTCATTCAGATCTTGTTCTACTAATAAGAGGATTCTAATCTTACAGTCTAAGGTTTAGCATGTGTTGGATCAGGTTGCTCAAGCTTTTTTGCAGTTACAAAAGCTATCATCTTCTTTATGTGTATTCTATTTTCTTTAAAGAACAATTGGGATTATTTAAACTACTAAAAACATCCAGTAAACTGTATATGAAGAGAAATATTGACCAAGTATTCTGAGTTGTAGTAAAATTACATTAATTAATTTACACTTCTACTTCCACAAAAGAAGAAGGAGCAAATTCTCAGTGCAGAATGCTTGGCTGTGGAAGAAAATCCCATTTAATGAAAGGGCAAATGACAAGCAGAGGCTGGTGCTGAAGTTTGAAGCATTTTTAGGGTCTCATAAACCAAAAAGTAAATAAAGATAAATCCTTCTGTTTTCATGAAAAAAAGCCCACTATTCTTTATGCTGGTCTCAGCTGGCTGCTATAGGAACTCTATTCAAGTCAACAGCCCCATGGAGCTGGAGTATATTGCATACTTATTGACAAATAAAGCAAAGAATTTGGGTGAAAGGTATCAAGATATAAGTTTCTTAAGATTCCCTCACCATCCTTACAGGTCTGACATCTCTGCCAGATGAGCAGAGTCTTGGCTTAGCTGAGCTAGGCTTCCTTGGCTTTTTGGGATGGTGCTTATGCAGCAGGGAAAATTGAAGCCTAAACATTAGGACCAATGGGGGTCAAACAGCAACCCAGATGAATACAGGGGGAGTAAAATATACTTGGCAGCATCACTTTCAACTGATTTAGTAGTGCTTTTGGGTAAAGAGTCCTCACGTATCCATTGCAGCCACTGAAACCCAGCCTGCTGCAGCCAAATCATCTCTAGTCACTGTGCTGCAGAAGAATTATTTTTGGGTGGTATGGATGTGTCTGGCAAGGCAGAGCAAATAAATGTCACGCTGGAAGAAGTTTCATGAGGAAACCCAGCAGACTGTAATGTGCTTGGGCAGATATATAGTTCTGACATCCCACTTAGGAAATGGAGTCCCCTGATCCTGCAGACTGGTCATTTTCTGAAGGCCTGTTGAAATTGGAGTGCTTACCTGGGTGATTAAATGCCTCCAGAGTTGGCACCTTTGATGACATAGGCATATCTTCCTCATGAATTTTAAGATCAATGTGGTGGTGGCCTGTGCTGCTGGAGCAATGTCAGGGCTATCATTAGGGATGTGTTGGGAGTTGCATCATCACTATGCAATGTACAGGACAAGGAAATGAGGCTGGAGGAGCCAAGCCATATATCAGCACTCATCGCTGATCTATAGCTGGCCTCTCCATTCTGAGCCCTTATTAACTGCCTTAAAATACAGATCAGAGATTATTGCTCCTTCTAGGCCATGGATCTCCCTGTGTGTGATAGATATGGAGGGACCAGAGTGGTACCAGAGTGCAATGTTTTTGTTCCTTGCTTAACCCTCCTTCTTATTTTTATCTTTTTTTTCTCTCTCTCTTCCAAATGAAATGTTTCAGGTCATTTAGTTTCACGGCTCAGCACTTGGAAGTAACGTGGGTGTAAGGAGCTGGTTTGGTTGCAGCCAGCAGGCTGGAATCTGTTCAGAAACAGCCTAGCCCTGCCTCAATGTGGGTACTGGGGACAAAAAGAGGCTCAGCTTAGCTTTTCCAGGGCTTCTTCACATCAGGAATTGTGGTACCTCGGGAAGATGAAGTTTTATGTGAGGCTGGAGTGAAGCACAGCCATCTATCTCCCCCTGGGACATCACCAGAGGATGCCCTGCCCATCTCCTTGTGCCAGGGCACCCAGCCTAGTGGTGGAGAAGCCTGAATGGCCCAGGCAAAATGGATCTCAGGAGCTTTGGGATCAGTTTAAAATAAAATAAAACAAGCTGCAAAACTCCAGTGCTGGTGGTTTCCCTTCCCTGGACCCATCCCAAGATATGGGTGTGGATGGGCCCCCTTTTCTGAAGGAGGGCATCATCGTGGGTTGTGTCCTCTGTGTGCTGCAAGGTTCGTGTGTGGGAAGGCACTGTGAGGAAGAGGAGGAGAAGGATTCATTCCCCAAGGGCTGTTTATGCTTTCAGCTCTTTTCTCAGGCTGAGGAAACCGGGTGTCGCTCACCCATGACATCTGCAGCTCCACCACAGCTGCATGCTTTCGTTCTCTCACTCCACAATTCCTGGAAATCTCTGTTTTCCCTGAGCATGGCTGGTCCATGTGCACGACAGCTGAACTATCCACAGGATTTAAGAGTCCCCAATTGCTGCTCAGACAATGGACCAGAACAACTTCGTTATTGACTATTCCAGGAAAGCCACATGTCTATATTTATATGGGCATGAAAGATAGCTCAGCATCAACTTGTCAATAATGTGGCCACTAAATAATGTGCAGTGGGCTTGGGCTTGTCTTGTCCTTTTCAAACTTCTCTGAAGTTGCTCAGAACTAGGGACACCTCATTTCTCAGCCTCATTTCCCTCTTATTCCCTTTTGCCTGCTTGTCCCAAAATTTCTGCTGCAAACACCCCAAAGGGAGATCTAACGGGCTACTGATAGAAACTTAATTGTAACAGAGTGTTTGCAGGAACACAAGACACACAGCAGTTATTAACTACTTTTCTTTCCTTAGTTATGTTTTTATTTTCAGTCTCATAATTTATTTGACATCCACAACAGTGTCAGTAGTTTGTACACCTAATACTGCCTGCAGTCTGACCCAGAGCTTTACAAAATAAAAGCTGTAAAATTAAAAAAAAAAAAAAAAGAAAAAAAAGAAAAAAAAAGAAAACAGATCAACCAAAGAAAGTAAAAAACAAATAGATAGATACTTTTACTTTAAAAGGAAAAAGTTACAGCTGAAGTAAACAAAATTTTTTTAGCTGGAGGCCCACCAAGAGAAAAACAGTAGAGTTTCTTTTGCTCTGTAAGAGTCTTCAGCATAATTCTGCCCTTGCTGTAACCTCTGCGGCTTGAAGAGCTCCTGTCAGAGTAGAAATCATGTTGAAAATATCTCTCACCAACATTGCAAATAGCAGAGTTTTAAAATGGAAAGGGAGTAATGCAAATCTTGAACCTGCCAAGTGTGCCTCACACACTTGACGCTATGCATATGATTTTAAGCACTAAGTATGTGGGGATGGCTTCCATGTGGAAATTCAAGTAAATCTTTGCAGAATCTGCCTTCATAGAGAAGTAGACCCTTGGGTTTTCCTCTTGTTTGTTACAACTTCCAAGATAATTTTTCAGTTTTCTTGTTTACAATAATGAGTTTAATTGCTGCTGTTGAGCCTCAAGTTCTATGAGCAATTATTTTTCAGGAAAAAGGCATTCTCACCAGGAGGCTGAGTTGCACCATTCATCCATTGAAAGGGAATATTTCGCTTGTGTTTTAAATTAAAAATCAATAGAATATGTTCCTTTAGCAATTTTGCATTTATAGAAATATTTCCACTGTTTTTAGAGTAGGGAAACCAAACAAAATTTGTTTACTGTGCATGAAATCTAAATGCAAATTTGGCTCAAGTATAGGAAGATTTTATAAAGGTTCCTAACTCTTACAATGGCATTGTTATTATTCACTGCGTAAATAAAGATCTGCAGCCAGTGGTTATGAATGGACTGCTAAACTAATTTTTTTTCCCCCTCTGTTTATTTTCTGTTCCCTTCCAGGTTTATGACAGGCCACAGAAACATTCTACTCTGCACTATGATCCAGGCCTCCAACAAGACTTCACCAGTGACACCTTAAAATCAAAGCACCAGCAGAAAAGTAGCAACCAGCACCACATTGACTGGTCAGCGAGCTCCGACACCGGACCCGCTTCTCAGAGTTGCTTCATCAACACAGAGCCCAGTAGAGAAGCAATTAGTGCCACCAAGGTCTCTGCTCTGGAGCCAGGAGTTTCCTACAGCAAATCCCAGGCCAAGAAGTCCAGCAGCAGCAGCAGCAGCAGCAGCAGCAGCAGCAGCAGCAGCAGCAGCAGCAGCAGCACGTGGGGGCAGCTGTCGGTCAGTAGTAAGGAGCTGGCGATTTGCAGCGCGGTCCCGTCGCCCAGCGGCATCAGCGCGGCCGCCCAGCCCAGCAGTGCCTCCGAGTGCAATGGGCTTCTGCCTCTTGGAGATCAAGAGGGAGGTGTGCAGCTGGAGGCCCCCGATCAGCCCGCTGCAAGTACGAAGAAGAAGTCCAGCAAAAAGGACTTGATGAGCCAAACCATCCAAACCACGGATATCGAGTGGGTAAAGAGCGCTCAGAAAGCGTTTGACAGCAAATCCCATGACAGCATGGAAGGGAAAAAGGAGTCTTACTCGATGGACAGCATGTTGGATACATCACCCTCGAAGCAGAATCCCATTTCTGCCAGCACTTGTGAAAATGACACCAATCACGTACGAATTACTATCCCAATAAAGTCTCCGACAACAGATGCATCTGGCCACAAAAGGAAAAAGAGGCAATCCATGAAATCCTCCATAGAGAAAACTATCCAGGAGAAAAGCCTGCCCTCCGTGCTTTCTTTGAGCAGTGAAATGGCAAACAGGACCATCAGCTCTCAATCAGAGGGGAGTAAAAAAGATGTTCGAGCCACAAAGCCAGGGAAAGTGATTGAAAATGAGTCCCCCTTAGCAGCTATTGACAGTGGTGTGTTCACGGACAAAGCATCCCCCAACAGTGCCGCCCGACCAAGAAAACCTCTACCTGTGACATCCACTCTCCTACCCACCAGTCTTTCCACAGCTGGCAAATTACCTGACGTCCAGCACCCCAAACATGCAGCTAAGCGTCGGTGGACCTGCAGCAAACCTAAATCTATTATTCGGGAGACCTCCCTGACGACATCTGAGAAGCTGATGGTGGAGCCTCCTTCAGCCTACCCCATCACACCATCCAGCCCTCTGTACACCAACACAGACAGTCTTACTGTGATCACACCTGTCAAGAAAAAAAGGGGACGACCAAAGAAACAGCCTTTGCTCACTGTTGAAACCATTCATGAGGGGACCTCCACCAGCCCAGTGAGTCCAATCAGTCGTGAATTTCCAGGAACAAAGAAAAGGAAGAGAAGAAGGAATCTGGCCAAGTTTGCCCAGATGGTTCCAGGAGAGGACAAGTCCATCAGTGAACTCAAATTTCACAAAAAAGTGGGGAAACTTGGGGTCTTGGATAAGAAGACCATCAAGACCATTAATAAAATGAAAACCCTCAAGAGGAAGAACATTCTCAATCAGATCTTGTCCTCCTGCTCCAGCAACATAGCTCTGAAAGCAAAAGTCCAGCCACCTTCTAGTGCTGGGCCAACCACCATTGATGCCAGGCTAGGGAAGCAGATCAATGTCAGCAAGAGGGGGACTATCTACATTGGTAAAAAACGGGGCAGAAAGCCAAGGGCAGAGCTGCAGCCTCAGCCAGAAGAACCTAAGACAGCCATCAAGCACTCAAGGCCTGTTTCCAGCCAGCCAGAAAACCCAGCAGTGCCTTCCAACCTGCAGTCACTTGTGGCATCGTCACCAGCAGCTATTCATCCGCTTTCAACACAATTAGTGGGGATCAACGGCAACCTCAGCCCTGCAAGCACTGAAACTAATTTTTCAGAGTTAAAAACTATGCCAAATCTTCAACCTATCAGTGCTCTTCCTACAAAAACCCAGAAAGGAATGCACAGTGGAACTTGGAAGCTGTCTCCACCCAGGCTAATGGCTAATTCACCTTCTCACCTCTGTGAAATAGGTTCTCTGAAAGAAGTCACGCTGTCACCAGTGAGCGAGTCTCACAGCGAGGAAACCATACCAAGTGACAGTGGGATAGGTACAGACAACAACAGCACCTCTGACCAAGCCGAGAAAAGCTCAGAATCCCGCCGGAGATACTCCTTTGATTTCTGCACCCTGGACAATCCAGAGGCTATCCCATCTGACACCAGCACAAAGAACAGGCATGGTCACCGGCAGAAGCATCTCATTGTGGATAACTTTCTCTCTCATGAAAGTATTAAAAAGCCAAAGCACAAGAGGAAAAGGAAAAGCCTGCAGAACAGAGATGACCTCCAGTTTCTGGCAGACCTTGAGGAACTCATCAATAAGTTTCAAGTGTTCAGGATTTCCCATAGAAGTTATACATTTTATCATGAAAATCCATATCCCAGCATCTTCAGGATTAATTTTGATCACTACTACCCTGTGCCATATATCCAGTATGACCCATTGCTCTATCTTCGCAGGACCTCTGATATGAAGTCTAAGAAGAAGCGTGGTAGACCTGCCAAAACCAATGACACCATGACAAAGGTGCCTTTTTTACAAGGGTTCGGTTACCCTATTCCCAGTGGGAGTTACTATGCACCCTATGGAATGCCTTACACATCAATGCCTATGATGAATCTTGGTTACTACGGTCAGTACCCAGCTCCTTTGTACCTGTCTCACACGCTTGGAGCGGCTTCCCCATTTATGAGACCTACCGTGCCCCCACCCCAGTTCCATGCAAGCTCTCATATGAAGATGTCCACCACTGCCAAACACAAAGCAAAACACGGAGTGCACCTACAAACCCCTGTGGGAATGGGCCTTGGAGACATGCAGTCCTCTTTGGCTCCTCCGAAGGTTGGAGGAACAAGCCTTTCAAGTGGCCGACTTCACAAAAGGAAACACAAACATAAGCACAAGCATAAGGACGAGCGGATATTGGGGACTCACGAAGATCTGAGTGGTCTCTTTGCTAGCAAGTCCACTGGCTTCTCCAGCCACGCCATCAACGAGAGGCTGAGTGGCTCAGACAAAGACCTGTCCTTGCTCAACGAGAAGAGCAAGCATAAGGAGAAGCAGAAGCACCAGCATTGTGAAACCGGGCACAAAGGCTCAAAGAGTAACTTTGAAGTGGATACGCTGTCTACGCTATCACTTTCTGATGCCCAGCAGTGGTCACAGAGTAAAGATAAAAGTGACTCAAGCAGTGATCCCATTGACTCTTGCACAAAGAGATACTCTGGTAATACTGAGAGTAATGGAAGGTCAGAGTCCCTGGACATGTTTGGTGAAATGAATTCCTCAAGTGAGAAGCGGGACAATGATGCAAGTGGGAATAAAAGAAGAAGCTTTGAAGGCTTTGGAACTTACAGGGAAAAGGACATTCAGCCCTTCAAGACAAATAGGAAGGACAGAAGTACTTTTGATTCTTCAGCCTCTTCAGGTAAGCTTTGTTTTATTCTATTTTACTTTTGCTATTTACTGCACTAAAATTTCAATGCTCAACAAAGAGAGACTCATCATTTACAGCAAATACATTTATGTGTTCATAACTTCTCTGGCTTTTGTAACTGACTGTCATTCTTCATCCAAACTTAGGGGAGATCAACAAGAAAGTTGGTCACATGCCCAAAGTTTTAAAAGTCTTCAAGCTGTTACACAGCATTTTATAAATATTTGTACTGCCTTCACCTATGTCATGGCTTGTTGCACTTCTTTCTAAAATCTGACCACTGCGTTCTGCAATAGCAGCAATTGTAATGCCTGTTGGCAAGGTGGTCGTCCCTCTAATCAGTGTCTAACATGACATGGTCAAAGTCACTGTCCAGCCTTTGGGAAAAGAGCAGAGAGTCTCTGCTCTGGCCCATAAAATGACCAAAACCCATTTGCTGATGGGATGGACCAGACATGTGGGAAGGTGTGAAGCTGTGTCAGTGTCCCATTAATGTGTTCTTCTGCTGATCCAGAGGTATCCACCATGAGTGATGGCTGGGCTGAATATCTGGAGATCCTGGGTACAGTCTTAATGTAAATCTGTCACTTCCAGCTGCAGGTGTCATATAAAATAATTATCCTGAGCATTGAGTGGCTATAGGAAGGGATGGTGTCCAGGAAACAAACACTTGCCAATGGACTCTGAAGAGTTTTAGGTCTCATGACTTGGAAATATACGTTGGGTAGATGAAGAGGGAGGAAGCTCTTTTTGGCTGCTCAGGACATCTGTTCCTCTCCTGCAGAGTAGGGAAAAAGGGAATCTGAATCTTGCCTGAGAGACTGAATTGTACTTTACAATAGGGAGCTGCTTTTGCGATGACACAGAGGCAGGTGTTTTTGTGCATTATAAATGAATTTAGCTTGGGAGCAAGCCCAGTGCTTCCACACCATCAGATATTTATCACAAAGCGGATTTCACACTTAGTTCTGGAAAGGGGTGAGCTTTGCTGAACCAACCAGTGGTGGATGAGATTCTGATGTGCTAAAAGAGTTTCAAAGAAAAGTAGCTGATAGCCTTCAAAATTAAAAGAAAATTAGCTGAGAGCACAGGAGTAGAGAATTTGTATAACTTGCCAATGTAAGGCTCTTTACTGGCTTGTGACTGATCAAGTTCCAAAGACTGCTCATGCTTAAGCCACCTAAACATTTCCAATTCCTTCACCAAGACCAGAATCTGAAATACAGTAGTGAAAAGTAGTCTGAAATGACAGATTACCCCATGAAAACATTCCCATTCATAATATCATATTATATTAGACCAGTTGTGACATCAAAAAATGATACATCCAAAAATATAAGAAAAGAGATTGAAATAAGTCTCTGAGCATCAAAGTTGCAACATGCCTAACAAGGACCAAAGGTATTCTCCACCAAGTGCTGCAGTGGCTATTTCGTTAAAGAAGTTGTGTCCTGGTACATAGGATTAAAAAGCTTCAAAATGTTTAACAATTTTTTAATTTTTTTTCCTTTTTTTAATGTAAATTCACAGTTTTCACAGTTTGATCACAGCCTTTGCGTTTGAAGACTTTTTGCTCTTTGAACAGAAGATATTTGCTAAATCTGTAGTTTTCAATATATTTTACTTAAGGCATAGCAAACTGTCAAAATTCCCAACAGTGCTGAACTCAAATTAGTTTCCAAAGTGGGGGCATGATCCCCACCATGCTGACTTGAAGACAGAATTAGTAAAGAAAAAGTCGATTTCATGTTATTTTCCTTCAGTTTATTCCTCATGAAAATAAACGTATAAGATAGAGGGCTAGAACTTGCCATGGAAGTCCATTAGATTTGCAGTTTAAACTTTTTAAACTAGTTCTTGTTTAAACTGAAGTTATTATTTTTTAAATTTATTTTTGCTCTTCATGTTTACAGCCGCACAGCATTCCATATGACCTAATCCATCAACTCTCAGATTATTAATTTATTTCTTCATTGTAATGCTATTATTTGGATGGAAAAATCATCAGCAGTTAGCTAAGCAGAGCCAGATAACCAGAGCCATACCTTGCACTACAAGGAAAAATACTAAAACTAAACTCTGCCAAGAAAGGCCTGGAGCCAAGACTGCTCATTAAATCCTAGGAACATCTGTCTGTTTATGACTGCCTAGGATCTCAGTGCAGCTTTTTTTCCTCTCTGAATTTGACCTTCGCTGGGATTCCCAGCAGAGGTCTGCACTCGAGTCTAGCCATAACTATTTAACCAGTCCCACAGAGGGAGGGTTACTCTCTTCCATGATAACCTTCACCTTCTTCCTCCTAACTCACCTTGCTTTTCCCTGAGGAGGTTAAACAAAGATTAACTAATCAGGAAAAAATAAAAGGTAAAAGAAAAAAAAAAAAAAAAAAAGCTGTATGAGGACATATATGTCTGTCCCAGGAGGCAACATCCATAGTCTGATTGCTTTGTCCTTTCAATATGTGTCATCTTTCACAAGTTAAAAATAATATATAACAGAGATAAGAGCAGACATCCTGAATATTCTGATGAAAGCTGAAATTAGATTTATATCACAATTTCAGTGTTATCTCTACTGCATTGGCATTTTGGTGTGCTCTGTACTGCCATTTGCAACTTCATTTAATTCTTCTGGAGATAAAATGCTTAGCAAAAACTACCCACACAGTGAATATACCTATGATGAGAGGGATGAGAGAATCATTTACTGTTCTTTGGTGATTCAGACACTGCACTTTGTTTCAGTGTGGTGTGCAGCTGCAGGTATTGTTGTTAATTTATGTTTTTGTCTGTGTTGTGACAGCACATATCAATTTCTGAGAAGTTTGGTGTTCCTTGGTGATAGATGTGGTCCTGCTTATGGTAGAAAACAGTCCTGTTGTACAGTCTTGAAGCCTAGGTATGATTTTACTCTCTAGAAAGATATAGGCCATAAAAGGAAGAGTTGTCCTTCTTATGTTTTGGAGAGGCTGGTTGCAGTCCTGGCACAAGAAAGGTGTATGGCACAGGTTAACCAGAGAAATTATGGATGCCCCATTCCTGGAATTGTTCAGGGACTGGGTTGAGGCTTGAGTACTTGGGCTAATGTAAGGTGTCCCAGCTCAACCCAAGAAATTTGGAAATAGATGACCTTTAAAGGTCTTTTCCAACCAAACTATTCCATGATTCTGTGATTGGATGTAGAGATCTGTGCCCAAGGTGAATGGACCCATAGAAGGAATGTCACCAGTTACTTTGGTTGGTCACAGCAAAAGCCAGCTTCTTGTCCTGCATCAACCAGGACTATCACTGGCCATTCTTTAGTGGACACCATGTGGCCTTTGAGTCAGCATACAGTTTTGGGACCACTTTGGGTTAAATTTGCAATATTAGTGTATATGGCTAGTTTCCCAGCAGCCTGACTGCTTCTACACTATTGTTCTGGAGAAGCTAGTGTTCCTTCCATAATAACAAATCAATAACTCTTCCCATCTACTCCTCATGACCTGTTTCATCCTGATATCTTTTTCTGAAATTGTTATTTTTATTAAGTTTCTTGTGCTCATCTAACCCTCCTGCATTTGGAAAGACTAATTAATCAAAACTAATTTAACAATGCTTTTCTATTTAGCCAAAGACTACTCCAGTGGCATTAGCCTGGCCTACAGGCAAGAATAAGGCAGAAAGTGTTTCAAATCCTGCCTTGCCACTGGCACTTGGGCACATCCTAGACTGAGCTGTCAAGATGTGTGCACCAGGCATTGGCTCAGGCCACTCCTTCCTTCCCACAGTCAGAAGTGTACCTCAGCTTGCAAAACAGTCTTGGAGTCCCTCTGGCACGGTGTGACCTGAGGCACTGTGCACAGCTGGATGGCTGAGCCTTTCATCTGCTTTCCAGGTGTTACTCAAGCCCCAGGTGAGGGACCCAGGGAGAGGTCACAGATTGGTGCTGCAGCTGGGCTGGGGAGACTGAGAATAGAGTTGTTTTAAAGAGGCCCACGTGGCAAACTCCACATCTCCTTGTGATGTGTCTGCCAGTTTCATGGTGCTGGAGAAGAGACTCCCATTGCTGATGAGCAGTCTCAATGCCATAGCTTGTGCCACAGGAAAAAAAGTAACATTGTTTTTCTCTTACCTTTTTCCTTAGGTGGAATAATGAGGAAAAGCACATTTAACCTTTTAAGGTGCATAGATAAGATGGGGATTTGCATGTACAACCTGTCAGATTATGTCCTAGTTACAATCACTGCAGGCCAGGATGTAGCTGGAGGTGGAGCAGAGGTTGAGAGTTGCTATATGCAGGGTTGCATTTCTGCTTTTCTTTGTCGTGAGACTAATCAAGGTCTGTGCTACCTTACTGTCACATAATTTCTGCCTTCTGTTTTTTTTTTTAAACAATGATTATATGGATAAAGATTGCCTTGCTTGTGCTGGGTATCATGGCTCAAAGATCAGCTAGGAAGTACATTGGTTTAATCAGATATAGCACAGACACCACGCATAGTATATTTACAGGAATATAAAGTTAATCATATGCAGCTATTAGGAAAGCAGTAATCATCAGTCTCTGAATGCTGGATAGCTAACATAGATAAACATGCTTTATAAATTAATGCTTAACTTACCTACAAGCCTCCCAGACCTTCCCCCCTCATTGTCCAGCAATGCTACAAACTGAATTTCTTCTGATTTGAATTTCTGACTTGACCTTTCCTCCCCACTTGTTTTGTTCAGTGCTGGTTTTACTCTTGAAGGAATCAGTATCAGCTTTAGCCTTGATCAGTCACAGTTTTACACTGAGAAGGGATCAGTATCTCAGTAGTGGATAAGCATATTTACTCTAAATGTATATGGCAGATGTAGGTAAATAGTGTTAGCCAATTGCCTTATTAATTAAACTTTGCTGATTTTTGTACAATAATACTTTCCACAAATAATTTATTACTTTACATAGGTCTGGAATCACAATGTTGGTTCATTATTCTTCTGTGAACACACTATTTCAGTGATAGTGGAAACAGTAGGGCCACACAGTTTGACCCACTGTTTTGGGTCCCTTATGGCAAGAAGGATGTTGAGATGCTGGAGTGTGTCTAGAGAAAAGCAACAGATGTGGAGAAGTGCCTGGGGCACAAATCTGATGAGGAGGGGCTGAGAGAGATGGGAAAGGGGCTCAGCCTGGAGAAAAGAGGGCTCGGGGAGCTCCTTCAGCCTCTCCACAAGTCCCTGACAGGAGAGGGCAGCCAGGTGGGGGTCGTTCTCCTCTCACTTAATAAACAATAGGAAAAGAGGAAATGGCCTCAAGTTGCTCCAGAGGATGTTTAGATTGGATATTGGGGAAGACTTCTTCACTGAAAATGTTGTTAAGGATTGGAACAGGCTGCCCAGTGAAGTGGTGGAGTCATTGCCCACAGAAGTATCCAAGAACATGTAAAAAGTGGTGATTTAGTGATGGGCCTTGTCAGTGCTGGGGGAATGACTGGACTTTGTGATCTTAGAGGCCTTCTCCAGCTTCTGTGTTTCTATGAACATCATGTGTGATGAACATTCTCTCATCTGACCAGCCTGAAGACATGAAATGAATGCTTGTTTCTGGCTGGGTCTTGCATATATACTGTGGATGAACCTTTGCACACTGAAACAAGAGAGGAGAACTGAATATCTGGTGATGCAGGAAGTTGAATAGATATCCAGCAAAACACATAAATAGGTCACCTGGCTTTCTTCAGTATCAAAGTTTCATTACTTTCTTCAGTAGCAAAGCTTTGACTCGACAGAACCTGTGTTTTGTATGGCACTGTGTGCATGAATTCAGAGACAGACTGATGTATGGTCTAGGACTTGCAGGCCCATCTTCCATATCTTAATTTTCTTATGTAACTGCAGAAAAGATATCCTAATTGCAGTTAACCTCAGTGTTTGAGTGGGGGAAGGGGATAAAAGCAGTTTCCTGCCATACAGTGCCACACTGAGCTCGGATATTCACCAATGCCCAGTGAATGCAGTATTCGACCCATGGCAGTGCTTGAAGTGGACACAGAGGAGCCAGGTAAGACCTTCACTGGCTGAGGATGTATCAGTCACCCTCCCTGTCCCCAGCTCTGCCTCTGCTGGGGTTTCCTCAGACACCCCAGGCTCCTACATAGCTTCCAGAAGCTGCATAAGCTTTCCAAGCCCCAGTTTTAGTAGGGGGCTGTTCCCTCCCACCCCATGGTGAGGGACAAGCACTGTACAATTATAGTGTGAGTGTTTGTGCCATCTGGCCCATAAAAGTTACCATCAGAGCTTTAAAAAAAACCCCATTACTTGTAAATACAGTTACATTCATCAAAACAGCTGTTTAGGACCCTGAATGTTTAGGAAACCAAACAAACCAAACAAACACAAACTACTGAAACTACTTCCAAAAGCATTATCTGGTCCCTTTAGAATAAATGTCATCCTAGTTTTCCACTAAGTTTTCTATCAGTCCCGTGGAGAGGAGACTAAACCAGCGTGACTGTTGTTCCTTTCTACCTATGTTGTATCCTAAAGGGCTGTGCTGCTGATTGGGAAAGTGAAATAAAGCTTTCCTTGAAAGTGTTTTGACTAAGACAATTTAAATACAATGAGTTTTGTTATTATTATTGTTGTTTTGAAGCTACCTCTTGATTTACTGTGTTGCTTCCAATGTCTGCACTGACCAAGGAGAGAAGAAACAGGAGGGAAGCTGGAGTGGGAGAGGAAGCAAGACTATTTATCACCCAACCTAACTTTTATTTCCTCTCTTAATGATTGTATGTTTATTGCACTGCCTGAGGCTCAGTACAAAGTCTTTTAGACCAGCGAAGAATTAATCAAATTAAATTCTGTGACCCTTTTGCTTTCTGGGAGTGTTACAAGCCTCCCAGCACCCTGCCTAATTTCTGCTTCTTACTTTGCTCTCCGTCCAACAGCCAAGCAGTTCTTCCTTCGCAACTTGGCGTCTCCCAGCTATTTATCTTCACTCTCTCTGGCCAGTGCCAGAACATCTTGTTTGAAGTTTTTATTCAGACCACTGCTAGTTTATGAAGTTGTGCAGATTCCACGTTGGGTGTGCAGCTGCTCCACGTCAGACACAATTGGCCTCTGCTGGGCTCTTGGCTTTAAAAGGCGATAAAGAATCACGGCCAGATTCTCATCTCAGCCCAGCATAAATCAAGCGTCTCCCCATTGAAATTAGTGAGGTTGACTTCAGGGGTGAAGTGTCTACTGAGGCAGAAGGACAGTGTGGGGCTGGGAAGTTCCATCCATGGCTCCACTGCAGGACACTGGGTATTCCAGGGTCTTTCTGTCGGTGCTCAACCTGCCAGGTGCTGAAAACAGCCTTGGTTCAACATTTATAAGATATTCTTTTAGCTGAGAAGGAGTGGGTCTGTTAAGACTTTGATGGTGCCAGCCTGGCTACTTGTGTAAGGGACAGTATAAGAATAATTAGAGGGAAGAGTGTTTGCTTCAGCTCTGGACTGTACACAATGCTGTTTCTTGGCACAGATAATGTAGGTGCAAGGCAAGAGGTCTGTTTGGGTGTACGGAGGAGGTAAAAAAGAACAACGGCTGCACCTTCTCCACAAACCTGCTGATCATTCAAAACTGGGATAAGAAAATCTGAGCTTAAGGCATCTGTCAGTGAGAGGGATCCTGATGCACTCAGAGCAACCTGCATCCTGTCCTACTCAGCTGCAAAAGTGAGAGTTGGGGTCTGACCTCCAGAACATGATCTGAGGCTGCTCCTCCATTCCCACTGCCTTCCAGGAGTTTTATGTGTCACAGCAAGAGAAAACTTAAAAGGGCTCAGTCTGTCTGATTGCAATAATGATGCTGAACAACAAAAGGAGAAAGAATGTCCTGTTTAAAGGTCTCAACAAGAAAGAAGTCAGAATAATTCCCCTGTAGCTCAAGGGCTGAGGGGAGGGGTGGGAAAGGAAAGCTTTGACTGTCCATGGAGGAGTCTTTATACAACCTCAACGACTTGAAAAGACCCAAGGACTCATAATAGGAATCATTAGTGATTTGTCATTGAAAACATGCACCTGTGCATAGATCCCCATAGGCTTTTGCAGCTGCACTGATCTGACTGAGCTTTCTCATGGCGCAGTGCTGATTTCAGGAGGCTTCAGGACTATGTGCAGTGCAGAGTTAACTGTCAAGCAAGGGCAGGACTGGATGGCTCGAAGGGATTTGCTAATGAGCTATCAAGCTGTGGGTCACTGGTTGAAATTTAATCTGTAAGAACAGTGACAGAAAATCAAATCAAAGTGCTGACGTCAGAGTGATGCTGGAGCAGCAGCTAAAGCATTGCTGGTGCCTTATGCAGCACACAGAGACAGCTTAAATAAACTGTTAGAAAACTGTGAGGAGTTTGTTGGGATCCCAACTGCAAAATAGAGCTCAGCCAATTGGTGTTACGCCTGTCAATAACTCACTTGTCTTAGTGCAGTTGCTTGTGAATGACAACAGAATATCTCCTCAGAGAATCTGACCCAAGCTCAGCCTTACAAAGAACAGAAAACACACTTGTGGAGACACCTGGGTAGAGCTTGCTCAGCAAGGAGTGTCACAGAACCAGCAATCAACCACAAAGCTCACTAGCTTGTGATGCTGCTGATGTTTTTATTGTGATGAGGTCCTACATCGAGGTCAGTAGTAATAACATTCCCACCCCCATCTCACAAGGAAACTTGGTGGTTTTGCCATAACTTTCTCAGGGATGGGGAGGGCCCACACTACTGCAGGCTGTTAAACCTGCTCTTGTGGTTTTCTTGGGTACCAGAGGGAAGCTTGAGGAAGGAAGAGACAGGGCCACCAGATGCCCTCAGCAGTGGTAGTGCTCCTGGGTATGTGGGTCAGCATGTTGGCTCAGCAAGGCTTATTCTGGTGCTTTTCATCCCTCTGGTGGTGTCCTCTTCACTGACTTTTGGAGGGAATTCAATGGTCCTTCCTCTTGTCCCAAGGAGTTGAGCTGAGGATACAGAATTTTTCCAGATGGCACAGCCATGCCATTACAGCTCTGTGTCTCTGGCCTTCCCTGCCTCCTCTGTAGGCAGGAAAGGGAGCAATAGTCAGCATTGTTTTTTGTGCCAGCTATGATTAGTTGGCATAAAGAGAACTTAAGTAAGTTGACACAGCCTTTGAGTTGCTTGGTTCACTAAAAAAAGGAGAGAAAAAAAAAATCCCTGGGCTACTCTAGGGTGTCTTTGCTGCCTGAAGTCTCATCTGCACCAGTTAAAACTAGGGATGAGGTCAGCTGCAGAAAGTTTGTCATCCACATATTTATATATTTTTTATTAAAAAACAAAAAGTCTTGGAGAGCAACAAGTTAAAAAAAAAAAATAGTTAAACTCCAGATTCATGCAGATTTCCTGTTTTGCTTCTTAACAAAAACCTCAAAACCACTTTGAACAAGTTTCCCACCTCAGCTGAGGGTGGAGCTGTGTACGCCCTACACGTGGCCTCCAGAAGGGCACCCAGGGAGAGCAGCACACCTCCTCTGGCATGGTGGGGCTGAGTTTGGTGCTCACAGGGCAGTCAGTGTGTGTGCCTCTGCTTGGCTGCCCACAGGAGCCCCTGACTCAGCCAGTTACTCTGGAAAACTTTAAACTTTCCTATTCCCAGCGGAGCAGACAGAGCAGCAGAGATGTGTCAGGCAAAAACTGGAAGCAGTTGATAAAGGGATGCCTCCCCAGGATACTAGGCAGATATCGGCTGCTGTCAGTGCACTGCTGTAATTTCATTGATTTGATCTACTGAGACAACATCTCGGTAAATAAGAAGAGCAGGGAAATATATTGCGCTGAAATTAATGGTTTGCTGCCTGATCTCCTCTTAAATGAATTCATTGCAATCTGAAGCAATGTGTGTGTTTTGCAAACCCAGCGTTCCTTGGCTCCTACACTGCCTCATGACATTACTTTAGGCGGTGAGGAAGATCTTATTTGTGATATAGTAGTGTAGCCTGGGAACTCTGGATGGAGTTATGGCATTTGGGTGTGTAATTCTAAGTAACAATAAGCAGTGCTTAACATTTCCTCCCACATGAGAAGCGCACCCATTAAAAGTTTAGCCAAGTCAGCTGTGCAAGTTCTAGCACAAAAAGACAAACTGCTAAAGAGCTAATAGGAGCCACTCTTATGTTAAAGAGTGGGTAGAGCATGCATTAACCCAAATTCCCCTTCTCTGGTGCTAATCAGTGAAGAGTCTTGCTGAGATCAAAGAAACCCCTAGCAGGTAAAAATGGTAATAAATCAGGCTCAAGCCCAGGTTCAGAACTCATGAGTCGTTTTCTCAGCTCTGTTCCTGAGATTCTGCATAGCTTGAAGAAGTCAGTGAATGTGATTTAGACCATTCATGAGTCAACTGATGTCCCTGTGAGAATGAACTAGATGTGTTGAAGTCCCAGAGAATAGCTCATCCTGTTTCATCTGAAGAGGACCCTACCTCCCAGAGAATCTGAGTGTCACATGTAAATCTGGACGGTGTGCTTTAGATCTAAGGGGAACTTAAAACACATGAGCATATGATTTCATTTGTGTTCAATGGCTGACAACCTGTGACAGTCCATCATGACTCACAAGTGGGTAAGAGGCTGCTAATATCTCCCAAGCTGTTGGAAAGGGCCCACCTCATTAAGCCACAATTCGACCAAACCCACCACATTCAGGTGATATGGAGCTAGCACAGAAAACTTCAGCAAGAGAAATTCAGCAAGAGAAATTTGGAGCATGTTCATACTCTTTATGTGGTCCAAAGCAGAAAGACAGTCTGTGTCTCTGAGCTGCTTGATGCAGGCTGGTTTGTGTTCACACAGCTAAGAGCTGCTAGCAGCTGGAGCAGGCAGATCCTCCACTCTGCACAGCACAGCACTTGATCCTGATCTCCACTGGAAAACATCTCCCTGTAGACTTGGCACAAAATTCCAAGTATTTATGGGTTTGTAGGTTTGGGAGGTTGTGTTTCTGTTTTGTTTGTTTGTTTCTTAATAGAGATGGCAAAATATTTGAGTTTGTTTGCTTGGGGTTTTTTTGTTTTGTTTTGTTTTGCTGCAGCCATATGCTTCCTGTGTGTTCTGGGGAGTGCCAGGAGGGTTATTGGGGTTTGAAGCTTCAGGCTAGTGCTGCAATATTGTACCAGGTAAAGAGAAAAACTGTGTGGTGCTTGTCTAGGCTGTGCCTGGAACAGAACCTGCAGCACACAGGTCAGCTTTGCCATGCCCAGATAGAACAAATGGCTCCCTAGTGGCCAGCTAATAACTGCAGAGTGTGGAGGGCTTGGGTACCAGGATGCAGGAGACATGCCAGAGATGTCAGTCTGGCAGTGTGGAAGCACCCAGGCATTCCTAAGTGGCAGCTAAGTCTGGATCACCAGGGAAGGCCTGTTCCCCAGATTAACTCAATTTGTGCCATTTATCTGATAGAGCTCTGCAGTAGAAGCTTTGCAAGCAAAGGCCTCCCCATTTGCTGGGCTGATCTCTCTAATTTCTTCATCCCACGCTGCTGGTTGTTGAGTGGTTGACCTTCGTGCCTCTGTTCCAGCCTTACCTGCCTCCTGGAATAGTTGGAGCAATGGGAAGTGCTGGGGACAGACCCCCTTGGTCTGGACAACCTAGATCTCTATCTTTCTATTTTCAGGATAAGTGCTAAAATCATATCTTGTGCTTCCTCCCACTTAACACACAACCCAGGTGCTTGCCCTTCAGAGGCAAATTTATGTTTTTGATTCCCACACAAGCCAGTTTGCATACTGTTGAGCCTTGAATTAAGCAATTACCCAGCCACACTTGTAAGAATAATACTTCCTAGTACTTATGCTTGGAGTGGCTGTATGTAACCACATTAAATCATCCATGAAGGGCCTACAGCTCTCTGTTGTGTTGATGGAGAAATGTGTGAACATCACTTGGGTCGTACTTCAGAGGTATCTGTCACTGCCTTGCCTGTTTGGTTTGCATAGGCACCTGCCCTAAGAGATCTGAATCATTCTGCTGGAGCCAAGCACCTATTTTATTTTAGATGTTGCAATGAGTAAATTGAGTGCCTAAAGCAGACAGTCTCAATCTGGCCTCCAGGGTCTCCATGTTCACTGGCTGATAGAATGAGATAATAGTCCTTGCCCAACTCATAGAGCTGTAGCAAGGTTTTAATTAATTAATACTGGTAAGGCTTTGAAACATAGGGAATGAAATGGCTTTTACAAACCAAGTATATTATTATGACTTGATGGCACTTTCTGCTTGACTTTCACACCGTACCTGAGCAGAGCACAGGGTGGCTGCATCCTCTGATTCATCATGAATCATGAAGAAGAATACTTAAAATTTGGATAGTATTGATGTATTCACACTAGTTAAATGTTACAGGGAAGAGGGATTAATTCTCACTCCAAGAATGCTGTCCAAAGTGCTGGCAGCTCTCCCCTTTTTATTAACTCTCAGTATTAAACCATCTCTAGTGGAGTCCTCAGTCAGCTCATACTCAGCGTTTAAGCAAGATGTGCCAGAATGTAGCTGGAGATGTGAGACTCCTACTAGGATTTGCAGAGGACCTAATTACTCCCCAGTGGTTGTGTTGGCTAGCAGAGGTTCTCATTCTCAGCACTGTAGTCCCCCAGGTAGCTTTTGGTCTTCCATTTCTCTGGCATGATTGTTATTAATTATAGCCATGCAGCTGCAACAGTGGGCAAGACACCCAGGAGAAGCTGATATCCCTGAAGTCTTCCTTGTGCTTAGCATCAGATTAGCACACAAAACTCCTTGGGCTAAGTCCCTTGGCAGGTCACACCATTTCATCAAATTACAAAGTAGCTCATTAGGTTCCCAGTCATATTCCACCTATATGTAAATCCTTAATGGAAAAATATTATAAACTTACTCACCAAGCACTTTGCCTCCACTGCTATATGAACCACAGGTAAAGGCTGCAGGGTAAAAACAGGAGAGGAAACATCTGCAACTGAACTGTATAACTTCAGCTGATGTCACTAAACACCCAAGGGATGCTGTCACTCCACTGGTCATCAGGAAGAAATGTCCTCAAGTGGAGGTGGCTGAATGGCCATCCCGATGGCTGGAGTGATCCTACACTCCAGTCGATCTCCTGCACCAAAGCCTCCTCTTTTCTTTTGCATAACATGGTTTTGCCAGATTTTTTTGCCCCTGACAATGTGCAAGAGGACTTCCAGCATTGCTGGCTGGCCTTCATGCATTTGTCCTGGCAATGTTCTGTCCACTAAACTGTACCCAGTAAAGGACCCTTTTGTATTGACCCTTCACACAGAATACTCATTCTTCCAACATCTTTTTGTAACTAGAAAGCATCATACTTTCTGGTATTATCTCAGAGCAGCTGTGGCTGTCCCTAGATCCCTGGAAGTGTCCAAGGCCAGGTTGGACAGGGCTTGGAGCAGCCTGGGACAGTGGAAGGTGTCCCTGTTCATGGCAGGGGGTCAGACTGGATGAGCTTTAAGGTGCCTTCCTACCAAAGTCATTCTGTGATTCTGTGATTATCATCCCTTTGTCTTATGACATTCTCAAAGTAGAACTTGCATTTCAGTGTCTAATTCGGGGAAAAAGAGATGTCCTGAAAACCAAGTGAAATTTTAAATTCTCTGGCAGTCAGTGGAGTCCCAGGTAAAATGACCACTTTAGTCGAGTTCAGACAGGAGTGAATGTCACAAGAGTGCATCTCCCAGGGAGAATTTACAAACCAGTGGAGTCTGTGCTCTTGTTACATATGCTATTAAATATTCTGCCTAATTTGTAGGTAGGTGCTTTTCAGCAGTAAATCTCAGACTAGCTTTACAAGAGAGGTCAGTATCTTTCCCCTCATTTCGCGGGTGGATAAACCAAGGTGCAGGGAGGTCTAATGCCAGAAGTTTGGTGTCAGAGCAAGAAACAGCTAATTGCAACAGACTTAAATGCATCATTCTCCATGAGTGTCATCACTCTTATTTATAATAATTCTTATTGCACCATCAACCACAGAGCTGTGCAGGCATACCAAAGACAGGAATAGAGCAGTACTAACCTCTTCTCTACAGATAAGGATGTGCTTTCCAGATATTTTTTTTTTCCCCACAGAAATGATAAATGACTTAAAGAAGAGCAGGTGCCATTTCTCCACCTGGGTGATTATGCCCAGAGGCAATAGAAGTAATTTTTAGGAAATGGTTCTCCTCCTATTTACATCAAGCTCGTAGCAATACTTATTTTAACCCAATTGCCAAGAGACTTTATTTTTAGATCTCATCCACAGAGTATCATTCTGAAATTCTTATGTTGCTCAAAAAAAAGTGAAGACATTTCAACAGGAACATGAAATTCACTGGAAGAATTACTGCTGCCTCACAAATATATATTGATAGCCTAGGAAGACAGTGATCCTTTCTTTCCCATAATGAGAAATGCTTCAAATCTATAAAGCATCCCTAATATTTTACTTTAAAAGACAAAACCACAAGTTAGGTTACCTTTCAGTAGGAAGTTTATAGTTTTAGCTAGCTCTTAAGGGAGTCGTATTTCATCCAAAGGATATTGTTCTCTTGATGACTATCACACACCTATAGGAAAATTTGTCAGTGGGGCATAAAATTGGTTTAAAAGGTCCCAGAAAACAATACAAAATTGAATAGAAAAATTAAAAAAAAAAAAGAAAAGAAAAAAAAAAAAAAAAAAAAAAAAAAGAAAGAAGAAGGATAAGATGCAGTTGGTGAAATTCACACAAATAAGAAAAATCCAGTTGCCATGAAGACTGGTCAGCTGCATGTATTTCTATAAGCATATGTCATCTTGGTGTGCTACACTTCTCTGTTTTATTTAGTTAGCATCTTTCAGAAGAACCTAACAATTGCTATACTGCATTTACTTCATCAGGTATCCCACCCAAAGAATATGGAAGAGAAGACATGTAGAAATAAAAAATGGCATGATGGGTCCATGGAAGGCATCTTTTCCTCCTCCCCCTGAATAACAAATTGGTTTTTGTCCTTGTGAATCACTTTTTATATCCCTTTTGTTTCTCTCTCAGCATAATAATAAATACTCTTGCTACCTACACTTTGGAAACTCAAGGGGTACTTTGTCTTCATAATACTTTTGCAAAATCCTTCCCCAGGAAGCAGAAGTTGAAATGTGACCATTCTATTAGGAACAAAAACATTAAAGAAGAGAGTCCTCATGGAAACCAGAGAGTAATAGGAAGGATTCATGGAGTATGGGCCTTGGCAGAGAAAAACCATGAGCAGGGCTGAGATTTTAATAAGGATGCATCTTCATTTATACTAAGTTAAACCTTGAGAAAAGCACCTTTATATTTCCTGAATGCCTTCAACATATGAAGTTTACAAACAAAATTAATTTATTCATTAATGGGCAGGCACATCTCAGGAAGAAAGTGACAGTAGTGTAGTGGTGTTCTTAAATCCTACACACATTTTAGGGTTTGGAAGACTATGCCTGGCACTAGGAAAGATATCTGGAATTGCACTGTCAGGTTTTTTTTTGGCTTCTCTAATTCATGTTGTTCTAACTAAGATTATATATATATTTATAGGGAAGAAATAGATTTTCTAGAATGACTGCCAAGAAACCCATAAGAACCATGTGCAACTTATGACTGCCTTTTTTCTCATCAAGAAGTGATATTTTTCAGGCTAAAGAATGACATCCCCTGGGATTTCATGTACTGCTCCTTTTTCTTTTTTTTTTTTTTTTGTCTTTTTGGCAGAGCCATTTTATTGCACAACGATAATATATTTATTGGGGCTTTTAATTTGCAGCCTTAGAACAGGCCTTTGCTGGATAGGGGAAGTAATGACAGTGAAAAAGATTTCTCTCTGAGAAACAATATCCCATGTTTAGCCATTGAATGATATCCTGAGGCTCTATCATGAGATTTATGGATCACCTACTAAAGACCAGCACTAAGGTGGTTTTGATAGTTTAGGAATCCAGGAGTCCTGTTAGACAAGCTTGTGATGGCAATAGTGTCATAAATCTTCATTTTAAATTTCATCAGTTAATATTTGTGGAGATCAAGACTCCCTTCCCTTGGCCAAGCTACCATGTTTGAACACATGAATTAGCACCACACCATTGACTCCACTTGATTTTTCAGGTGTCTTTTGGTTTTGTCAGTGGAACCACACTCCCTACTTACAGTGCCCATTTATGCTACACCTTTTCCTCTGAACTAGGAAACTGTTTGGTTTAAAAGGAAAAGAAACCAGGACATATCTACACGTTGCAGTCTCATTCTTCATCAGAATATTTTGGTGTCATAAAAAGCAATGTGTATCCACAGAGCTTTGCACAACCTAATTAATGACCAGTTGACACTGTGCCTCTAATTGTCCACAACTGGAGGCAAAAATGCCACCTCTGAGCCAAAGCTGATTAATGCTATTCACTGATGAATTTTTTTTTTTTAGAAGGAGCCATGGGAGAGCCACAACAGCCTTGAACTTTCACAAGGGTTGCCTCTGCTTTAGGGGAATTTTGATCTTTCCTGCTGTTTTGTTTGTTTAAAAAAATGGTGATGTGTAATCTTCAGGAACGTACCTCATCATCCAACCCACAAACTGTTGGCAAAATAATAAACCTACACAGAACGTACTGTTATATCCCCTTTTTTTTTTTTTTTTTTTAACTTCTTCCTTTCAGAGGTATAAATCACAGCTTTTTGCTTTTGCAAATTAAAGTATAGGCTTTGCACTGGGTAGTTGGCACTGTTTTTTCCTGGCCAAATGTTCCATGCTGGCTCCAAAGAAACTGTGGACATTGAGTTGGCTATAGTTTGTCTTTGAACTCGTTTGCAAGAATTCAGTCTTCAGAGGCCTAAAAAAAAAAAAAACAAAAAAAACCAACAAAAAAGCCCCATAGTTTATTTATCAAATTACTGTTTAACTCTTTTTTGTGCTAGATTACAGATGGTAATTTGACTTCAGTTTTTTATTTTTTTAATTTGTCTGGTTGAGTTTCATGCACTGTTTACCTCTTCTAGTTTGCATAAATGCTATCATCCTGCCATTTAGGTCCAAAAAGTCTCACCTTTCTGATTATCTTACGCAGTCTGGAAAAGATCCTGAAAACCAAACAGTTCTTTCACAAGCTGGTTGCAAAATTCAGTTTCAAATAACTCAACTATTATTTGCTAAGTATACATTGTATTTCCAGAAGTCTCCTCAGCTCTGTATTTGCCTTTATGTCTTGTAATTTAGTAGACAAACAGGGATATTGCTGCATCTTTTGCTGCTAAGTTGCCTACAATGCATTTCTAAATAATTCTGAATGGAATACTAAATTCTAAATAGTATGGAACAGGAGTGCACCATGGTCTCTCTCCTTGGAGCAGTTTCTGGTTTTGTCTGTCAAATACAGTTTGAAGCTTTAATCAGCTGGATGTTCAGCAAGAAATAAGTGATAGTTATTGGTGTGTAAGACATTGCAGGTCTTGTGTTAATCTTGGACTTTGCCCTGTAGCATCCTTGAACTGCTTTCTTCTGCAATGCTTCCCCTCCATTGATGTGATGCCATCTTCGGTACTCTAACAAAGGGCTATATAAATGTTTGGAACCCAGAACAGATGTTTTTGGGCAGCTTTCATTCAGTTTGCCAAGTTCAGGCATAAAACAAGATCCTGACTGCTTGTGGTTACTGTGGATGGGATGATTTTTTCAGAGGAAGAGTAAGTGTGCTGGGCTCAACGACTTCCTGTCTTCTGGCATCCTACCACATGTCTTCTTTACTATACCATAATGTTTCCCAAGTTTGCTTTTGTTTCATTCTCATAATTGGCTTTGTATATCCACTGACTGATCTGATTTTCCTATCAAGACAAGGCTGTTCACTCCAGATTTTCACTAGTGTAACTGAGAGGAAAATTTGGTCCGTATGCTCTGTAATAAGATATATCATCACTGTCAATATTTTTCTTCTTCCCATCACTCCCCTGCCATATGGCAACTTCACAGGAAAGAACTGAACTGCATATGTTCTAAGTAGAACTTCTTCATTCCCTGCAAAGTAGAGGTTGGTTTTAATACCATTCAGATTAAAAAATGGAGGAAGTTCTTTATCCTTTAGCATGGGATTTCCACTTAATTCTAGTCATCCAAAAGCCAGGCAACCTGTGGAAACTTGTCATCTGAGCTCCTCCTACAGTCATTGGAGGGAGGAAGCAATTTTGAGAAGGTGACTCATCGCATCCTAAGAGTTGGGGGAAAAATTTATTTTCGTGAACGTGAGTGCAAATCTCTTCAATACTCAGTGGTCTTAATGGTCTTGAACTGATGATCTGAGTTGCAGACCAAAAGGCATCTACCCATCTGTGCTGGGGATTGGAAAGGGGACGGGGTGATTTTCCTGAGCTGATGTTAGCCTGTCTCAGGTGTGTTTTGGCTTGTGGCTGGCAACTCTCTCCAAAAAAAACACCTGAGCATGACTCAGTGGGCAGTGAGAGCCAGGGATGGTTTCAGTCAGCAAGACACAGATGAGGTGATCATGTTTCAGGGAGGAATTTTAATCCTAGTAAAACAAGCCATTCCTTTTGTTTTCAGAGGCAGTGTGTTCTGGCCCATTTTATTTACTGATATGGACATACCCCAAGAGGAGTAGGCAGTGGGGGAAAAAAACCCAAAAAATATACAGGAAAATGAAAGATGAACCTGAGACTTTCTCATTGTCTGAAACTGGAACATGTGTGCAAGTAGCAGTCCAAGAGAAAGGAGCCACTGTTAGTAAGCCTTTTCTTATTTCAAAATTTCAAAGGCTCTTCTTGGTGTTGCTGCTAGAAAGTGACAGTGACTAAGGAAAACAGTATTTGTAAAGAAAGATTTCCAGGACCCACTGTACCTAAATGACTTTCTGAAACCAGTCACCTTATGGGCACCCCTTGAAGCTGTCATTTGGAAACTGATATCCAGAAGGTCTGCACCCAGGGAAACACCCTGTGTCACACAAGTGCTTCTGAAAATTTTCTGAGATCCGCCTGCTGGATTTGAGGATTTGGGTCAACTCCACCTTAAACACTCTCACTGCTCACCACAGAGAACCCAGATGGAGCAACAAGTAGTGCAAAAATTTCAGGCACTTTCAACCACTGCTATGATACCCAGGGACCATGAGATAAATTCAGATGAATAACCCTAAATTTCTTCCAGGGAGTGTGTGGGCGTTGCAGACATTTAACTGCCAGGCTATTCATTTTTCTGCACTAATAGTTTCCATACTAGCTGACTGACCAATCTCCCTGATGTGTCGCATCAGTTTTCTTATTAAATATGAGAATAATGAATGTTAGGAATGAGCCTCGAAAGCTCCTAATCTCCCAGATTGGGTCTTGGTGCCAAGTGTCTGGCTGGCATCGTCTCCAGGATTCAGCAAACAACTTCTGCATGAGAGTGTGGGTTGTGTAGCTCATGAAGTGAACCTAACCATGATCTGCTGAGCAGTGCTGATCAGGGCTGCTCAGACAGGGGAAGGATTTGCAGCCTGTGGGATACACAGCCAGGCTGTGCCTGGCATTTACAGGAGTGACCCTACAAAGATTTCCCTTTCCTCGCCAGGATTTCTTTGGCCTTCGATGTGATTAATGGCTCATCTCTGCTGGAATGATCACTGCTGTGATGAGCAGAAAATCACTGATTTGGAGGCACTGACCCACCACAGTAGCTGCCTTGTGGGGTGACCTGCAGAGGGACAATGTACTGGAGTTGGGGGATTTTGGGAGGATGCGTAGGAGGCCCCAGCTCCTGACTGACAGCACGTCTTGCTGCTGATCTGTTCAGCCTCTGAGAAGTCCAGTAACACCCCTGCTGATAAAAGAAAGGTGCAAGGTCTCCTCCTGCAGCCCATGAAGTCTGATGTGATGCTGTACAGGAAGGCAGAGCAGGCAGCAGACTGGAGCCCTGTGACTCAAATGCCATTAGTTCTCTGGAGCATCATATCACTGCCTAGGAGGAAGAACTTGAATGTTGGAGCTGTAGAGAGAATTACACTTTGCTTCTTTCCCCCTGGCAACAAGTATATGCTATCAACCATTTTAGACTCTCTTTTCCTGTCCTTCACCCCAGTTCAGTGCAGTCAATATAAAAGAATTATTTAAAAGCAGCGCATGGCAGTTTATTTTTGTTAAAAGGCTGATTTTTTTTCCTCATGCCAACACTTGTTTAAGTTCATTTTTTAAATTACTATCAAAACCAGCACAAAATCAGTCAGTAGGCTGCTTCTAGACAGGTACTAGGACTATCTTTGTTGTTTATGTCAACCTTAGGCTAAAGGCAGGCTCTTTTTCGATATCTGAAACTTTCCAAAGAAAACAGTCAGCAATGTCCAAATAACTAAACCACACACACGAAAAAGACTGAAATATCTTGTGATGGGTCAAACTTTAGTTGAGTTAAGTCAGGCATTTAGAGTAATCCTTCTTTACCCCTCTTAAATATCACATAGGTAAGTTGTGACAGCTCACTCAATGCCAGGAAAAGCTCACATTATCCTCAAGGATGAATTCAGGACCTCAGGAAGCTACCAAGTCAAATGAAAAACAGAGACAACAGGCAATGGCTTAGCAGCTTAAGCCATATGCCACAGATCAGTCTAGCCATAATTTCAAATGGCAGAAGGATCATTACAGAGCTAATGCAGATCTATTGAGTGCTTGGCCATTTACTACAGGCAGAACAAGTCCTCTGAGTTAAATCCTGAGAAATTAGATCCTTTGGGGGTTTAATGGCTATTAAAAATTGCAGGATATTTTCATAAGGGGCGGAGTTTATCAATCTTATGCCTTTAACCAAATTAGCCCTTTCCTCCCACAAATATGCTTGCAGTTCCTTATTGCAAAAGGAAGATGGGAGAGGAAAAGAGATTGAAACTCTCCAGTGATGTGCTCTGTCTTGCAAGATCTGTACTTCTGTCATCATTGCAATTCAAAGGCACTGTGGATTTTTTGAGTGAAAACCTCAGAATGTTGTTCCTCGAGTTCCTGTACCAGTGGCTGGGCTACAACCCAGAATTCTTGTTCTGCATTTAGGACTAAGCACAGGTCACATCTTGTAAATTAAATTCTCTGTGTGTCCCAGGCATTTGGCATCCCACTCCAGCAGTGTTGTAATGGGAAGGCTAGGCTGACCTGGCCCTCAGCTCTCATGGAAATTTTCCCAACCAAGGACAACTTGTGAGCGTTAACACTTGCTTGTAGACACTGGGGTTGTATTATCATTATTAGCCCACAAGAACAAGGGCTGGTCAGGAATCAAACCCCTCTGTAATCTAATTATAAAGCAAAAGATAAAGGGCAAAAGTTGGTGCAGGAGCAATGGGACTGTATTGGTGAGTTTGATAGCAAAGGCTCTGGTGTGACTGAAAGGGTTTGTAGGTACCACTAGAGAAACAGAGAATTGAAGGCAAGCACTGGGATAACTCCATGGGTGATTAGACAAAACCTCATTGGAGTGCAAAAAATGCCACGGGAGATAGTGCAGAAGTGTTTAATTTGAGAATTATGTGGAAGGCTGATGGAAAACAGTGTGACAGATTAATCACAGACAGCCACCATCTGCATAGAGAATGAGGGATGGTACCCTGCTGAAGGCTGAGAGAATTGGGGCTGTTCAGCCTGGAGAAGAGGTGGCTTTGGGCTGACCTGATTGTGGCCTTCCAGTACCTGAAGGGAGCCTGAAATAAGGATGGAGAAAGACTATTTAGGGAGATCTGGAATGACAGGACATGGGGGAATGGCTTCAAATTGACACAGAGCAGGGTTAGGTAGATGTTAGAAAGAAATTCCTAACTGTGAGGGTGGGCAGGCCCTGGCACAGGTTGCCCAGGGAAGCTGTGGCTGCCCCATCCCTGGAAGTGTCCAGGTTGGACAGGGCTTGGAGCCCTGGGATAGGTGGAAGTTGTCCCTGTCCATGGCAGGGGGTGGATCTAGATGATATTTAAGATCCCTTTCAAAATAAACCATTCTGTCATTCTGCGACTCTCTTGATTCTTTGATGGGATGCAAATGTGAAGAGAAGGATTGGGATTCAGGTCCAGTCCCAGACATCTGAATATGGGCAATCTGGGAGGAACACAAAAGAAAGCCAGGATAATAATGAAGGTATGACTGTGATTGCCACAGTGTGGATGCTTCACTTCTGAAAGATTGCAGATCAAGACTGCCTGCTGTTGTATATTCACAGACAAATCTCTTGGCTTGATGGAAAGATACTCAGTGAAATGTGATCCCTATCCTTAAAATCTGAGCATCATGGCACTATGATTTATTGCTGTTCTGTATTTCCATCTGTCATGGGAAGTCCTTCAGCATTTCCAGTGACTGAGAGCTGCTGATGCTGGGAAGCAGGCACTGGTCCAGGCTAGAGTTCTTCAACATCCTTCTATGAAACTCTGGCAAGAGTCAGAGATGCTAAGTGTCTTTCTCAAACTTGGATTATATCTAGCAATAGGAGCCAGATCTCCTAAATCACTGTTCTTTAGAAATCAGCTGATAAAATTCTTATGGCTTTGTTTTAACGATCTGTTATTTAAAATGGAATGATGTTGGAAAATTGTCAGAATACTTGAAAAGAGACAGTGAAGTTACATTTAATAGATCATATATTTTTAATTCATTTTCTATTTTAGATTTTTATTGTGATGGCTCACCCCTGTAAGAAAAAAAAATGAATTTTGCCTTTCTCTTTCAGCTTAAACTTGTGGTGAGGAACACAATGTTTAAATTCTTAGTTTGGAATAACTCTGCCTGAACAAATAATAAAACAGAAGAACAGATTTATCTGTCAGATAAAGACCTTGGAGCATTTTGTGAAGAGTATTTGAAAGATCAAAACATTACAGGTTTCTCACCAACACCGGGAATTGAAAAGTAAACAGAATTACCTAGAGATCTGTCTGAAAGAAAATAAATTCTAAGGAAAAAAAAATCTTCCTAAATACATTGTTCTCTCTCTGGTGTTATATTAAACCAAAAATTATACTGGTGCTGAACAAGTAATTTATACTAGTGCAAAATCAAATTGTTTCAACAATGATAAAGGAGAGCTTTTATGTTTAAAGTACCATTACCAGCAAAATGCTTCAGAGCATTTTCCATTTTTAATTACTTCAGCAACATGCAGGGCAACAAAACACAAGTTTGAACTATCTTTCATGGATTCTGAAATGTCCAAACCTGATAACTGATATAATAAATGGTACCTACATGGCTGAAAAGCCTAAGGAAACAATCCCTTATTCCAGAGATTTCAGATTAAATCCCATCCGACTTGAAACTCAGTGAAAATTGCAATGTAATGGATTTTCAGCCTGAAATGAGTTGGTTTGCAGTGAAGATCCTCTTGGAGATACAACCAAAGATTTGAATCAACATGACAGTTTCCTGTCCTTATGGAGAAGACTAGATGACTGGTTAAGATTAGATATATAACTTGGAGGTGGCTGGAATATGAGATAAATCCCACCCTCCCTTGCCTCTTTCTTCATCTCCTGCACTGAGTACCATCCATCTTTACAACAGCACCATTGGAGGTACACAGTGCAGAAATACACAACAGCACCATTGGAGGTACACAGTGCAGAAATACACAACAGCACCATTGGAAGTACACAATGCAGAAATACTTTTTAAGCTCAGTTGGCAGAGAAGAGGGGAACTTCCATTGTTACTAAAACATCAGCCGATGCTGAATGTCCCGTTAGAATTTGATCTTCTCCTTCAGCCACCCTACAAGCCTCTTATTCCCCTTTGATTTTTATGTTTTCCCCTGTCTAGGGAAACCCACATTGGGTTTGGACTTCCAATAGGTTGACTCCTCAGGTATTCCCACCTGGAGAAAAAAAGAGTTTTCAGGACTAGGTTAAATTATCATGATGTTGGAAAGGAGCATAGGCTCATGGGGTGTATTTCATTGTTCACATTAGCTGTACTGTCTTTGCAGGACGCCTTCAGCAAGTAGGTACATTTTAACAGATAGGAAGGCAAAATATTGGGATTATTCAGGCTCTGGCATATCTTAACCAGCAAATTAGCTGGAGTTTGGTGTTTCCATTACTCAGCAGTTGAGACTTATTTGTGGCAGTATGGGTGGGAAACTAAGCTTTAAATAATGAGGGGCTATGAATCAAGACCCCCTAGCACACAAATATAACTAACCTGTCATGGTGCTCCCCCCATGGGAGAAGAGGTCAAGCAATATTTTGCTGCTGGGGAAGGCGGAGAAAACACTTCTGTGGGAGGATCAGATCCATCTGCCCTTGATCCAGCATGCTTATACAGCTGGGCTTGCACAATCTCTGCAGCCTCCCAAGTGAATTGCAGCCTTGTACTCACTTTAGAGCCATCTATTACTCCCCACTGTGTATATTCCTACCTAAAAATCCATAACTGGTCTCGCATCGAATCAATGCTCCCAGTCAACTTGTATCTAAACAAATTGAATGAAGCTGAGAGCTCTGTAGATCCTCTTATTTATCCCATGACAAGCAGAGAGACTCCCAGTTCTTCTGCTCCTGACAACTTCGTCAATAAAATCTGCAGATTGCACAATATAAAGTTGCTTTATAATTCATCTCCTTGACAATAACAGAACCTTTGAACAGGAATGCTTTATGTGGTTATCACAGGAACAGTGCTCAAATAGAGGCCACATCAGTAAAGTGCAAAAATATCTTTTTTTTCCTCTTGTACCATCACATTTCAAGCAATTTTTTGATGCAGTGAAAAAATATCAGATTTTATTGCAGAGAAGAATTTCTATTTGACTGGCAATTATATCATAAGTAGCAATCATACGACTTATTAGATCATATATTCCACTCCCCTTCCATTACAAGATTGTTTTTTTGGACCTGAGGTCTAATTTCATTATTTCAAAAGGACAAACTATCAGACTTACAGAAAGTAATGTAATTGGTGCAGTATTTCCCTTCTAAGGACTATTTTTAGTCAGTACCCACAAAAATGCTGTCAAAGAAACTGCAAGTGGAAATATGGCACGTAGATTTCTGTTTGATTGAGTTTGTGGTGAAATCGACTCACCTATCTGCCCTAATTTATAAGGATGCAGTAGGAGATGTTTTAAAATTTATGCTGTTTCAGTCTCTTGTGTAAATACTCAGGCAGATTTTAAAATAAAAGATAGAATTTTTAAAGCCAAGTGAAGCAGTACTTTTGACATTTCATTCATTTCAGTAGAAAGGTGTATGTCAGAATCCTTGCCTTAGGATTTGGGTGGGTAGATTGCATGTTTAATCTCAATTTAATCTAAAAGTAGGAACTCAAAGTTGAATTAGATTCACATTCTTAGTATTCTATTTGTTGGTCTCTAAGAAGAATTCAATTGATTGTTTTGTTTCAAATTTGAACTTTAGTTTTTAACTTGAGATTAATCGAAACAAAACTGACTATGAAGGAACCAGTTTCAAGACAATTTTAGGTAACGACAAAAGTCCTCAATCTCCAGTTAAACACTTGGCTAAAGCTTCAGGAAAATGAAAAAATGCCTGGGAGTTAATGGTAGAGACACTGATATAGTGGCATGATAGTTTGCGTATCAGTGCTCTTCAGAAAAGGACACTGAGGTTTTACCAAAAATAAACTATGAGAAATAATGTTTTCTCCTTTTACAGATATATGAGGAACTCTTAGAAGTGTCAGGTAACTTAACTGGCGTCTAAATTTGCAAAAGATGGAAAAAAATTATTTATTCACTTCCAATTTCCCTGGGGCTTTTTAAGTATATCTGCCTTAGCGGAGGGGCTGAGATTTGTAGATTTTTTGGACCCTGCCAGTGCAGCAGAGCCATTTGCACATGGCATAAAATATGCAGCAGAGCCACTGTGCCCTGATGGGGTTTGTGTTTCAGTGGGACCAGTCTGTGCTTCAAATGTGTCATTATCCTTCTCGAGGAAGTTTCGTTTTACTCTTGAATCAGCTCACATTGTTAATGTGCTCATCAGCCAACTCAGGATATACAGACAGCTGCAAGGAATCTAATTAACATTTGACTACAGAAGAAGAAATTGCAATCTACTGTACTATTTAATCTGCCAGTTAGGGTCTGGATTAGAAGTGGCTTCAGAATTTCCCTGTAGCTTTTCCTCTGTTTAAATATAACAGAATCATAGCTATTAGAGGTGGAGAAAAATCATTAATTTAGCTTGGCCATCAAGCATTGCTGCTGCTTTTACCCTTTGGATGACCCTAAGAAAATCTCTTCCTCTATATTTGCCTCCATCAAACACCTGCAGATTGTTATCCTCTGTATCTTTAGTCCTCATTTACTTAGGCTGCAGTAATTCATGTAATATTTCCTGGCAAATCAGAACTTCCATTGTTTTTCCAGTGCTAGTTTGTCCTTAGACACCAAACAGCATTCCAGCATTATCTCCATCATGGTAAACCGTGTTCTTACCATCTAGAAGAAATACCTGTGTCTTATATTGAAATCTATCTGCTATTCAGTTTAAGGTCATGATTAGTGTATTATCAAAAGAATGATTCAAAGACACTCCTAATTTTCTGTTGTTTTTGTTTCTGTTTCTGTTTTTGTTTTTTGTAAGTGAATAATGAATAATGTAGAATAGTGCAATTTTTGTGTGGTAACTGTTCTCTAATGCATAGAAGATAGGGCTAAACTACTATGAAGCACATAGTAGCTGAAAAGGAGAAGCTTTTCAAATTAATCGGAATGTTTAGAGGATTTTTCTTTCTAAACAAATAGAAACAACAAATTGTTTGGATCAGAGAGAGTGATTGTGTTGACAACAGACATATGAATGATACTGTTTTTACAGATGGACTGGCGAGAATCAAATTGAAGCTATTGATCTGTATTTGTGTAGGATCTTGCTAAACAGAAAGCTTTGAGGGCTTTGCCATTAGCAGCATAGGTCATTTTACTAACTTGGGAAGGCAACACTCTCTGTTTCTATCATACACACTCCACTGCTAGTGCAACAGAAGATGCCTAGACTTCAAAAATGTCAAGGGCCCTTCTGCAGAGATGGGGCTAATCCTTTACAGTTATAATTAAAAACCTTTTCTCTTCCCTCAGCAGGCACAGGCAGAAAAAAACTCTTCTGAGGCAATACACAGCAGTCTGGAAAAATTTTAAGTTAACTTTTCAACTTCAGTAGCCTTGTTTAGTGGAGACTGAGCAGAGACTGAAAAGTAGGATCTAAGTCCTACAGTCCAATAGTAATAAGTCTTCAGGTCCCTAATTGGTTAGTGCCTTTGGAAGAGAGTAGAGAGAAGCACAGATCTTTCTTAAGCAGGGCAATTTTGGGTCTTCTCTCCCTAGAGCTTGTGTTGCAAGTTCTCATTAGTGCCCAATCTCCTTGGGAATCTGAGCTGGTGGAAGAAAGGAAAAAGCTTATTTTTCATGATGGTTGCTGGTGGGACTGGGAGCACCACGATCTGATCAGCTGGGAGCTCATAATTGTGGCCAGCGGGCAGTAGGAGACTGCAGCAAGTGTGAAAAGAAATGCTTAGACTCTCTCTCTCTTTCTTTCTTTTCTTTATTTCTTAAGTATATGATTCATGAAATTAATTTGTTGTTACAAGAAAGATGGTTTTATCAGCTGAAACATATTTCTTTCTTGTTTGCTTTGATATTATCAGACCTAAGTAGAAGGATCACATTTCAATGTGACATCCATGGTCTGATGCTAGATAAGGGCAAAGTATTTGAACATTCGTAATCAGATTCCCCCATATGCAGAGTAACATTTCCCTTATTGAGGAATGGAAAAGTAATTGAGGCATCTGATTTCAAAACTTGCAAATATATCCCATCTGCCTCCAAGTCACTAGGAAGAGGAATGTGTTAACCTTAAACAAACTTTAGATCAAATTATTTCATCCCTTACATTCTATAATGTTCTCATCTAGGAATGCTGTAAGTTGCACTTAAGCAGTTGGTTTTCTTTCATGTGCAGGTTATTCTTATCAATTTTTTCTGTTTAAGTGAGAAAAAAAAAAAGCCTACAGCTTTAACATGTCCTCATGTATTGCAAAACAAAATCTATAGGAAATTAAATCACTTAGACAAAATAGAAGGAAATCCAAATTTATCTTTTTTTTTTTTTTTTTTTTTTTTTTTTTTTTTTTTTTTTTTTGTTAATAGAAAGAAAAGTCATAAAATTTCAGTCTAGAAAAAACTTAATTTCAGGAAGACAGCAACAGTCTATTGTAGTTACAATCCAAGTTCTCTGCTGTTGCCAACAGAGTTGCATTGCCAGAAATGTTGGCAAAATACAGAGGAGTATATATCTATATTTCTGAGCTTTTTCCACAATTCTGAAGCTGGGAGATGACCTTCTCTTGCCATCTGAGCTCAGCCATGGAAAAGACAACTTTTACCATTGATATTTGGTGCAAATGACAGCTGTAGTGGAGTTGCCAGTATAAAAACTCACTGAAGCTCAGCATAGATTTAGCTGTTGCTGAAAATAATACTAAATCTATATTAAAGAGTGGCTATGAAAAGGTTTTGATCATTATTATGTTCACATGTATTATTTAATGACTGTGACTTAAAAATAGCCAGATTCTTGTTAATTAGTTTATCATCAGTGATAGGGTGCAATGGTGTTTTAAACAAACATTGACTTGAACATACAGACCTTAATGCAATAAGAGTCTTTATCCTAGAGCAACTTATAGTATGAAATGGCCTTAAATTAAGAATGAGATAGATTTCAAGCCCTTTTAAACTGTAAAAGAGATATAATGAGGACATAATGTGGGTCAAAGTTGGTCCAAGAGCAGATAGAGATAGCCAAAACACTGTTTGTGGTTGTTTCAAATACCACAGGAGAGCTCTTGACAACCATAAACAATTTTTGGTTCAGAACTGGATGGAGTTTGCATGAGACCACACTTCCACACATTTTACTGCAAATTGTTTTTAAAAAAGCAAACAACCCTTAACTACAGTGTACTGCAGAACTCCATTAGAATGCCTTTTTAGCAAGGTTATGAATTTTCAGTAATTGCTGTGGTAATCCATATTTAGCATCTGCAGGATTACTTTTAATCAGCTTTGAGGATATGATTTGACACTGTTCTTTTTATGCTTCACCATTTTACTGGTTTGACTGTGAAAAAAATTCCATCATTTGCTGACTTAATTTAAAGCCAATAACAGTAAAACTGAGGGTAAGAGGGAGGAGGGAGATTTGGTTACCAGTAAAAGATGAGGAAAATGGCCATGTGTTGTTCTAAAAAAAGTACTCATTGGATCAATAATTGTGATAATAAAAAGAGACATTTTTCTGCTGTAGAAATTTTCCTCCATAGATCTCAAGGCCTTTGTGCATTAAGAGTCAAGAGTAGCATGCATTCTGCATATTTCTGCATATTTTTATGTAGTTCTTAAAAGCATCATCTCTGCACATGTGTGTGTTGTATATATTATTTCATTGTGGCTGCCTTCCTCCCGAATTACTTGTTGTTTCTAATTATGTACCAGGACCAAATCAGGACATTCTTTGGCTGGTGCTTTTATCAGAGACACTTTCTCCAGGGGATATTTTGGGGGCTTGCCTAGACAATGGATATACAGAGGCTGCATGGTTTATTGGTGGGCCTGGCAGGGCTGGGTTAATGATTGGACTCAACCTTGGAAGGCCTTTCCAACCTTAATGATTCTGTCATTCTGTGATCAGAGAGTTTCCAACCGAGTCATCCTTCCTTGTGCCTTGGTGGGTGGGTTTCACTCTGTTCCCTGAGCAGTGGAAAGTTGCCAATGTGACGTGGTCACAGCAGTGAAGGGATTCCTCAAGGCTTGCTAAACACAAGGTTAGCAAATCCCAATTAAAATCAGGCAGAAGCAGAGTACTTTCATGATACTTGTTTTGTTTTGTTTTTAAAATCAGAGTGTTTGATAAAGTATAAGTAGCGCTTTAATCTATTTACGAATCTACCCAAGATAAATTGCTAAGCACAAATTCAAATGGCCCCCCTCCAAGGCTCTCCTGTGTGTTTAGTGAAAAGATAATTGAGCTTAATAATTACAAGAAAAGTCCTGGATGCAATATTGTCAGAAAAAATATCTTTCCTTCCCTTTAGCAAGGACAGTAAATCCATAACAGAGCAAATATCCACAGTGTTCTACAGACAGCCTTCCTCAACCCTTACATCAAGGTCGGAGAAAGCAGTTCAAAGAATTAGTGCCTGTTTCATGCTGTTCTTGTAACAGGATCATCTTCACTAGCAACAGGAATGGCAATATTCTCATTTTACAGAGGCTGCTTTGTAGCCATTGGATGGGAACAACTTTATGATAACTGCAGCAGCTGGGAGGGAGAATGTGAAGCTGATTTTTAGCTTAAGGCATCGAGTCCAGCAAGATATCCTCATGCAGTGCTCTGTGAATTGAAAATGTGTAAGTTTGAGGCAGGCTCTGATTTTAGTTCACAGTCTCTGATTTTTATTAATGTTGTCAGTCTGTCAATTGGAGAAGTACAAATGATTTGAAAGATACATATTCAAGGAGTTCTTCAATGTGACCTTATCTAAATTTCTTATAAGGTTTAGGAAATGTGTTCCAAATTCGAATGTCTCCTTTAATCTGCATTGTTCCCGAGGCTTTTTTTCTCCTCCACCAACCTATAAATGGAGAACACAGAGTATTTTTCCTCTTCTACTCCTTAATGTTGGTCAATTGAACAAAAGTTAACAGGTATAGGACTCCAACGCCTCTCAGATCCTCCTGTGGTAGGTGCTAGTACCAGGCTCTGGGTAAATACATAGACCTGTTTTTGCTTCAGGTGAAATGAATAATGCAGGAGCCATTAATTTCACTCGAAGCCAGATTGTGCTTCAAACCAGACTATAAAAGGCTTCTAACTTGGCAAAACCCATTGAGATAAATAAAATCCGGTTGTTCCGTAGCCAGGACATGAACACAATTTAATGGAAACTGGAAACGTGCTGGATCTCACCTGTCAGGCTGGCAAGGCAAGGAGCCCTGCTGCCACTTCCCATTGTGCCTGTGCCACACGGAGTCCTACTGCTGCCCTGCACAGGACTTCCCCAGGAATCCCACCACGTGTGGAACTGCCCCAGGGTCTGGAATTCTGTCAGGTTTGTGGCTGTGACCACTTCCCCGGGCAGCCTGTGCCTATGCATAATCACCCTCTGTATGAAAAAACTTTCCTAATACCCAGCCTAAGCTTCCCCTGACTCAGCTTCAAGACATTCCCTTAGGTCCAGTCACTGGTCATCAGAGAGAAGAATTTAGTGCTGCCTCTCATCTTCTCCTCACAAGGAAATTGTAGGCAGCTACAAGGTCTCCCCTCAGTTTTCCCTTCTCCAGGCTGAACAGAACAAGTGCCCTCAGATACTCCTTGTGTGGTTTCCCCTCAAGGCTCCTCACATTTTCATATTTCTCACAGTGCTCTCTTCTTGCAAGACCTTGAGGCTTCGGAGAGGGAATGGAGATCAGGGCACAGGGGTGTGCAGAGTGAGAGCTGAAAGCTGGTGAATTTTTGCATCAGGGCACAGGATGGCTGGCAGTCCTCAGCTCCACAGTGGAGCAAAAAAAGGTTTCTGAGGATGCTTGCAAGGCAAAGAGCAAGAGCCAGTGGTGCCTGGGGAGTCACAGAGATAAGAGAGGTTAAAATATGTGAGTCTGTAGGCAGAGAGGTAAGCCAGAGGGGACGTGTAGAAGACACAAAACCTGAAAGCTGTAAGACCACAGAACCACAGAGTGGTTTGTGTTGGAAGAAAGCTTAAGGATCATCTCATTCCACTTGCCCTGCCATGGGCAGGCTCACTTTCCACTATCCCAGGTTGCTCCAAGCCCCATCCAACCTGGCCTTGGACACTTCCAGGGATGGGGCAGCCCAGCATGATGCAGTTCTTAGAATGGTTCATCTGGGGAAAACATTGCACACATGGGAGATGATAGTCCAGAGAAAAGTACAGCAGGGATCAGAGCTGACATTTTCCAAATGGGTCCTCAAAGACACGTGTGGTTCTAGTGTCACCATGCAATGCCACCAAGGCTGGGTCTGGGTGTTAGAGGGTGCTGAGGGGGCTTGGGAGGAAAAATGGAACAGTTCATACTGGGAGAAGGAGGGAAGGGATCAGTTATAGTGAGAATGAAAGAAGTGAACAGCATTCAAGACAAAAATCAAACCTTCTGGAGGCCTTCAGGCTTCAGCAAGCAGCTTAAGCACAAACTCAGCTTCAGGAAAGCAAGTGGCATCTGTAAAGTCTGTGGGCTGAGTCCCCACTTGCAGCAAGTCCTGTTTTGGCAGGTTTGGCAGGCTAAAACTCTAATAGGGAAAAAATGACACTTTTACTATTTGAAAGAGGACTTCATGTAAGTAAGAAAGAAGTCCAAGTGAACTTGATCTGTGCTGCTGGCTTGGAGCCTTCAGTGCAGACTGGTCACAAAAAATGTCTGTTGCTCAGATTCCAGTGCTCATTTTTCTCCAGGAAAGCTGTGTGTTTTTCATGCACAAGCCTGCATCTTCCTTCAGCAGCACTGCAGGGCTGTGCTGAGCTATCTGCATTGATCTGGTAAATGAAAGGCCCCTTGCTGGCAGCGAAGCACAAACTCCCTGAGCCCTGAAGCAAATTGGAACAAGACAACTCAGACAAGCACTGGCAGTGCTGTGTTATATGCAATTGTATGTTTACAACATAGATGTGTATTGTAAAAAAGTATTTGGTCAGAAAACATCCAATATCTACAGTCTCCTAACTTTAAAGTGTTTTGGGTGATTTTTTTTTTGGTTTGTTTGGTTTTTTGTTTTTAATTTCAAATGTTTTCAAAACCGAAAATTGGAGATACTACAGACCAAATACATACTTGCCCATGTATGTATAAAAATGTAACCTTCAGAAACCCTGAGAAGTGAATGACACCCTTAAACATAGACCAGTGGCCAAGCAAAACGTTTATGTTTGGGACTGAAAAGTGTGCAGACTACAGTTTGTCAGCAAATCATGGAAATCAGAGATAAAAAAGACCTATTAGATCATCCTGGCTATTTCCTTGGCATAGAGATACAGGAGAGCAGGAAAAGAAACAAACAAGTAAAAAAAAGCATTTAAGCTATGAAATGTGTGCTATGAAATGTCTATTTTTTCAAAAATCACAGTGCAAACAGAAGTCCTGCGACAGCCACTGCACATTATGTTTTGTGAGACCCGTCAAAACTGATATAAAGAAAGAAAAGATACTTTGGAGCTTTCTTTAAAATGCCTTGGGCTTTTCTTTTCTCACATAACAAGTTTTCCATAAACCGTGATGTTGAGACTTTTTTATCTTGTTTCCAATGTTGAGTGATTAAAAAAAAATGAAAAGGGGAGAGCTAATTACCATGACACTGGCACAGCACAAAACTTTCATGTATTAAAGAATCCAGTGGTTCCTAGAGAGACTTTGGCAAGGGTATGTAAATCTTTATTGAAGAGTGCTTTGCCAGTGCCAATGGATTGACCAAAGAGTTTTGCATTGCCCGTGAGGAAGATGAAGC
Source organism: Sturnus vulgaris (assembly GCF_052056855.1). Classification (NCBI taxonomy): domain Eukaryota; kingdom Metazoa; phylum Chordata; class Aves; order Passeriformes; family Sturnidae; genus Sturnus; species Sturnus vulgaris. The sequence continues at coordinate 78,949,697 of NC_142283.1, forward strand.
AGAGGTGAGTGCAAAGGCCAGCTGGTGAGTCAGTGGACAAACCAGGATACAATTCAGGAGTTTTGTCCAATTTTTTTGGTGTTTCAGGGTTGGATTCTTTCCCACAAGGGTCTGGAGGGAGTAACTGAAGACACCAGCTCTTTGTGACCACTGAAGCAGAGCAATTCTGTAGGCTGGGTACACCTGTACTGGCTGCTAAAATCATTGCAGTCTTCCCTAATTAAGTTTGGCACAGTGCTTGCTGCTCGTAATATATCCTTGTAATGGATATAGCACTGAACATCTTGAAGTGGCAGCTGAAAAGGTTTTAACAGTGTCCACTTTGGATTGAGGGTCTACATTTTCTTGAAGGTCTTTTATTTCTTGGCTACTTTGGGTGATTGGGTCTTTTTGTTTATTTTTGTTGGTTTTTTTTTTAATTGTTGGCAGTGCAACTATTGACTTTTAGAGAGAAGGATGAGGATTTTTTTGTAACTGTAATGATTTTATCCCATTTGCCTTCATTTAATTTGGAAATGGAAAGCATATCTTTAATGCTAATTAGGCAGCACATTGCTTAGTCTTCCTGTCCTCATGTAAATAACAATTAGCAATAATTTAGCAGTTGTACACTCTGGCATCTTCTAAACCATACCATTGTATACTATTCCAAATTTCTTTGCATTAATTAGGATCATAAGCCAATCAGCACTAATTAAGAAGAAAATAAGTATAACAAATGAAACAACGCTAGTGATTTGTATCTGTTCAGTAGTTCTCTGCAGTTTATCAAATAGTTGTAATGTGTAGGAACTTCTTCTAATTGAAACTAATTATGAGGTTTCCCCTGCTACTTTGAGCCTCATGTTCAAATCCCACAAAGCTCATTAAATAAGTAACAAAGCTGGAATCTTTAGCACATATTGTAACTTGGTTCACGTTAATTAGCACCACGTTTTGGAGGCAGTAAGAGGCCGTTCAGCACCAAATGCTACCTAAAGGGACATTAGATAAGGATTTTTGCAGACCTAAGAGGCTGCACACAGAACTGAGCCAGGTATTATCAGATTCAGCTGAAATGCCACCCACGTGCCTCAAGACTGTATGCTAAATACAGTACTTTTGCAATTCAGCCCATTTTGACCTTGCCTTAATGCCTGTTGTTATTTGGAGCAAGCATCTGGGGAAATCTAGGCACTTAAATATTACAATCATTACCTCTGAAGGTCACTCCTGTCTGTTGGTGACTGTGTCAGACAATAGCATACATTTTCCACAGCTGGTTTGGGTGTCATTAGCACCATTTCACTTTCAGAAGCAGGAAGCAATCTCCATGCCAGCACCTTTGCCAACCCCAGGCCTGTTTAACAGACTGAAATTGCTGCATAATGTTTATGTGTTAATGACACTAAAAATATGATGGTAGGTACAGCCTCCATTCAGTTGCATGTAGCAATTTCAAGGTAGGCAGTCAGCGAGTGTTGAATGCAGTGAAAGAAATCCACAGACCTCTGGTTTTGTGTCTTTTCACTACAAATTCACTCATCTTTAGCAGTTTCCAGTACAATCTTAGGAGAGAGACTCACACACTGATCTTACAAGAGATTGCTGCCTTGCTGCTGTGCTGCCACTCTCCATCTTCATGGACGAAGACACGCATGACCTGATCTTATTGGAAAATCTCATATGCCCTGAAACCAAACTGAATTGGAACAAATCACGGTCTAGTTTGTGCTTACACGATATCCCTTTCCAGCTGACACTGTTTTGAGATCACTAATTAATTTACTAATTAGTTAAAATACCCTACAAGTGACACAGCAACTCTGACATCTTGGATTCTTTGTTGGACCCTCTGGCTTTTTAGCTGTGTGTGTGCAGATTGTCAAGAGGTCTCTGACTCCCCCACCATCCCCATCCTGCTTTTCTTGGGGCTGTGAGCCTGGCCCAAATCCATGCACAGGTACAGGATTGCCATCCTTATTAGCCAGGCTTTCTTCCTGCATGTCAAGACCATACCTGGGTGGTTTGCAGGCAGGACAGCTGAGGTTCAGGCCCAGTGGTAACTGAAAATGGGAAATGGATCCCATTTTGGACAAAACAAAAAATGTCTTTGTGCAAATCAGTGGAAATGCACGTCCAAACAGGCTGTTTTAATTGAATTATTACTATAATTTGAGGTAGTGTTTAAATGACTAGTGAGAAAAAGACCACAAAATTTCATTCCAATCTTCTTAGATGAAAAAAGAGGCCACATATAAGTTAGAAAACTCTGAAAAAATCATGTGATCCAAAATGATTCAAAAGTTTGCACTTGTTCATGAAGCTGAATCCAGTGATGGCAACATCCCTTTGCCCTGTAGTCTGTGAGAGCCAAGTAGGGTTTTCTCCACTGAGAAAACGGAAAGTTTCAGGTTACATCAAAATTAACATATACTACTCTATTTCTTGTGACATGCCTTTAAATAAAGAAAACAGGCCATGGTTTTCTCAGATATATACCAAAACAGCCTAGTAACTGAAGCAGTTTCAGAAAATCTCCTAGACCCTACTGCTGGTCCAAGTACCATTCTGCATAGTAGGTTTCTTTATCTGAAAATGGAATGCTTTCCAATTAAAATTAAAAAAAAAAAAAAAAAAAAGGAAAAAAAGGAAAAAAACAAACCAACAAACAAACAAATACACAACAACAACAACAACAACAACAAAGCAAACAAACAAACAAACAAAAAAAACAAATGGCACACAAATAAAAACCACTCTGAAGCTTCATTTGGTGTTTCTGATAGCAAGAATATATGAATAAAATGGAGTAATAGAAGTAATAAACCAAGTTTAAAGAAAAAAAAAATACCAATTGCATTTACATCATAGTGGCTTAACTAAAGGTGCACCTAAAGGAACAGGTAGGGGAAATTAGAGGAATTTGGGGTGTACAGTCCTTGTGGAAAGCAGGCAAAGCAGGAGTTGCCAGGACATTTTTTCTTCTAATAAATTTGTTTCTCTACACACCTTTCAGTAATTTTTAATTATGATCTGTTAAGAGGTGTCTAAAACAACTGATAATGCTGATACTTAAGCCTCTTTCAGAGGCCCTTTGAGGTTTGACTCACTAAAATTCTTAAACTCTTTTTCAGTCTTTGTCTGAAAAACACAAAATAACAAAAAAATGAAGTGATTTACCACACCTGTCTTCTGTGACAGTGACCCAGGCAGAAAGGCTGGCTGATGTTAAAATCACTGAGGGAAAACCTAGCACATCTTGAAGGCAATTTTGGTTTTTGCTTTGATCTGAGCTGGAAGGGGTTAAAATTACAGAGAGTCTTACCTCCAGAAATGGAGAGGGAGAAAAGGAGAAAGAAAATAATGCAAAAACAAAAACAAAAACAAAAACAAAAACAAAAACAAAAACAAAAAAGAGGATTGGCTTCTGATTTCAATTATTTCTAAGTTGTAAACATTTTCAGGGACAAGGAATTCCTTTGCATACACATATTGCTATTTGCAAAAACCAGGCCCAGTCCAATGGAATTTTGTTTTTGTCTCAGCAGAGTCATTTTATTCATCTGCGAGATTTTATTTAATACTCTGGTATTAATGACAGCAAGAAATTAAACAGTTGTTTCACTCATTTCTCTTCTTTTCAGTGTGTGTCTTTCTTCCCACCATCCTCTCAACCCCCGTATCTTTATAATTATGTTTTAAGACCGTAAATGTTTCCAAAGGTAGTGCCAGATTTAAAATACTGGTTGTTATTACAATGTGTGGGTGGCTTTACCCTCTCTATTTGCAGCCTCCAGCTTTTATCTGCCTTGCTTCAATCCTCCTGCTACAAGAGAGGCATAAAAAATAAAAAAAAAAAAAAATCAACTCATTTAGAGGAAAAGCAGCTTGACTCCTTTTATGATGATTATGACTATTTTAGACTGGAGAGACTACCCTTTAGCAGGTAAAACAAACAAAAACAAAAACAAGGAAAAAAAAACAAAACAAAATACATTAAAAAAAAAGAAAAGAAAAATGAAGGGAAAATCTTTGAAAGCTTAAATTTTGATGCAATAAATCAATCAAGAATCCAGTCATTTTCTCCCAGGCTCATTTTCATCTCATCCCCCCTGGTTGCAAGGATGTTGCTCTATGGTGGTGATCAGAATCAGGTCCTCTTTCTGCACCGAGCATGTTTAGAGAAGAAAGACATTTCTGCAGCCTGTTGTGGCATATCCCAGGCCCTTGCCTTTTCTGCTGCCTACAGGGAGTGTGAGGCACAAACCACACATTGAACAGGCTCAGGGTAGGGGAAGGGGGTGACAGAGACTGTCTTGTCCCTGTTGTACATTTGTAGCTGGCACGGGTGAGAGCTCTGCACAATTTCAGGTGAAAGGGTGTAGCATTCTGGATAATTCATTGCATTACACATTTCTGCTGATGCCACTGGTGATGGGCAGCAGCAGTGTGCGAATGGAACCAAACTCAGAACCCCTCAGCCCAGCACGGGCTGAGAACAGTGGATGAGGAAGGAATCAGTGCATCATTCATCCAGAAACATCCACTTAAAGTTGGGCTGAGTTGCCCCTTAAACTCTGTTGGTTGCAATGGCCAGTCTCTGCTACTGATAAAGGACTTGCTCAGATATCAGTGTTTCCACTAAACTGTGCTCAGTCTGATGAGCCTCAGTTCCTGGGAACAGACAGCCAAGGATGGATGTTTCCAAGGCAGGTCTGTCCTCCCTGGGTGATAAATGAGTTGAGTTGGCAGGCTGCTCACCACAGCACTAAAACTTTCTGAGCTGGTCCCCCTCAGGCTGCCTTTGAGTGCTGGCTGTGCTCTGAGACTCTCCTGGGAGATGGGAGGTTTGGGTCCCCCAGAGAGTAAGGATGGGTTAAACTCACATTTCCCATTTTTCTGAGTAAGTGCTGTAGGCTTCCTGTGTGTTCATGGGGCAATGTGAGCTGACCTGATAAGCACCAAACAGGCTTTGAAATGGGCAAGGGAGTTGGAGGATGGGTCAAAAATGGAGTTTCTTCTCCCATTTTCTCCTGGCGGGGGGTGGGCTCAAGTCTCAAAGATTGTTTTCTTGGCACTCAACCAGGTATCACAGAGGGACCAGGCAATGTGGGAGCCCCACCTCCCACACAGCATCTGAGGGTAGGGATCAGTGTCACCACATCAAAACAACTTTCCTCACCCATCCTCAGGGGTTTTCCTGGAGAGAGATCCAAGATCCTACAGAAGGAATCAAACACCACTAAAGCGTTGTCCTTGGTGCCACCTTGCTGCAGGAGGGAAACCGAGGCACAGGGATGGAGTGACTTGCTGCAGGAGCAGGGATACTCCAGAGCTTCAGCAAAACCCCTGGAGCAGCTAGGGGCTTCCTATTCTTTTCTTGAGCCGTTAATGTGATGCTTTGTAGTCGCTGCAGTTTCCCCTATATCTGAGTGAAGAGGCCATAAAAGTTTAGCGTTATCTGTCTGCCTGCTCTCCTGGTTATCTGTGCTCCTATATGACCACTATTGACTCATTATTGGCATGGCACTGATCTGAACTTTGAGTTTATTGTGCTGTGGGAACACAGTAGCTATCCAATAATGTAGTTATTTCAGCAGGCACCCTTTCTTCTATAAGATAAGAAGACAGTTGTATCTGTTTAGTGCTATCATAAAGTTGTGTTGCTTTCTCAATAAAAAGGAGTCTCTGCTTGCTGTTAAATGGAGAGAGAGCCGCATAGCTTTGAATCCAGGGTTTGGACGAACCCAGCTTCTGTTTAATGAACAGCTGGCTTGCACTTTGGATGTATCTGTTGATCCTTTAATCAGCAACACTTTGCTGAAATCAGGAGGCTTCCTGACATGTTACAAATTCTGAAAACAGGTTAACCTCAAGGTTGTAATCTCAGGTCCTTTTCTTTGCTATTGCATGATCTGTAGGGCAACAAAGTGTTTGTGTTGTTTCAATGCTTATTGCTTCAAAGCTCTTTGAAACATGGCAATGCAGTTTGAACTCACAGCTATGCAGTCAAAGTCTGTCTTTGGCATTTTATCTTCAGCTGTTTGTGATCCAACTAATTAGGCATATCATGCTGGACTGGGAATAATATATTAGATATGTTATAACTCTTTCCCTATGCTGTAGTAGGTGGCAATACTCCACCAATGACTTGAAAGTTCAAGAGCTGTTTCTCCCATCTTTTTTTGTGGAAGCAAATATTTAAGCTAAAGACACTTGATTTTTGCTACTATGGGTTATGGTTGGTTTTGATTACATTTTCTGTTTCAAAAGCTATCAGTATATTCTAAACACATGTAAGTAAATGCTCAAGTGAGAGCAAAAGTGTCTGGGAAATTTTGTATGCCACCCAGACCAGAGGATACAGGCTGGATGGAAATTATGTGAAAGAAATGGAAAAGGAAAAAAAAAATAAGAGAAGAAAAAGAAACCGACCAAGGAATCCATATTGTATCATTTAAGTCCTTTATACACAAAATAGTCTGGCATCCTGCTGAGATCCCTGACTTGAGTTTGGGCTCTGAACCCCCTACTAGTCTATTAAAAAGAGAAGGGATATATGCGAAGACTGGGCAAAAACATACAGCTGTGCTAATGTTTAGAGATTCTCATAACTCAGATTCTGGCTTAGCAGCATCTGTAAAGTTAACAGCTTCGAGTTCGGTTCATCCGTAGGAGCAGGGAGTCTGCTGCACACATGGGGTCTCAGCATAATCTTAACACTTGTTTGTGGAGAGATCACACAGAGAGCTGCATATGGTTGGGTTTAAGCTGCTCCTGGGGTGCTGAGGGCATTTCTGATGAGCAGGGGTTGGTATTCAGATCAGTGTGGCTCAGGATATGGAGATGCTGTGAACTTTTTGGAGTGCCACAGCCTGTTTGTTTGGCTGGTTTTGAGATCCTGAGGGACCTGGCCATCTGCAGCAGCCTCAGGCATTCTTCTGGTGCTGGCCTGTTTCTTTGGAGGTCTCCCATCAGCAGAAATCATATGGCTGGGGAAAAAAAAAAAAATTAAAAAATCTTCAGCATTTTATGATTTCCAGAGGATAACTTTGCCAGCTGCCTGTGTGCTCAACATTGCAGATTCTGAGCTGCATTTGTGGTGAGAAAGGGGAGACTTGGTGACTTCCTCAGGGTGAACTTGTGGAGTAAGGCAAAGCCATCCTTAGGACTTTTCATTTCTAGTTTGGGATTAGAGGGTACTACGTGTTGCTCTTTCTCCCTGCCCGTTTATCTGCCTGTCTGTTCTGACATCCACACCTCTCCCATTGTCTGCTCACTGTGGTCATGGTGGCCCATTTTTGATCTATTTAAACTGCAACAATATCACAGCCACAGGCTGTGTCACCTTATTGTCAGCTCAGTGGAGTAATATCTCTGTTTACTAGAAGGCAGCAAAAAATTTCAGTGCCCCACAACTCCAGGAACTCAAATCCTGCTCATTTGGAGGGAGTTGCCGTTTGCCCTCTCTCTCTGAGTCTTTGCAGTTAATGCTGTTTCTCATACCACTTCAGTGAATCCCTAATAGATAAAAAAAGGATAGAAAGACACCTAATTTGCACCTAACAATCTGTTTTTTCCCCTACTGCATAAGGGCCAAGGATAATGTTTCTCTTCTGCCTTTCCCTTGTAGTTCATGCCTGTTTATTTTGTCTTTCACAAAACCACACAAACTTTGAAAGACAAAAGGATGACAGAAAGACTGACAAAAAAGACCTCAACTAAATTTCCAGGGATGCTTTTTATGCTTTTTTTTTTCCTCTGATTAGTTTCCTATGCAATTTTCAAAATGAAGGTGCCAGAGCCATCCTTAGCCCAGACAATTTAGGACTTCTGTTGAGCAGGTGCAGAGCCAACGTGGCCACCTCCAACATGCATGCATTGCCTTTGGCAAGTGTTTGTTGACCAGGCCAGCTGGAAGATCCATTAGCCACGCTGGACTCTGACCCTCAGCACCATGAAATATCTTGGGATGCTGTGCATGTGTTCTCTCTCTAATCCCCCTTCCTTCTCAGCCTTCAGGCAGCCTCAGTGTCTCAATTAAAAAATTTAGTGGCAGCACATTTATGCCCAAGCACTTTCCTCTATCCCTGCCTCTACTGGAGGACAATAATATTTGTTTGGTGAGAAAAGCATTTTAGAAATTATTATTATTATTGCTGTGGCCACAGCATAAATTATCTGCTTAGTTGGTAGATAGGAAGAGGCAAATATCCGGAGAGAAGGTAACACATAAGGCCAAGGTCAGATAAAAAGTGGAGCTGAACTGCCAGTTCTTTTGTCAAGGCCAGTAAGAGAAATTAGAGCCCTAATTCTTAAAGCCAGCAAAGCCAGTGTTGAAGAGAGCCACAGAGACTGAAAAGAGGTCAGTGAGTAATGCATGTTGGAACCAGGACAAGGGAGTAACAGCAACGAGTGCCTGCAGAGAAAGACAAACAACAGCGGTAATGTGGGCAATACTGCTGAACTGGCTTCAGCACAAACCACCCTAAAAGGCTGTCACTCTGAATGGGGCTGTGACAGAGCCAGACCATTCCTCCTGCTTCCTCCAGCATCTTCCCAGCCACAGGAGCATGTCTGCTGTCACTGCAGCAAGTGCTGCGCAGCCTGAGGACAACTTTGTACCATTATTATTAAAGGTCTTATTCTCATACATGGAGCAGGGGTAGACAATCTAGATTAACACATAAGTACAGCCTGGAAGGGGCCTCATCACGACTGTGAAGAGCTCTTTCCACTGCTAAGCCATACTGTATAAAAAGAAGCTATGTAACATATTTACTTACAGCAAGGGTCATGTTCCATTCTACCTAAGGCACTGGTTCATCTGTCCCTGAGGGCAGTCACAATCCTGTGGCAGAAGCACCAGTGAGATGACCCCTCAGAGAACTTTCAGAAAAAGGTTTCAGATGAGCTCTGACCTGACACCAGCTTTTAATAACTCTTGATTTTTGTATTATATGCATGTGTATATACTCACATATGCTTATCCACCTATCGAAATCCATATGCAAAAACAACCTTTTAAAAGTTACTTGTGCCTCACTCGGCCAGTTGAGGATCCTTTAAAAACCCTTTTCTGCAGATGCTTGGAAGCTTGAAAGATCTCTTATTTTAAATTAAGCACCTGCAGCACTGTCTTTCCCACATCAGAAGATGGTTTTTAAGCCCTCCCCTTCAGTATCCAAACCTAAATTAATCTAACATCAGGAGAGGCTTGTAGAAGGAAAACCTATCAGACTTTGAAATAGTGTTCCCCAGGGAATCTGGGGAAGCCCAGTCATTTAAGGATGAATGAATTGACCTGTTCTGGGACAGCTGGAAGGATAGGCTAGCTGAGCTAATATGGCTTTTCCATTTCTAATATATCTGACCTAAACTTGGGCAGTCGAGACCCACCAACGCAGGCAGACGTGCTTTCAAGGAACACACCAGAAAATGAGGAACAGCATTTTTAGTAGGCAGACAAGTCATAACCGCAGGATCCCTGGACATTCAGTTGTGGCTTTTTGTCTTCTTCCCTCTCCAACTTTTGTGCTAAGTCACTTTGCTCTCCAAAAGCAGAAAAGACTCAGGACTCCTGCTCCTGAACTGATGTAATCTAGTTTAGGAACTTGGGAAACAGTTAAAGGAAGGAGGAGACTATGGGAGGAACAGTGAAGGAAAAATGTACTGCAAGATCAATGTACGCCTTGTTATGGTTTGGGTTTTAAGTAAATGACAAATATCACTCTGAGAAGGAAAAATAAACTTTGAGTTGGAAACACACATATTAATGTTCAGACATAACATGTTTTTTCCTCCCACATGCCATGGCCTGTGGAGTCAAAGTAAATAAAGTGTTACTTAATTCTCATAGCAATTGTTAAGGATATGCATGATTCTAAGAGTGGGTACATATGTGCACATATATCTATATATCAGTCTCTGTATATCTATATACAGAGAGAGATAGATGCTATTTTTCATTTCAGTTTCTGTAAACCAAATTCTTTGAGGAATATCTGTTGCAAGAGTTTCATCATCTTCCCCATCTGAAAGTTAGGCTTGGAAAATAAACTAAGTACACAAATTTTGTTAGGTTAACTACTGGAATGAGATGGGATTCTTTCAGGGGAAAAAAAAAATAAGTGCTGTAAGATTACTGGAACAAGCAATTACACAGATATTCCCCCATCAAAAGCTGCATCTTGAGCAGAGATCCAGTATCAGAGATTTGGCATAAAAACCCTTCAATATAAGTCAGTCAATGATTGCAGGAATGATAAGGAGTGAGAAAGATGTTCTTAGGGGAAAGCTACAATTTTGTAGACTGGAACCTGATTTATCCTTTGCAATGTGTAATGCTGGTCACAGCCTGTATTCCCTACCTCATTTCCTATAGGGCAAAAGAGCAAGGGGATGTGAAATGTGGGAAATGAACTGAAAGTCTCAGTAATTGCTCCTTTTGGAGACAAACGATGACCAGTACGTCCTGGAGTGTGGTTTTATTCTAAGAAACAAAATCCAAACAGGAGAATAAGGATAGCCCCTAGAAAGTCCTTAGGGGAAAGTCGTAAGGTGTTGATCTAAGAGTTTTTAAACTATATTTTGGTTCAAGGGGCTGATATCTGTCACACTGGACAAGACCAGCCTATACATCATTCAAAATCTGCAAAAGTCCATTTTTTAGTTGCTGAGCTCAAAAATCATTGTGTGTATGTACCTTCTCTGTAACCACATGTCTGGGGCTGTCAAAACCCCATAAACATAAAATTTCAGCATTGATTAACTTCAGCACTGATTGCTTCCACAGCCTCCCAGTAAAACATTCATTGAATCATCCTCTTTCTCCTGAATTATCATCTGGAGACATGAGCCCAGTGTTCTAACAATGCTGTGACACCCCAAAAGATTCTAATGCTCTCAGACTAGAGTAATTTGGGGAATGACTCAATTTTTCTCAATATTTACAAATATGAAATAGTTTCCATTGTGTTCAACTTGTTGCTTCATGTATTTGCAGGGAGAGTAAGTTATTTTTTCTTGTGCCCAAGAGGAAATCCTGCGATTTTTTTTTTGTGTTTTCTTGGGGTGTTTTTAATTTTTTTAGAAGACATCTGACATGCATTCATCACTCATTTCATGAAATTTCCACTTTTAAGAAAAATTTGTTGCAATCAAATTACAATCTGTTACGGCTGCAGTAGCTGGCAGGATTTGTCTGTGTGGCTTCTCCCTTCCCATGGTCTTTCTGCATGCTGGTCAGAAGAGGATGCTCAGATTACCACCCGCACTTCCCTTTCAATCCTTGTCCAGTTGTTTTTAATACAGTAAGATTCGGACAAAAAAAGGAAATTCCCTCATGGCTCTTGCTTTGCATGTAGCCACAGCTCCTCTGCTTTAGAGTGTGCTGTTTGTTATTCTTGTGAGCTTGTTGAATGCCTCTTTCAGGGGAAAGCAAGGGCAACCATCTTCTACCACAAACCTTCACTGGATCTACTGGGAGATAAAGAAGTTCAGGTCCCTAAGCAGCAATTAATATCTCCCCAGCCTAAGAGGTGCTCTCCTTCAGGGCTCACCTGTTAGCTCTTCTACACAAGCCTCTCAAGCCAAGGTTCTCTTTTTTTTTTGTTTGTTTTTGGGGTTTTTTTTTTGTTTGTTTGTTTGGGGTTTTTTTTGTTGTTACTGTTGTTTTGTTTTGTTTTGTTTTTGATATGTGTGTGTGTTTAATTTCTCACATGCTTGCCCATAATTACCTGGAAGAAATGCCACGAGGGAGTGAGGGCTGTGACTTGCATTGTTAGAGATTCAGTGGATCCTGCATCTTCCCCAGAGGCTGTGCTTGGTCACTGCTCCTTGTTGATGGGATGACTCACACTAAAAGTGTTGCACCATCTTCCATCAGGATCTCACTCAGTAGTAGAGATTAAGGACTGTTTCATCTGGGATGAGAGAGGGCAATGACAAGTGGAGAGGTCAGTGATTGCAGTCCGAGGAGAGGACTCAATGGAATCTCCATCCTGAGATACACATCTCCCAGCTGAGTCACAGGCTCTGACTGTGCCCATCAGGCACTTCCAATTAGTTTGTATCAATCTACCTAAATGTACCAGTGAAAACACAAATCCTTTCTGCTTAGACTAGACAGTTGCTACCTTGGCTGGGAGGGAGTGCAGTCACCAGCTTCATCCCTGCCCATCACAGACTACAGCACCTTCTCCAAGCAAAAGTATTGTTTTGGAGTAGGATTGGCAGTGCTGGTTAATGGTAGGGGTTGATGAACTTAGAGGGTTTTTCTAACCCTAATGATTCCCTGATTCTTTGTTATGATCACAGACCATCCCAAGTGGCCAGTGAAGAGATGTGGTGTGTGCTGCCCAGCTGTTGTGTACCTCACACCCTCAATTTACTGACATACTGAGGTGATCTAAATAATTCCAACTTTTATTGAAGGAGGCCATGGAAATGCAGGTTTTTGCTATGAGGACGAAGATCTGAAATGGTTCAAGAGCATTTACTTTTCCAGTCTCATTTTTTAAGGTCCCTCCCTGTCTTCCCTGTAGCCCATAAAACAGATTTGTTTGTGGCAAACATAGAGTAATGTGCTTATAGAGAACACAGAGGCTTAAGCAGCTTTCATTGATGGCCTTTGATTCACTGAAATTTGCCCTGGGAAACACTGCAGTGGTGGTTGATCTACTCCATCCCTCCTCCCGGTGCTGTATATTTCCCATATCATATTCCTCAATATTCCTTCTGGCAGATGTGCCAAAAGGGCGGCAATAAAACCCCATTTGTGCGGCCAAGAGTTCATCGCCTCTACTCTGGAACAGCGAAAAAACCAACATTCAATAATTCTGCTTTGCAAGCCGTTGTTATTTTGATAACACTTCAAGCGAGCAGCAGAAATACCGAGCAGCCCCCGGGCAGGGGGGGGGTGGATATTAACCAGGACAGTGCCTTTCCTGCAACTGGAGGTCTCTGGAAAACAAGGGCGGGTTTGAGGCTGGGTGCCTTGGGAATCAATAGATGATTGTTTGCATGTGGGGGCCACAAAGCGCTGCGGCAGCCGAGGGTCAGTTGGTCTTGCAGTTGCAAACTGCATTTTTCGGAGGCCAGCCACATGCCTGTTTCTATTTGCAGGAGGCAAATAACGCGCCACACAAGTGGTCTGCCAGCTCCTTGTTTTTCCTTAAAGGAAAATATATGTGCTATGGGGAGAGGGGAATTAGCGGGGAGCTGGCGCTGCATTTCGAGGCCCGTGCTTTTTTACTTTTAAACTGTGCTCACTCATGTCCTGCTTAGCCTTAATAAATATGTTTCTCCAGCCAAATCTTTGAAGTCGGGGCCTGGAGATTTAGCCTCACAACTCTCACTCCATTTAGTGGAAATCTTTCAACTAAATACACATTCGTCAAATTGACAAAATAGATGTTTATATTATATTGTATTACATTATGTTATTTTATTTGTATTTGGACCAATCCAAAGCACACTGCAGTCAATAGAAATCCAGTCAAGCCTTTAGTGGACACTGTGCCATGCTATCAAGAAAAATGTCTTTATTAAACACATTCCAGTAGTCAGATGGGCTAATATTTAGACAACATTTCCTTACCTACCCTGAATTCCTCTCTGTCAACACAAGCAAGAACTTATACCCTGTGTTTTGGGTTGAAGGGGTTTTTTTTTGTTGTTTTGGTTTTAAGGGGTTTTTTTTTTTGTTAGTTTGTTGTTGTTTCGGTTGTTTTTTGGGGTTTTCTTTTTTTTTTTTTTCTTGAATATTATTTTTACAAAATGAAACTGTTGAGGTACATGTTCTGATGTGAAAAAATATGTAGCAACCAAGATAGTTTCAGCAGCCCACTAAGTAGTCAGCAATATGCAGGTGGGGGATAACAGATAGAGGACATAGAGAGCTGCAGGCTATAAATGCCCTGTATGGGAAGGGTAAATGATCTCCCTTTTCCCTCTTTTCACTATATTTTATTTAATATTCTTGAGGATCAGGTCATTAAAATAGTTGTCAATGCCTGTTCCTTTTGCTATGTAGAATTAACTTTGGAGATGCTGAAGGCCCTCAGTGCCATGGATCAAATCCCTCATTTATTCCACAGTCCCTATGATACCACCTTGTGCCAATGTCTTCCTGCTACCTGCTATGAAGATGATGATGCTCCCTTAAGACCTCTGGAGAGGACTTCCAATTGCTGTTTGTGTCTCCAAACTCACTAACTGGAAAAAGATAGATTAATTAGGGAATTAAACATTCTATCTTCCTCCCACAAGTACAACTTGCATAATACAGAAAGTCTGCCTTTAAGTTTGCCTCCCCATTAAAACTCAAGAGAAGCCATGATACAAAATCAATGAGATTGCTTAGTCTCACCCACTAGGAATAGGGATCATGTTTCTCACCTCCAGGGGTCCTGGGTAACCATATCTGTTAATATATATTAAAAGAACCCTTTGCACTGCTCTAACAAATGGCATTATGAGACATATGAAAAGCTGTCATTAACCTCTGGGATTTAGATCAAACAGGAGCTCAATCTGAACCACCACTGGATGCTGTTTCCCAAAACCAAACCCAGAGCAGGGAAGTTTAGCAAAGCAAACCCCAGCCCCATCTCTCATCTCTCTCTGTGCCCAGGTGCCTTGGCAGACGGAGCTCCCCAGGTGGGCTTGGGGGATCTGTGCTTGGCTGTTCTGAGCCACAAGCCACTCCTGCATCCCTTTAATGCGGTGGTTCCTTCACTGGAAGCTTTCCCTCTGCAGCTAAATACATCAAACAGGGCAGGGAGAGACCCGTGAAAGCTCAGTGCTCCATCAGCCTTTCAGTGGAATGAAGAGGACACACACTGAGGGCCTTTGCTGCTGCACCACCCCTGCACTGCCCTCCTCGCTGCTCTCCCTGCCTTTGCTATTCCATCTTTATCATAATTCTAAGGAATTCCTTCATCAAAGTCGTGCAGCAAGTCTGTTCTCCTCCTTTGTGCTAAAGCTGCTTCCCCTGCAACTAACAGTCTTGAAAAAGAGCATTTGGATTTAATGGCATGCAAATAAAACACACATAGGAGGACTGAGGAAAGCTAGGGCTGTACTAATCTAATAAATAAGACTATTATTGTTTCTCTGTCTGATCCAAAAAACAGCAAACAGCCTTTGCATATTTTCATTTAAGAGACACCATATCTTCTCTAGAGTAAGCAATTTTATTTCATCTTCATGAAGCATTGTTCTTGTCAGTCCTGTGGCCAAGATAAGGTGTTTTCTGCTCGTTACAGATAGGGGAAACTGAGGCAAGAGAGAGTAGGCCAACTTTCCAAAGTGTATGTACAACACTAGTCATCAAACTCCATGCTTTCTCCACCTGGGTTGCCAAGGTTGCTGCTACTGGCTACTCCCAAGCATTTCGCCAGAAAACATGGGCAAACATTTGGCATTCCCAAGAATCAGGCTGCTTGCATAGCCTCGTGTATAAGTGATGTATGAAATTACTCTCTTTGATTTTTCAAGGCACTTTACAAGCAGTGGTGTCTCTGCCCTGCATTCCCTTACTGTGGTTCAGCCTCTGAGCACCCTCCAAATCTCGAAGAATGCAATAACATTGTTAATTTCCATTCATTAGTGCAACTAATGATTGAATAGGATGATGTGATGAATTGAAAACATGGACTTGAAGCTGAGAACAGTCATCCCAGCCCCTGTGCTCCTCAGAGTTTTCTTGGTCCTTTGCAAGTCTGTCCTTTCCCTCCCACCCTGCTGCCAAGACATGGGACCCCTCTCTTCACAGCAACATCCTGGGAACAGCCACACATTGCCTGAACAAGAAGGTTCATGTTGGACTTTGGAGGACTATCCAACCACCTCCTGTTTTTGCAGCACCTAACTAACCTCCTTCCTATAAAAACTCTGTTCAAAAAAAAATAGAAAGAAAAAAAAAAATCAGTACTTAGGCTTCCTAATTTTAAGCTGATTACTGATTGTAAAATCAGTGGTGATAAAAATGGTTATCTCTGTGCTGTTTCTGATAGTTTCCCCGTGGGAGTAGCTTGGAGCCTGCTTTGCCAGCACTTTTTTCTCACAGAATTGAAACCTGCAGGGTTTTGCATGCTCTCTAAATGCTGAAGTAAAACAATACTGAGGGTGTTAAGGACCTGTCTGGAGACCTTCAGCATCTGGCAAGATCAATCTACAAGTCATGCTTCTCCCCTCCTAACAAAAATGGCTTTTTTGGAGGGGAGGGGGGAAAAAAAATTCCTCCCCAAAATATGTTATCTTTGAAAAACCAATCTGCCTTTGCAAGACAGGCTGTAATTGAATCCCAGCTGAATGCAGCTGCAAGTGGGGTGAGGTGCCAGCATCATGAACAGCATCTGGAAAACCACAGAGGGCCGCAGAGCGGAGTTGCATAAACCGAGGAGCCCTTTAAAATATGTGCATGCATGTGTGTGTGTTTTGTGCAGGGGTACAAAAAAAAAGGAAACATCCAGAAAAAAACCAAACAAACAGAGGGTTTGGGGCCAGCACAGCAGCCTCTCAGTTGCAGAAAATGGCGACTGAGGAGCCCTCAGCCTCCCAAGCCCTCTGGCTCCTGGAGCATCCTGCGGCGCCCTGGCACCGTGACCCTCCCGCATCTTTGTTCCTCACTGTGCCCTGCTCCTGAGCACCAGCCTGAGACTGTTTGCTCCTTCCCTCCATCTCTCCCAGGGATATGATTCACACGTTTTCAGATTTATTTGAGCAAAACGCAATAAATATGCCGCTTCAATTTTAACTGCTGGAATGCAGCCAGGGTTTTTAATGAATCTGGCCTGTGCGATTGAAGTGGTCCAGGATCTCAAAAGCTCTGGGCACTGTTAGATTATACACACAGACATCCACACACACATATCTTCCCCCACCTCCCTTTCCCTTGGGGCTCTGTGAGTCACATGCGACTGCAGGTTTTTCAGATTCAGCTCTGGTTAAAATTAGCAAAAGCCTTTATTATTCAAGAAGAGGAAGGATTCCTATCACAGCTGCTGAGAACTGCCATATTTTTCTTGTACTTGCTGCATCGACCTATTATAATTTAGCTTTATCTGTTATTCTTTGTTTCCCTAAAATATAGTAGCAGGGCTTGGTCCTGTCAACACTGAATTTTAATTACAAGTTCATGAAGATCACTGCATTAATCTGTAGCTGGACCGTCATGGATTTTGTTTCTATGCAACTGGCATCTCTACAGTTTCAATCATTTATAGTGATGTTTTACAAGAAGGTCTGGTCTGACCAAGGCACTAGGTTTGCAAGCTTCAACAAAAGATGTATTTCAAGCACCTGTAAACACCTTGTTTTAGTTATCAGAGCAGGTGACAAAAGGCTTTCACACCAAAATCTGAATGCAAATAACTCATGTGAGGATGTATAAAGTGAGCTACCAAAATCACTCAATTCATGAGCTGCATTCATTTAAAAGGAAAAGCAAAACGAGGAAAATGAGCTATAATATAGTAAATACGGCCCACGTCAACTCAGCAGGGAGGTTTTGGCCAGATCCCAGGAGACACAGGACCAAAATTGCCACGACCCGTGGGAACAGGCCCGCTCTGGTAGGAATACAGTGTCACTGCTGGAGCTCCTCCATTCCTAGTGGGCCCAAAGTGAAGCAGAGGCTCATTGCCAGGGCCACATGGAAAAATCAGAGGATGTCAATTCTCCTGTGCCTCCATCTGCGGATAATTGGTTGAGCACTAAAATTCACAAGGAAAATTTTGTTTTAGAAAGATGATAAAGAGAACAAACAAAAGACAGGAAATTAAAATTTATGTAAACATAGTGGTTCCCAGAGCAACCATAAATGAGCCACATTGCATATATAGACGAAGGCATAAAAGTTAATACCATGTGCAGCAATACCATGCACCACGTAGGCACCCCTGGGACCGTGTTACATTAGCTACGGGACCCATCATTTTGAATGGTTTGACTTTTACGCTTTTAAAGCCTCAAACACAACGTTGCAGCAACGCCAGGTGGGAATAGGGCATTTGCTGTTTATTTGTTTGTTTGCGTGAAAAGAGAAAGGACTGTTTGAACAGGATGAGAGACAAGCCGCAATTTTTCTCCCTTTGCATGCCAGAGACAAAGGCTGCAGGCTTTGATCTCAGAGATATCTGAGTTTTCCTGGGGTATTCCTTCTCACCGATTTAGTACTCACAAGGTGAGATGGCAGGAGCAGAGAACAGCTCTCCTGTCGAGATAGGGCAGCGTCTGCTCAAACAATGTATAAACATAAAGCACAAGGCTTTTCCCTAAGTAAATGTGGGAGTGCAAAAAGGGATTGACTTAGCCATGTAAAGTGTCGGTCTTGAAATGCCTAGACTGCTTGGAAACATGCCTTCAGCTTGCTCTTCTATTTTTTGCAAGTGGTTATCCTGAGTTTGATTCTCTGCTCCCTCATGCAGTTGTTGACATCAGTAACATGGGTGTAAAATGTCACCCGATCAGAAGGCAGCCAGCATTCACCTTGCATTTGTATTCATGACTATACAAGGAAGAGGGCAGCACCAGGTCAGGCCCACTGAGATCCACAGAGATTACTTTGTCAATGTGGGATGTTTATGTTCTGATGGGGTGTTTTATAATCGACTCTTAAAACTCTGCTGCAGCCTATTTGTTCTGGTTTCACGGCAGGGCAGATCAGAGCACAGGAGCCGTTTCGGTTTTCCACTGACACTGTTTTACTTTTTTTTTTTTCTTTGTTTTGTTTTTAAGGCAAAGCATTGCATCTCCCACCCCTTCATCGTTTTTTCTCAAAATTTCCGAAATGTAGAGCATTTGGTCTAGGATCAGACTTGGGCTGCTAAGTCTGCTCACCCATTGATGCTTTCCCATGCCACACAGAAACCATTCCTGAGAGCAAGTGCCCCTCCTTTCTGTCTCACACCAGTCCCAGCTTCTTGCCACTCTGAGGCACCCACATACATCCATTGCAAGACTTCCTAAGGGCCCTCCTTCCCTGTCCCCATCTGTGGTGAGTTGACCTTGGTCACCTCCCTTGCACCCTCTCAGCTGCGCTGTCACTCCCACTTTTCAACAAGACGGGGGATTTTGTTTAAAAAAGTGAAAAAAAACTTGTAAAGCTGGCCATTGAAAAAAGTTAACAGTCAAAACTTGCACTGGACGTTGTCCATCTGTGAAGATGACGTGATGAATGTGTAAGATCTCCAGAGAAAATGTGAGCTGCAGAAGGGAACAGATACAGCACATGATCTAGGTGCTTTGCTGCAGTGGAACCTGGGCTTGCACCCCTTGGTGATCAGCACCACCTACTGACACCTTCATCTGCTGGGAACCTCTGTCCTGCCCCATCCTGACAGTGCCAGTCCAGGCTGCGTGGTGCCACCTGGAAATCTGAGCCAACTCTGTCTCCATCCCTGTGCTCCAGAGGAGAGGCTTTGCTTGCACCTATCTTGACAAGAACCCTGAGGTGGAGTCTGTGCTTGGGAACTGGGTTGGGGAGCAGGAGTGTGACACATAAAATCACAGAATCAGTTAGGTGGAAAAGCCCTTCAAGACCATGAGTGCTGCTGTTCCCTCAGCTCTGCCAAGGCCAACACTGACCCCTGTCCCCAAGTGCCACATCCACACGGCTTTTAAATCCCTCCAGGGATGGGGACTCCATCACTGCCCTGGGCAGCTGTGCCAGGATACCAGGTCTTGACAACCCTTCCAATGAATAAATTTTTGCCAACAATCTACATCTCTCATGGAACATGAGGGCATTTCCTCTTGTTCTATCACCAAGCTGCATGTCTTGCTGACTTACTGTTAGGTGGTGGTGAGATTGTTTGCCTGACAGTCATATGTTGACTTTTGAAAGTTTGTGTGGGTTTGAACCAGCCACTGTGGGTAATTCAGGGGCAGTTAATTGTACTCAAGCACAGGCACCTAGCTCAAATGGCATGACTCGACCTCTGGAGATGTTTCCTTCTCTCTGCTGATCATCTGAAATACTAAAATAACTTAGCTTAGACACAACTGAGTGACTTGAAAACATTTTGTGTGTTTCTGTTTCCTATTCTGTTTTTTATTCTTAACTCTTTTTCTTCCTTTCTCTGCGTACTGATGAGGCTCATTTCTCATTTTGTCTGTCTGTGTTACTTGCACAGTTGGGACCCTAGCCTTCATTGAAGCCAAACGCTTCATCTAATTAATGATAATAAAAAAAGGAGAGTAATATACTCTTTGTACAAAAATTTATTTTTTTTTCTAATTCCTGTTCAGTTGAAACAGCTCATTTCTCTTGAAACGCCATTGAAATGCCATTAGTATTTTCATTAGCATGATGACTGATGATACAAGGCAGGCAAGTAGATTTTGGGCCTAGGCTGATAAATGTCCATGGCGTTTTTGTAAGTCTGTGCTAAACACTTCAGAAGTCACATGCCAAGTAGTTCCAGATCGTTTAAAAAAACAGAAGATTTTTTTTCCCCCCCTTTAACTCCTGGAATGAGAAACAGCCGCACAGCGCTCCAGAAATAGCACAGCAAGTCCTGGAAATGCCCACCAGTTGCTCAACAGTTTTTTTCTTCATTTAAACAGTTAATCTTCATCAATGAAGATATTTTACTCGTGCGTCTTTGGCATTTCATGGGGGATTTTTTTTTCTATCTCTGAGGATTCACAGCTCTAGATGAAATGACTCTTTTGTTTGTGGGAAAGAGAGAAATTCCTGTGGAAAAACCCAGCTTAAGACAAAACCATAACTTAGGCTGCCTTGAGAGGCTTTTTTTTTTCTTTCTTTTTTTTTTTCTTTTTTTTTTTCTTTTTTTTTTTGGATTTAAGTGATACATGTGGATAAGTCATCATGATGGTTTTGCTTCCAGAGTATTTTACCAACTAAATGAATGATGGAGAATGGATAAACAAGAGGGGAGAGGAAATGTTAAGCTTAGTTAGTTGTCTCATCATTCTGACACATATTGCCCTTTTTGCTCTGAGGTAGTTTCAAACACAGATGAAGCAAATTATGTGCTTAGGAATGCTTGTTCTTCTATCATTTGGATAGGCTGTATTTGTTTCATTGATTTCTTCTGTGCAGAGCAGCAATTGTAGAGCTGGATCCTGTAAATTCCGGTGTTTTATTCTCACCTGCAATTTTAAAAAGGTGATTTGACAGATTTTATTGTTGTTATTATCATTATCATTATTATCATTATTATTAAATTTTGTGCTCTGTTTGCTGGAAATAGAAATATGTGCTTGCTTCTTTATAATGTGAAACCAAAGACTTTTGCCTTGGGGCAGAAAAAAAAAAAAAATCCTAATTTTCACTCTGGGTAACAAATCCATCCTAAAGGATCAGAGGACATTTCCATGGTTTAAATTTCCTGCCCATACACCTTGATGCCTTGCATCTCAGCCATTTCACCTCCTGATCAGGGAAGAGTTGACAGGACACGTTTGTGCTGCTCCCTCATAGGTGACAAGGGGACATTTACAGTGATGAGATATTTCCCTGCCCACAAGAGACTTTGGGACAGGAAAGAATGAAGGCTCAGGACTTGATTCACTTGCCCACACGTAGTTGTCATCTGTCATTTGAGATGCCTAGAATATCCTGCCTGGCCTCCAGCTGCTCTTGCAGAAGGGCAGAGGTCTTGTCTCAAGCCCTTTATCATATCTGCCAGCTTCCCTCGGATGCTTCAAATACCTCAGGGCATTTCAAACACAACCAGGTGCCTGCAGAGACTTCAGACTCCTGGCCCAGAGATGCACCACCCACATCTGAGCCTCTCCTTTTGAGTGGGAGGAATTTACACTTGAGTGGTGATTTGGCCGCGGAGCTTCAGGAGGAGGAGGATGGCTGCTCTCACCCAAATCTGGATAACCACAGCACAAGATTGCTGCCTGAGTTAGATTTCTCAGCTTTCATTATGGTCTGTGAAAGTTTAGCTAATGGAGCCTGGAGCATAAATAATCTTGCACTAAAGTAGGCCCCACTTTTTCAGCTGAAACGCCCACTCCACTCTTCTGACTGCACTAATTTAATCTTTGTAGCCTTAAATATATTGTTCTCGTGTAGAAACATGAGTTGCTGACACCTAAAGTGAGATGAACCCACTATTCCCTTTGTTATTAAAAGAAAACACTGTCAGGAGGGTGTTAAGTACAAATCCATAGATTTGTTTATGAAGAGAAAATTCAATTTGAATTTGATTGAGCTGTTTTCCTGGGCACATGTCCCAATAGGAACAAACAAGGCTTGAGTTCCTTTTTACACCCAAACTGCTAAATAAAGTCCCTTTAGATTTCTTCTTTCCAGAATTCTATATTTTCTGCAGAACTTACCAAGGCCAGCTTCTACAAACAATTGTCTGAAACTGAGACCTATCCTCGTGTCAGTCTGTACTGTTCGGGACACAGAGTCCTGAACAAAGAAAGTACACTATTAACCTAATTTTAGGCATAAAGGTTGGAGAGCTTGTGCTTGTCAGTTTCCTGACATTCGTTGTTTTTTCCATAGGGCTATGACCTGACCGAAGTCTCAGTCAGAGCCAGAATTTCAGCAGATTCTGTCTCTGTTCCATCTTTGCTTTTGTACAATAAAATTCTGCCACCCCAGGAGAGTAGTCATGATTTAATAAAAATAAAAAAAAATCTTTGCTTGCATAATCTTTGTTTGATCATGATGCTCTCTCAGAGAGGATGCTTAAAGGGAACATATTCCTACCCTGATCCACCAGTCTGTATTTTGTCTGCCTGGTGCTATAAAATAAGCGTTTAAGGCTATGGGGAGAGCAGTTCACTGCTTGGAGAACCTAAAATACTCTGTTTTGGCTCCAGTAAATGTGAAAACTGAAGACAAGCTTGCACCAAACCATCAAGAAAAGCTCTCTGCAAATTTAGAGTGACTCAAGCATAGATGTGCAACCTTAAAGCTGATAGCATAACTCCAAATGTCGGTGGTTAAGCACATTTAGACTTTTCCATGTATGCTCTTTCTTCTGGTTCTTGTCAATCTGCTTTTCACACATGTCTGTAATAAGTGATTTCCCTCCTCCAACTTCTTTCCAATCTATTCTTTGTCTCCTATTTCCATCTATTTCCCTATTTCTTTCCACTTTGCACTCTTCACCCCTTTAACCTTTTCTTCATCAGTCATATCCCTGCCTGTGTCTCTGCTCCATAGAGGCACTCTCTGACCTTATTATACGTGGTCTCTCTGCCATCCTTCTTCCACTGTTGTAGGAAGCAGTCTCCAGCAAGAATTTTAATGAAAAACACTCTGAGTGGAGTATTTCCTTCAGAATTTTCCTTTTAAAAGAAGGTAAAACTGAAGATTTTGCACTAAGGTTCATATCAGAACAATAGTGTGTCGCCAGGTTTTTTTAACTGGATAAAAGCAAAAGGGTGAACTTCAGAAAAAGTTCTGATTTCCCTATCTGACTGTCTTTTTTCCATTCATAGAAAGACTGAGCTATTTAAATAAAGCCAAACATTGTACTGTATTTGATAATTTTCACATACTTTAGTAGTTTTCGAATGCTGTTTAACTTATTTGGTGCTGACTTTAGTAGTCAATAATACTCATGAGCTTTCCTATGCATCTGTTTAAACAGATTTCAGTTTTCCTAATAAAGTCAGTTACTGTAGTTTTTCTCATGAAAGGTGAGAAAACACCCCTTATCTATTGATCTGAAATAAAGAAGAAAAGAGAAGAAGAACAACAGATGCACTACCAGTGTGCATTATTTTTTATCTCCGTTGCTTATAAAAAAAGCACTCATTTAATGATAAATCAGCATTAAAGTGGGATGAA
The DNA here is from genome assembly GCF_052056855.1 of Sturnus vulgaris. NCBI lineage: Eukaryota > Metazoa > Chordata > Aves > Passeriformes > Sturnidae > Sturnus > Sturnus vulgaris. The sequence continues at coordinate 78,973,473 of NC_142283.1, forward strand.
TGGACTGAGATTTTAAAATAAAGCCAACATGGGACCTTCTAAAAATAAAAACGCCTCTGTTACAGTGGAGTTTTACCTCTTCTAGATTGCAGGGTCTATGGAGACTCCTATTAAGTGCTGAGATTTCACTTCAAATGCATGTCATACTCAGAGTATTTCTGATTGTATGAACTGTGGCACAGCTTATTACAGACAAAGAAGAAAAATGAAATTGCTCTGCTGCCCTGCCCAGCAGGGAAAATGCTAACTTAGAAATCAGCAGCTTTGGATGCTTTTGTCAGCCCTCTGACTTTCTGCCTATCCTCACTCCACCTGTCCCCAAATAACTTTGTGGATTTTTAGCCACCCTCACCTGCAGCTGCAGTGAGTAGGGAGGTGTGGAGACCCCTTGGGGGATCAGTTCAGATATTACTGAACTAAGTTCCACAGTGGAGGTGCCCCCCTGTTCCTCTCCTTCTCCTTTTTTTGAAACCAGGTGGATTTATGGGTTTGAGCACCATCCCTGATGTAGTTTACTTCTCCAATAGAGGCATGACCACAGGACTGGTTAAGTTGGTGTAGTGCAAATATAACATTTATGTTAGCAACAGAAATAAAGCAGCAGAATTCATGCAGCAAACATCTATTTTCTTTTGCTAATGCATACACAGAGAGAATGAAGCCATTTCTGGAGGAACACTGTGTTTCCTTAGTGAAGGTCTCAGCTGAACTTGTTCAGCAGGATTTTTGCTAATTATTTTGATAACTTCTCTTAGTTTTCATCACATTTTGTATCATGGATGCGCCTGAAAAATGACTCCCATGATTACACCAGGCCAGCCCTTGTGCATCATTTGTCCTCCCCCCACTGGCAACTTGATTCTTCTGGCTATGCTTCATGCCAGCACTTTCCTACCAGAGCTGCCAGTGTCCCATTTAATCTGTGATAAATACAAACTGCTCCCAACCCTGCTTGCCTAGGGGATATCAGCTCTATCTGCCACATTTTAAAATGATCATCCCTGTTGTTTAGAAAAACAACAACTCAAAATACCACCCTTGACTTTTTCTCATTACTTACGGACTGAAATTTCCCCATCTGTCTTTCCTCAGCTGCATTCTTAAAAAGAAATCCTGTCTTCTGTTTTCTTTCTCCCCAGTGAGCAAATCCTCATCCACTGTGACAGCTCATCTTGGAATGACTATTTCTTCTAGGTAGTTCCTTGGTCCTACCTGGAGATCTTTTCATTTCTGCCCCTCAGTGCGCCTAAGGGCTTTTCATGTTTTTTTAAAAAAAGAGCCCTTTGTCTCACTTTTCCACCTAACCATCCTCCCTCAAACAATGCTTTTTCATTTCACGTCTCTCACAGATTTTAATTTTTGCCCTCTGTGAGAGAATTTAGTTCTTCATCACTGTGCATTAAATGATTCATTTGCTGAGATATTTAACAGCACATTTAATTTCTACAACCAGTCAGTCTCTGTTTGTCCCTCTTGATTCTGACAGTCTTCAACAACTGTTAACTAATTTTTTGCTCAACTTAAATTTTCAATCTCTGAGCCTGAAAAGCTTTTGATTCTGGACCCTTTACCTTAAAACTGTTCACAAGGCCTGGGAACCCAGAGCCTTTGACTCTGAATTAGTCTTTTGACCCCTTGAGTTTTCCTTTCATTAAATTTATTTATTGCTGTCACTCGCATATAACTACTGTGTTCTTCTGCTTTGATCCAGCTTCCACTAAAAATCCTAATTTCACGTGTTCATTACTTCCTGGCATTTAGGAAAAAAAAAAAAAAAAAAAAAAAAAAAAAAAAAAAATTATTTGATGGCTTCTTCCATGATATTCTGCAATGCCAGTCCTACTCTGTTTGAAGGGCTGGGAGCCTGGGAAGGGCACACAGTGAGGCTGGAGGGGTCAGGGATGGAGCATTTTTACAGTTACCTTGAGTGACTGTCCTGTGCTGCCCTGACTGTGAACTGCTCCCACAGCTCTGTTGAGTGTTCATCTTGGAATTCACTAAAGACTGAGCTTCCAGGCACACAGACCTCATCTCCAGTGACTGGGGCTGCATGTCCCTTATCCCTCAGTCTCCTGACTCACCCTGGCAACATGCAGAGGAGAAAGAAGGTCTGTGATTCTTCCTGTACTGGTGCAGGAGAGAGGAAATCCAAAGCAAAACCAAAGGGCAAAGAAGAGCAATACTACATCTGCCAGGAAGTCTAATTCACCACAAATATGAAAAAGACAGGAGACTGGTCTTTTGAAATTCAAGTTGCAGTTGATCATCCTCTTAGGCTGCAGCCCCAGGAGCATGGGCAGCAGGCTGAGGTTGGGGATTCTTCACCTCTACTCTCCTGTGAGGAGACCCCACCTGCAGTGGTGTGTCCAGCTCTGGAGCCCCCAACATTAGAAAGATATGGACCTGTTGGTCCAAAGGAGGCCAAAAAGGTGCTCAGAGGGCTGGAGCCCCTCTGCTCTGGAGCCAGGCTGGGAGAGCTGGGGGTGCTGACCTGGAGAAGAGAAGGATCTGGGGGTACCTTAGAGGCCCTTCCAGTACCTAAAGGGGCTCCAAGAGAGCTGGGGAAAGATTTTGTAAGGGGCCTGTAGTGACAAAACAAGGGTGGAATGGCCTCACACTGACAGAGTGCATGGTAAGACTAGATATCAGGAAGAAATCTTAACTAACATTTTTTGGCTGAGCAATGGAGTCTTGAGACAAGTCCTGATGATCAGAAAAATAATGCTTTCTTACCCTATTCTCCTGGGGTTTAATCCTTTCACTGATGATGCTGACAGCTACCTAGTTATCAATTACTGCGTGTCATTGCATGCAGCTCCACGTGGCCCTGAGACCCTTGTCCCCAGACTGGAAGAGGGTCTGAAGGCTCCCCAGACAATCCCACATCTGCTCAGAGCCACAGCAGTTGCTCTGCTTGCTGAAGAGATGCCTTGCCAGGCTTCAGGTATTGCAGCAGTTGCCACTGTGCTCCCTGTCAGGAAACACAATTATCTTCATAAAGAAGGGAAGAGGAAGACTCACATTGCATTTCTTGAACACAGGCACAGATTCACCCAAGTAGAAAGGAATGGCAAGATGCATTTAACCTCATTAGTTTCAGTAGGGCTGACTTTGTGCAATCCATCAGTGTACAAATACATTAGGGGAACTAAACTATTTCCACATCTCATTTACATAATGGATGGGATGTGAAATGAGTCCTATGGAGGAGAAGTGCCCTGGAGGCACTAAAGTTTATCACAATATGTAAGAGTTCTTTTAGATCATTGCATTAAATTTCCACTAACAAGATAACAAATTAATTGTCTGCATTACTGTACTAACCCAAAGCGGATAAAGTGTATGATTTCAGCAGAGGAAGGCAGCTGTTTAAGACAGCTTGGTGGTTATAGGAGGAGGCAGAAGAGATTAGTGTGTCTCCCAGCATTTGTGTGCCATGATGCCAGCCCTCCTCCTGCCCCTTTAAGAAATCTGGCTCTTCTCTAATCTGATGTAGGACTTGAGCTTTATTAGTGAAGTGAGGGAGAATGAGTAAATCAACTGTATCAGACAAGCCTCGGGACATCTGGAAATTGATCATTCTGCAGAAATAAGCACTCTGTGTTTATTAGCTGGGAGTTCATCACTATCACTTCTTTTTATTCAGTTCCTAAGAGATTTCAAAGCTATCATCATAGTATTAGCTCTTCTGACTGTGCTACTGGAGATAAAGATCAGAAGATCTATCTAATGATGGCTTTCTCAGTCTCCCTCTTTCCTTCTCTAAAGCTATTCTGATTAAAAAAAAAAAAAAGTAGGAAAATAGCTAGAATGAAATAAAGCAGACTTCATCTCTTAAAATTTTGCCTATTGGCAATGGGAGTAATTTTTTTGTATTATTACTCCACAGGCACTTGGTTTTATTCAGGGGGACACATTCTGCAAAATAGAAAATCCCTCTTAAAAAAAGGTGGAATTTGAAGTTTTTAATGTGATGGTGGAAAAGGGAGGAAGATAAAAGGACTTAAAGTCATAAAGCAGTGCTTTACATTGAAAGTACAGCTATTTTAAATGATAATACACGTCAAATAGAATCCAGGGAAATTACTTCCATAAGTTAGAAAGGTAATAATATTACTTTAAGAAGAATAATTACTTTCCTTAACTACATTTATCACATAGTAATTCAGTTCTCCCTTCTGGAATATGATGCAATGCCAAACTTTTGACTGATTTATTTAAAACCAGCCTTAAGAAAAGATTCACTAAGATATGAGGTTTCTTCTGGTTCTTTATTCCAAACTGAGGAGTTATCAAAATGCAAATACTATGACTAACTACATGTTTAGACGTGCATTCCTGTACAGCTGCATTGCGCAGCTTCATTGTGCAAAGACACTGCGAGGAAAAAAAAAAACATCTGCAAGAGTTTTCCAATAACAATGGTCAAATGCATAAACAGTTTAAGTATAGCTGTGGATTTCCAGAAATCTGTGGGGAGCATAAATCCAATCCAATGAACCCTCTAAAGAAAAATCTTTCCTAGCAGAAGCCTCACTGAGATCAATTTTTATCAGCCGATTTTCTCCATTTTCCAATGGCAAATTAACATTTATTATCTCTTTTTGGACTGGCACTTTGAGTTCCAGCCTGGGTCCACATTGTGCTAGATTCTGTACACAGATTAAATAAGAGAAGGTGCACACTGTCCAAGAGTCATTCTGTGCAAGTACATGATGAGAGAAAACAGATGAATGCAATAAGCAGGGTGACCATGATTTAACAGTAAAGCAAGGCGAATAAATTAATCCATTTGTACAGAGCCCAGCACAATGCAGTTGGACCACATTGCTTGAAAAGTTAGCACTTAATAACAATAACAATAATTACCAGGTCTTTAAAATTAATGTATTAATATCAGTTGGAGCTCACAAGCTGTTTAGCCAGTGAATGAAAAATGCTTTAAATCTTTACAGAAAGGCCAATTTCAGCGTTGTCTTCCCTCCTGCACAAGCTTTTTGTCAGTTTGCCCTGAACTAGAATCGTGCTTCCCCTGAATCACCTTTTTACTTACGATTATGGTGATTATTTCTTTATAATCATATCATCACTATTTTAGGCTCTTGATAAACTCCTTCGTGTCCACCTCTGCTTTT